>NW_024581088.1:9298330-9369853 GCF_017639235.1 Corvus kubaryi
TTGCGCTCCGTTCCCTGGCGAGGGAAAACCCCAACCCCGCTCCCGTCAGCGCACGGAGGGCGTGTCCCCGACGGGCGTGTCCCACATTGGGCGTGTCCGGGGGGGCCAGGGGCGTGTCCGGGGCGTGTCCCCGGGGCGGGGCTGCCGGCGGGCGGTGCTTTGTGCGGCGGCGGGGCCGGGCCGGGGCCATGGAGCGCTGGACCGGCCGCGTCGCGCTGGTCACCGGCGCCTCCGTGGGCATCGGCGCGGCCGTGGCGCGGGCGCTGGTGCAGCACGGCATGAAGGTGGTGGGATGCGCCCGCAGCGTCGACAAGATCGAGGTACCGGCGGCGGCACCGGGGCGGGGGCCGCCTCCCCACGAGGCCGCGGCGGAGCGGGGCCGCTCCCGGGCTGAGCGCGGCCGGGCGGTGACACCGCGCGGGGGATGCCGCAGCCGGCCCGGCCCGGCCTCTCCTGGCTCCGCGGCGGGTGGAAGGTGCCCGAGCGAGGAGCGCATTCAGTTTTGGGGGTTTTTTGAGCCGCTTCTTATCGAGGTTAAAAATAGCATCTGCCCGGCCGGTGCCGGGAGCGGGATCGGGCTGCGGGCGCTCCGGGGCCCCTTCAGCCGCTCGGGGATGCGGCTGCTCGGGAGGCAGGGCGTTTCTAGGAGTTGGTGTTAAAATAGAGCTTCAGTCCTGCGAGGAGCATCTCTACAGCCCCGTCAAAAACCCCACGGAGCTGGCTTGAGAATAAAGATGCTTTAAAGAAGTGTTTTCTCGGGATGCCTTTTGTAGCTGGGTGCGTTGGTCAGCTGTGCCTCGCGGTGGCACGAGCCAAAGCTTATTTGCCATTTAAGAAGTTTCCTCTGAGGGAGGAAATAAGTTTTAGTCAGCTTAAATATTGCCATCCTGGGTGTTTGGAGCTAAAGGAGACCTGTACAATATCCAGGGTTGGGTTCCCTTAGCCAGGGTGATAAGGGCTCTGCACAGCTGCCTGCACTGAGAATAAATGGTCCAAAATTCACGGAAACCAAGGCTCGGCACTGGTGGCATTGCTGAGTGGGGTTAAGTAAAGAAGTGCTTGGGAAAACCCAAACTTTTCCCCTTTTTCATTGCG
This sequence comes from Corvus kubaryi, assembly GCF_017639235.1. Taxonomy (NCBI): domain Eukaryota; kingdom Metazoa; phylum Chordata; class Aves; order Passeriformes; family Corvidae; genus Corvus; species Corvus kubaryi. The sequence continues at coordinate 9,299,426 of NW_024581088.1, forward strand.
TGTCGCAGAGGCGCCGCTTGCAGAGAGGAGAGAACGCCAACGTGACTTAGTGAACTGTCCTTTGGGGCTTGCTTCTAATTTTGGACTTCCCAGCGTTTTGATGCGGCAGTTTGCAGGGAAAGCTGAGCTCTCCAAAGGCTTTCCCACGTGCAGCTGCCGGTGTTTGATGTGCTGGAGCCTCAGGGTGCCTGGCAAAGGATGCTCTAAAGGATGTTGTTGCTTCCCATTCCTCTCTGAAAAGTTATTCCCAATATTGCTGTTTCCACCAGTGCCCTTATCATGGATTTTGTTTTGGAATCTTTTCATTTGGGAAAGAAATCAATGAAACTTGTGTTTTCCTCTGGTGTTCACGTGAGTTTCCTTCCTTTCCGAACCTTTCCTGGCTGAAATACAGCGTGGATTAACAACGAGCAGTCCTGTGAAGCTTCGCCTTTCCATTTCAGTGCGCACCAGGAGCAATCACTTCTGTATTGATGATTTATCGGCTTTGCTTGGGGTGCAGATGTGCTGGGTGGTGCTGGCTGCTCGCAGCTCCCAAACGTCCTGTGGTGTTTCAGACACGTGTTCCCACAGCAGCTGATGTTTGTCCCCGTTCCCTCCCGCCTCCCTGGGACCCAAGTGTGTCTGCAGCGCTGTCACTTGTTTTGGTGGGTGTCTGGACTGTGTTTTGCTCCGCTGCTATTCTGGGTTTATTTATTGTCAAGCATGTTTCCTTAACGAGGAAGAACATCCCAGCAGCGCTGCCTGCTGGGGGAAGGGAAGGTGGTGGAGTGTGGGGGGATCCAGGGTCACTGTGGGAGCAGCTCCATCACCTCCTGGCTGCCAGGGATGCTGTGGGAGCTTTGTACCCGATCCTGCCACGCTTCAGAGCAGAGCTGTTGATGGAACTTTCCTCCAGGAGGTTCACCTTGAGGCTTTTCCTTAAAAAAAAAAAAAAAATAAATAAAATAGGAAGGTATTCAGGCTTGGAACTCCTGAGCTGCCACCGAGGATCTGACTGCTACTGATGTGAGGGGTGCTCTGATTTGGGGAAGCAGGGCTGGAACACAGTGATGGAGGGAGGAGAGAAGAGGAATGTGAAGGAGTTGAGGGCTTGGTGATGCCAGAGCATCACAGACGTAGTTCACAGAATCGTGGAATCCCAGCCTGGTTTGGGTTGGAAGAGACCTTATAAACTATCCCATTCCAACCCCCATGGGCAGGGACACCTTCCACTATCCCAGGGTGCTCCAAGGCAGCTTGAAATGGAAAGAGGGCAGACGGCAGGGTGTAAAACCTGGAATACAGAGCTCACTGTGTAGCACAAAACCACTGTATTTCGTTGAAGTTCATTAAAGTCACCAGTTTTAAGGTAAAATGGCTGGAACCCCTCTGTAAGGTGGTTTTGTAACCTCCAGCTAACTGGTGGCTGAAAGAGCAGGTTGTCTGGTGGGGATTTAGCTCGGGCAATAAATGCTATGTCAAGATTTCTTAATCTCTTGGAAAATCAGATAAGGGCTTGAGGCAAGATAACGAAGGATTTGCAAAGTTGCGTGTTTGGCATTAAACCTGTGTCACAACGCCAGTGGTCTTTATTTGGCTTTTGAAATAAAAATGTTAATGGCTCACAAAAAAACCCCACAAAAACTGCAGAAGGATCTTTTTTTTTCCCTTCCAGTGGCTCCACTGGCCACGTTTCCCTCTCTGCTCCCAAACAGCCCCGTGCTCCCCACTTGTGCTGCTTCTGTGACCGGAGACTTTTGGTGTGGGTCATCAAACAGTGACTTTAACAGCCAGACATCGAGGAATAACATATAATTAAACTGGCTTTATTTTCCTTTTGCATGCCAGGAGGTAATTCAGGTAGAAGGCTTGTTTTAAATGCAGAGCCTGGAGGTACTAACAGCTGTCAAGGACTTTCTGGCGTGTTCTCAGTGAGTGTTTGCTGCTCTCCAGACACCGCCACGCGTTCCAAGTCAGGAGCTTTAATGAAGCAGCCAAGCGTTTTCAGCAGCTTGGAAGACCAAGCTTTGGGGAGAAAATGCTCCTTAGGAGATGATCACCCTCCCAGGGCCACCCTTGCTGGTCCTGGGGTCTCCAGGGTGCAGAGACTCACTGAGATTTTCAGCCACTCTGGTGTTCTTCAGCTTCCCTGCTCCTCATGTTTTCCAGGAATTTGTATTTAGTGTCCGACTTCTTGCAGCAGCACAAAAAAGGGGAGAATTTGCACATGCATGGGGCAAAATATTCCCCCTCCCGTCTGGCAAGCCCCTCTCTGGTCTTTTATTCAGTGAGGTATGTGAGTTTTGTTTTGCAGGGTTCTTCTCCAGGGTGGGGAGGAATTGGGAGGGTTTTTTTGGCTCAGAGGCACTGAGGGACTCTGCAGCTTTTCTCTTGGAGTGCAGGAAGGCAGGAGACAGGGAGCTCTTTCCAAGGGGTTTGCAGTGATGCAAACTACGCTCTTTTTATAATTAAAATGGATTTGTTTTATATTTACAGAGAATGGCAGAAGTGCTGGCAGGGCCTCTCCCTCCATGCAGGGTGCCAGAGCCCTGGATCTGCAGCGTGGCTGGGGCTGTCACTGATGGGAGATGCTCCAGGTGGGACACTCCCACCTGCTCCAGGTCACTGGAAATCTTCCAGCAGCTCGTTCATTCCGTGGGTGCCTTGTTCTGGTGTGACCAGGGACACCATGGATGTTGTGTTCCAAAAGAAATCCATTTTTTTCTGTCTTTGTTGGCGTGCTGAGAGCAGAGCTGTGCAGGAAGCAATAAACGTGGCTTAAGAGACAAGGTTTAACCAATTAATTCCAATGCATTTGTGACAGGTATTGATCAAAGGTAACATTTATAACCAGGGCCTGCTTTGTCAAGGTTAGATCTCGCTCAGGAAACAGCCTTTGATAAGCTGAGCAATTGATTGCAGGTTGGAGCAGCCCAGTCTCTGAGGTCAGTGCTCTCCTCTCTGGCAGCAGCGTGGGTGTGTGGGAGGAGGAGGAAGGAGCTGAGTCTTCCTCGTGGGATCTGAGCATCCATTTGTGGTCACTCCCATGATCCCTGCCCAGCCCTAAGGTGCAAGGGAGGCTCTGGACCCCGTGGGTGCTCCACGAAGGGTAATTAACAGGTAATTGTTTCATAGCACCTGAGTGTGGTATTTAATTACCTGCAGGCAGATCATTGATGGTTTAGAGGTCACTTGGTTCCATTTTGGCCTCCCCTGGGGGTGTCTGTCCGTGGGGTGCAGCTGTGGTGTCCCTGGTGGGTCTGACCCTCTGCTCAGCAGCTGGGATGGGTTTCCTGGGCTGTTCCCAAAGCCACGGCTTTCCCCACTCTTCAGGCAGGAGGAGCAGCTTCAGGCAGGATAATCCCAAGGCACGGCTCCTGTGGAGCGAATGACCTTCAGAGTCTCCTTGGCCTCTGGAAGGGCTTGTTTTGTGTTTGGCCAAGGCTTTGCCTCGGGGATGGTGGGAGCTTAAGGCCTCTGAAGTGCTTTTATTGCCACTTGTCCCTGAGCAGATCCTTTCCTGATAAACTGCAGAGACCCCATAATTGCTGTCCAGAGTGGGGGGAACAAATGCTTTGCTGTTCCCATGATTTCCCTGAGCCTTGAAGCTCAGGAGGTTTAAACCAGGTTGGATTCCTCCTCTTTCTGCCCCAAAATGTGCTTTAAGAATGTCTCTTTGTGGCAGCCCCCCCTTCTCTGCTGCACTTCCGTTCCCTTGGGCTTTGCAATAGAGCAGCAATACCAGGGCATGCCATGCTCAGAGCCCCACAAATAAATAACTGAGCCTTTCCTGAGGTTTTGGAGCTGGAATGGGGTGTGTGTGCTCCAACAAAGGTCAGGTGGCTGTCCTGTGCCTCAGTTTCCCTGTGTAAAACCTGGCAGCTATCCTGGGAAGGTGGGAGTGCTGTGCAGGGCCAGCGTTGGACACAGAGGGGACTTTCTGGCTGATTTTGGGTTTAAGGAGAGTGCCCAGAGCAGGGAGGTGTGAAAGGAGCTGCCACAGTGCTGTGGAGAAAATACGACGGTGTTTTTCCTGGGGTTTATGAATAGCTTAAGCTCTGCAGAAAGCAGTGGCTGTGCTAAAGTTGAGTTTTATCCCTGTCTCCTGCACGGTGCCCACGTGGGCAGTGCTGATGGGGATTTCCTGGCTGACAGGGTGGGTTTGTGCCACCCCAGGTGGGTTTGTGCCGCCCTGGCTCTGTGACTGCCGGCTTTCTGTCCCCGCCAGGCCCGTGCGGCTCAGCCGCTTGGCTGGGATTAGGCCGGCGTGGCCCCGAGCGGGGCTGGCGTGGCTGCAGATGTTTGATGCCAGCACCTGCAGCTGTGTGTGCCCGGGCAAGGGCTGCTCCTGGCACCCGCTGCTCCCGCCGGCCGGGCTGGGACGCGCGGGAGCCCCGTCCACTTCTCCGCGGCTCGTAAACCTGGGCTGGAATAAAATCCAGCACCTGCCACCGGAATTTCAGAGCTGGAGAGCGCTGGGAGCCCGTGGGCGAAAGCCCAGGCTCCTCCTGGCGTGCATTAATCTGCCTCTCCCGGAGAGGATTCCTCGGGGATTACAGGCCGGGAGCTGAGGAGTGACCGTGGGGCCGCTGCTGCCCTCGCTGCCGGGCACAGCGGAAAGCACCGGGCTCTGCCAGCCCTGCAGAAAGGCCATGGCCACTCCGAGGGGTGCTGGCAGGAGAAGAGGCCCACCCCGAGCTGTGGTGCTGGGGACCCGCTGTTCTGGTGCTCGTGGAGTGGCCCAGCCCCTGGATGCAGTCGGGGCTCGGGTCTGCCTGGGACCCCCAGCTCGGAGCTCTCGGTGCGTTGTCGGCTGCGGGGGCTCTCTCGGGGTGCTGGGGCTGGGAAGGGCTCGTGGCAGCTCTGGGAACAGGTCCTGGGTGTCCCCAGGAGCGCTCCCAAGTCCTGCTCACCTGGGGTGTACTCAGTTATCTGTTTTACTCAGGGTGGGTCCGTGCTGGTTTCCATGGACCTCTGATCGCACCTTAAATTCTCAGAGCATCTCAGACCTTCACCGCTGCAAGATTAGGCGGGGTTTGACTTAATTAAAATAATTTTCCAGGTGGAGATGTCACAGGAGGCAGGTGCCAGGAGCTGGGGGTGTCAGGCAGAAGCTGGGGCTCAGCTCTGCCCTCCAATCTGGGTGTCTGTGGGTTGCCTTGGGAATCTGCTGGTGGAACGGGCAGCGACAGGCACAGCTCAGAGTAAGGCAGAGATATTGCTCTAATGAGCTGTCATGGTGACAGCAGCGTCTCCTCCTCCCCCACGCCAGCCTGGAGCAAGAAGGGAAAAACTAAAAATGCCTTGACGTGAGGAGGGACTGTGTGAGTGCCTGGAGGTAGCAGGGACCTCCGGGGCGCTGCGGCTCGTGTGTGACACTGGAAATTGAAAATTAAGTGAGCTAAGAAAAACATATCCTGGGATGTTCAACTGCTGGGAAAGTGCAGGGAGCAGGGAGGGCTTGGAGAAGAGCAGCGTGGCTCTGGAGCAGTCTGGGAGGACAGCTCCCAGGTGATGGCTCAGCCAGACCCAGCTTAGCAGGAGCCTGGCTCCAGTGCCTGGGAAGAAATGTGCAGTAGTATTTACCCTTGGATCATGTGGGCCAAAAGATACCCACAGCTCTGAATCTCGCTCATGGTCACAGAGCACTGTGGAAATAAACAAATAAACCTCACTCTAGTGCTTTATTCACTGTACATCTCTATTATGCCGTTGTACTGCTATTAAATCTTAATTAAAAGCAGCTTCAGACTTGCCAATCAGTAGAATGAAAGGGTTTGTAAGCCCTCAGTTTTCTTTCAGAGCTGTGGTGCTGTTTTCTCTGATGAATTTTTCTCCTTCATTTCCTTTAGATAGCAAAAGTAATTGGGGTGACTTGGGTGCTTTTCCAGCTGGTTTCTTGGTGCAGCTCTGTGTTTAAGCACTAGTTCAGTCAGTAGGACACAAGTACCTGTAACGAATGGCAGGTTAGATTAAAAATTACCTGATGGCTTCTTCTGGCTTTAGTCTCTCTGAACTAAATGTGTCTGAAGCTAATGGGATGGTTTGCCAAATAAAACCCTACATGACTCCTTCTTTTTTTTCCCCCTCCCCTTAAGAGTCCCTTAACATTTTTATATCAATTAGTTCTGTAAAACCATTTTACCAGGACTGAATGTAAATGCAGGGCGCTGTGCCCCATATACACAAAGAGCATTAACCCCTTCTGGGGAGAACTGGTGGTTTCTTAACACAGCAAACCCATCCCATAAATGTGAGGCATCCTTCCAGACTGAGTAGCACCTGGCTGTCCATTTCCAAGCATCCAGAGATAATGGTGTGTATACAGAAATGCTGGAAGTGTCCCAGGCCAGGCTGGACAGGGCTTGGAGCAACCTGGGATAGTGGGAGGTGTCCCTGCCCGTGGCAGGGTGTGGAAGTGGATGATCTTTAAGGTCCTTCCAACCCAAACCATTCTTATTTCAGATTTCCATCTCTGCTGCTGGAGTTGCACTGGCCTTGTCTGTATTGCTGTTGCATTACCTGGTCACTCTCAAACTGTTTATGAAATCTGGAAAACCAGCTTTTTTCTCTTTTTCATTCCTCCATGTGCATGTGGCATGCTCGAAGTGGAACGAGCATCACTTGAGTGACTTAATGGATGCTCTGAAAAAAAACTCTGCAAGCTCCGTAGCTCAGAGAGTTGCTTTTCAAAAGTCTCTTGCAAACTTGCCCGCAGTTGATGTTTCTTTGAAGAGTTTGTGATGACTCTTTATCTGTAGATGGTTGAAGCACGTTCAGCCCTGCCTGGATGTCAGCAGTGTTCAGCACTTGGTTTTCAAAGAGAATTTGTTAGCACAAGTGCAGCCTGAGAGATGAAAGGATCCGTGCTGAGGCTCGTTGGAGGCGGCGAGACACCAGACAGGGAGAGAAAGGTTTTGAGAGAGATTTGGTTTCCCTGGTCACTTGTGTCAGAGAAGCTTTTCTCCCAGGGAGAAAGCCCTTTCTGTCTTTGTCTGCCTGGGAACAGACGATGGGCAGCTCCAGCACTGGAGGCACTGCTGTCCAGAGCCCACAGCCAGAATGGTCAGGTTGGAGGGACCACAGTGGGGCATCTGATACAACCTCCCTGCTCCAGCAGGGTCATCCCAGAGCAAATCACACCCCTTGTTTCCTCTGCTCCTTCATCTGTGACTGCTTCCACTGAGAGGCTGGACTGAGCAGGGAAAGGTTTCTCCAAATGGTGGAAGTGGCAGCTGGACATGGAAACAGCTGTGAGACATGGCCCTGTGTCCCTCTGGGCTGTCCATGAGCTTTTCTGTCCTTTCCTGTCCATGTTGATGAGCCCTTCTTCCTCCAGCCAGCTCTCCTGGCATGGGTCCTGCTCTGGGAGATTCCTCCCAACCCCTTGTTCCTGTGTTTCTCATCTTTGAACATCTTTGGCATTGCCTGGTTCGCACTCTCGCACCAGTTCGTGGTCCCTTTGCCCCTTTTTCCCTCCAGTGTCTTTGCAGGAACGAGACCCCATCCCTGGAGCAGTTTAGAACCTTCCAGCAGCCCTTCATACTGCTGTGAATTTTCTAAGTGCTGCTCTTGCAGATTTTCCCCCCCTCGACTGTTTTTTCAAGCCTGTGCTCTGATAGTGAAAAGGAATATATTTTTCCCCTCCTATCAGCACGTCATCAACAAGGTTGCCTGTATGGCAAAGTGCAGGCAGCCCCAGGAGGGCACAGAGAGGCAGGATTCAGTCCCAGAGGCACCTTTGTTCAGGCAGAGATGTTGTCAGCTCAGCCTGAGCAGGGCTCTCCAGGGATCCTGATGCTGCTGGGGTGGATCGATCTCCGGCTGAACTCGGCACGTCCGTCCCCGTGTCGCCTGGTGCTGTGAGAGCAATACTAATCATTCTTGTGTTACTGCAGTGCCTTCCCTGTGCTGGGAGCCAGACAGGAGAGCAGCTCCTGCACCACAGCTCAGCCCTGGGCTGGTTCTGGCTTGTGGTCCATGAAAGCTATGGGTTGCTGGGAAAGGTAAAGCAGCAAAGCTGCAACTCCCTGCCCAGGGCCTTGGTCCAGCTCTGTTGTGGGCTCAGCTGCTGGGAAACACGAAAATCATTTACCAAACAGAGCCACTTGCCCCAGAGTGCTTCAAATGAACGTGCTTGGGGTGCAGGGAGGGCTGGGGAGGGGCTGGCATTTGTCCCTCTGCAGGGCAGGAACTCCGAGCTTGGAGCTGCTCCGCAGCCGCCTTCGTGTGCAATCACGTCCAGGAGATTCCTGCACTGGGCCTCGCTCCTCCTTTTATGAAAGGCTGGAAATTGCAGTCCTTGGAATGCAGGGAGGAGCTGGGAGGAGTGGGAAAGCTGCCCGTGGCAGGAGCAGGGCTTTATTGCACCCGCTGAAATGTCACTGTTGGTGACACCGCCGCGGGCCACGGCGTTCGAGTGATTTGGTGGACGTTTGTAGCCAGAGTCCATCTCCCCGCAGGAGCCAGACATCATGTGGCTCCTGCCTGGCACTGGGAGCTGTCACTGTCACTGCTGTGACACATCAGGGAGGAGATGCTGCTTCTCATTAGTGTCAGGGGTAAAGGGCATCCTCGGGAGGATGCGGTGTGGTGGCGGCAGCGCAGGCGGCCAGCAGCAGCTCCTGGCCTTTCCTTGGCTTTGTGTCACCCAGCCTGACAAAAGATTGGGATATTTGGAGTAATTCTTGGTCCTGGCTAATGAGGAATTGTCAGGCACATCCTTTGCCAGTGTGGCAGACTCAGAGCCTGGTGCCAGGGCAGGATTTATTTGTATTTTGCCAGCACTGCTCACCTTGAGCACTACTGCCCGGGGTGATGGATGAGCACTGAGAGTGTCCTCAAGTTCAATAACTTAAGGGCTGGAGCTCTCCGCTTCTCCTGGATATGATATCTCCTTTTTCTTAATTAACATCACAGTGATTCTTCCCCAGTGCCTGCTTTTTAGCCCGGGGTGTGTTAGCCCTGAGGTGTGTTTTTCAGGAAATGGCTGGATAAGCTGCTCCACAAGGAGAGGGGGCTGATGGCTGTTTCCATCCATCCTGATGGCTGTTTTTTCCCTTCCTGATGGCTGTTTTTCCCCTTCCTGATGGCTGTTTTTTCCCTTCCTGATGGCCGTTTCCCTCCTCCCTCTCTCCCCTAGAAGCTGGCAGCAGAGTGCCAGAGCGCCGGCTACCCGGGGACGCTGATCCCGTACAAGTGTGACCTGTCCAACGAGGAGGAGATCCTGTCCATGTTCTCGGCCATCAAGACCCTTCACCAGGGGGTGGACGTCTGCATCAACAACGCGGGGCTGGCCCGGCCCGAGCCCCTGCTCTCGGGGAAGACGGAGGGCTGGAGGACCATGATAGATGTGAGTATCGTCCCGAGGGAGCAGGAGCTGGGCCACATTTCTCTTTCTTCTGGCCACCATCTACTCATTTCAGAGCTGAGGATCTGCTCCCCAGCCTGCTCTGACCAGGTTTGCTGCTTGGGGAGTGGAAGAACACCTTGCCCTGCTGAGCCCTCACCTTGGAGGATGGAAACACAGCAGCACTTTTCCTTTAGCTCCCTGAAGGGTGGAGAGCCTCACTTTTTTTTTTCTTCAATAAAGCAGGAAATCGAATGCCAAGCACTGGCTTCTGCAGCTAATCCTGTTAGTTGTGGCAGTGGGTTGTAAAAATGGGCAGATTCTTTTTGGCTTAAAAAGCTGTAATGCTTTTTGTCTTTTGTCATAGCTTAATTTTCTGCCCATAATCTGGTTAGGGCTGGATGTGAATGAGAGCATTTTGTGTGCTGAAATGGGAGTTGTGCACATGGCCCATCCCATTTACAACTTCTCCCTGGGTCCTCCTGTCCTGAGGTGCTGCTGGGCATCTCTCTGTGACTTCACCATTTTTTGTCATTATGTGAGGCCCCTTTTCTGCACCTAGCAGTGGCAGCCACAGCTGTGGGACCTCAGCATGGTTTGGGTGTCCTTGCAGTGTCCCCTCCTGCAGCTCTGGCCAGTGAGGTGCTGAACCAAGAGCCTTTCACGGAGTGATCTCCCCTCCTGTGCCACTTTCTCTTGTACACAGAAGTGTTTTCCTCATAGGAGCAGGAGTGGGACTCATGGCTGTGAGTAATCCTTGTGGCACTTCCAGCAGCTCTGAGAGCTTGTCCCAGTGAAGGGAAGGACATGTCTGAAAAGCTGTTTGAAGCTGTAGGCTCAGGGCCACTGTGTCCAACAGTGGAGTCAGCTGGGACGTGTCAGCTCCCCTGGCTGTTCCTCCAGAGTGGTCTCGGGGGCTGTGTAAAGCAAAACAGAGAAGCACATTGAGGCTTCAGACTCCTGCTGCCAGGGCAAGAGCTGCCATATCCTGGCTAATTAAGTTCTTGTTAGGATTTTGGCCTGACTGCTGGCTGCTGTGACTGCAGCCAAAGCAAGCTCAGCTCAGCTTTGTCTGCCCAGCCAGGCTTTGTGAGCTGCCCAGCCTGGGTCACTGCACAGCCGCATCTCCCCGGCCCCCGTTGCCATGGAGGCTTTAAAGAAAATGAAGTGAAGTGTAGCTGAGGCTGAGCTGGTGTCCAGCAGGGCACTGCCCAGCCCTGACTCGCTGCGAGCCGGGCCCTGGGGGTCACCTGGGCCTTGGAAACTCCTTGTCCTGGTCCCTGGGACCGTGTGATGTGTGGATCCCTCGGGGATGCTGCGTGTCCCTTGTGCTCCTTTGTCTCTGTTCTTTGTCAGGTGGGCAGGCTGAGGGGACTTGTGGTTCTTCCCAGCTGAAAGCCCTTCCCCATTCCGTATTCCCTTCCCTGGCTGCTCAGCTGGAAGTGCTCCCTTTAATCTCATCTCCCACCACTTTTAGGGAGGAGGATTTTGGAATGGGGATTTTCCTGTATGAGACACGCCGGTGTTGGTGATTACAGTGGCTCAAAGTTTGGGAGCCTGGGGGGTCCCCCTGCTTGTGGGTGCTGCTTTGGGGTGGGAGGAGAGGCAGGGTGGTGACCCCACAAGGGCAGTGTTATGAAACGGGGCTGGGGGAATGTTTTATTCCCAGGGATGATCCGTACGGCTCTCTCTGCTCCTACTGCTTGGCAAAAATGCTGTTGTAGCACTGGGAGCAGCCTGAGACACCCAAGCTCTCTCCCTGTGCTGGCAGATATTTTCCTCTCACCATCCTCCCAGCAGCTGCTGGCTTGGCTCCTGATTTCTGTGTTAATTGAACAACCCTCCCACCTCCAATGGAAAGGCAAAGCCCTGGGATGCTCCAGAGCCAAATGCTTCACCCACCCTGGCCTGGGCAGCCCGACAAGCCTGGGCTTTGCTTTTCATGCTGCTGCTGAGGGGTAGAAACAGCTCAGTGGAGTTTTCCCTTTTGTTCTGTGCCCCTGCTTTGTGGCTGCATGGAAATGTCTCCTGGAAGTGTCTCCTGGAAGTGTCTGTGTCTCCAGGCTGTGCAGGCGCCGGGGCAGGGCCTGGGGGGGCTCTGCAGGGCCAGCCAGGCCCGTTCCCCTCGCAGGGGCAGGACAGGGAAGGCTGCCAGCACCTTTCACAGGCCACTGGGCTTTGCAGAGCTGTGTGGGAGCAGGGAGGCTTCTTCCTGAGCTTCCCTGGAGAGCAGCGTGGTGGGAGATGCTGTTGGAGAGTTCCAGGGCACCTCTGGGCTGCAGGATGGGAAAAGTTTCCAAACAGCCATCGATCCATCGATTTAGGAGGCATTAGGGCCTTAAATTAAAGGCATTTTTTTTCTTTTTAGTAAATTGATTTTTGCTTCCATGCATTTTTTATGAGCTTTGAGGCTCTGTCTCCTTCCAGATTCCCCTCTCAGTATCCTCCTTCTTGCTTTATATCTAACAGTCAGAACCATGTTATCATTTACTTATTCCCCTCCTTTCCTAATGTTCCCGTTCTTTGTTGTCTGGTATTTATTCCCGAGGTGGGAGCTGCTTCTCCCCAGGCTGCAGGGAGATGTTTGGAATCGCAAATGTGTTGCTTCACAGCAGCACGGAGCCCTGCCTCTCCAGCCAGCAGATCTGCTGTGGGTGCAGGAGGGAAGGTGTCACCTCAGGCAGGTTCTGAGCCCATCCTCCCCTGGTTCACAGCTTCCCCCATCTTCTCGCTGATTTGTGAGGCTGGAGCAAAGTCCTGATGTGCAGGAGGGGCTGGGGCTGGGTGCTGTGCACACACTGAGCCAGGCTCCGGGGCTGCAGCAGCTCCTTCACGTTTTACCCACTGACCTTTCCAGCCAGGAATTGAAGCTGAACTTCCCATTTTCCCTGCTCAGGGCACAGAGGGCTGCAGCACACATCCTCTCGCTCCTCTAGACACGGAATGGGTTTGATTCTTGGCATTACTTGTTGACAAGCCAGGCTCTGTTCTTCTTGCTTTTCTAAACCATCTGTGCAGGGATGTGTTTGCTGTAAGCTGTGTTTCCATGTGTGCTTTGGAGCTGAGGTACTCGTTTGGATGCCTTGGAAAAGGCTGATTCTGGGAAGTGAAATGCTGAGCACTTCTAGGAACAGGGTCTTTTATGTTCTCTAATGTGGCAATTGGAAATCATTAATTGCTGGGAAATGTGGTTTCTGTCACGGAGCTGCTGCCTGGGCAGTGAGCAGGCCCCAGGTGTGGTGGCCATCCTTGCCAAGGGACCTTTGAACCTTTTCTCCTTAAAACAGGAACCAGGCAGAAAAATGTCTTACATGGATATGCATGCTCGGGGTGATACAGACTTGCTCGTTTTCCAGGCGTGTTTTTAGGTTCCTCAGTGCCTGTTCCACGTTTTGAAATGGGATTTCACCCCAAAATCCAGCCTGTGCTGGTGGGAAAAGGCCATCCCAGCTCAGCTACCTTCCAGCCAGTTGTTTTGTTCTACCGTGGGGTTTTATCACAGGGCTCTGGACTTTCCCACAGTGGCTGTTGATTGGGATCTTGCTTTGCCAGGAGCTGTCAAAATGTTGTAACTCTGCCCACGAGAGGAATGGCTGCTCCCTGAGTCACAGGCTTTGGGATGATGTTACCCTCTAGTGGCCTTTGGAGAGGGAGTTGGGAGTGACTGCTCCAAAACTGAGCTGCCTGCTGGGCTGGGGCATCCTGGGGCAGGGATGTTGTTTGTCATGAAGGGTTTCTCCACCAGCAGTTGCCCAGATCCAGATCCCAAAGGACTGGTGACTCCTGCGTCCCCTGACCACCCTGCTGTGGAATCCCAAAGCCTGCACATGCCCCCCCGCCTGCTCTGGGCTTCACTCCAGTGCTGAGGGGCCTTTCTGCTGCCCTCTCTGCTCATTTTCCTCCTTGCACAGCCCAGGTGAATTCCCAGGTTAAAGATTTATCCCTGCAGTTCCAGGTGTGATGGCCGAGGTGCCCAGCAGCAACTCTGTGCTTGGCCAAAGTGCACTTGGATGGGGGTGATGACTCCACTTGTGTTGCCTGGGTACTCCCAGGATCAGACAAACGCCCTGTTTATCTCTGGCCGGGACAAACCCCTCACGGATGGCCTCTGGCAGTGAACAGGGAATAACGACCGAGACAAAAGCAGTGACAGAAGATCCTTGAGCTGACCCCGCTCCCCTTTGTGCTGCTCAGGAATTGCATCTCTCAGCTCCAGCCCTTTCTCCAAACCAGTGGCCCTCTCCTGCCTGTCCTTCCGTGCCAGCAAGTCCAGGTTATTCTGCCCTGTTCTTGTTCATGATTTTCCCAGCGATGATCCCCAGCCCTCTCCCGTCTCCATCCCTCGCTGCCCACATGGCCTCATTCCTGCTGCTCCACCCATTTATAGTGGCACTATTCCTTCTGATTCATCTGAAAATCAGTTCTTCCTGGAGATTTCACTCACTGCAGCGTGTTCAGACCCTCCTGTCCTGCTCATTTAGCTGGCAAAGTGACACAGTGTTAGACAGGACCTGCCAGGGGATGGTCACAGCCTTTCTGGCAGCCTTCAGCAAATCCCTTTCCAAATCTCAGCCACCTGAGCAATTAGCACTGCTGCTGAGATTCGTGCTCATCAGTCCTGCACGTACCTCTGGGCCCTTTGTATTCCAGCTGGGAGAATGTCCTTATCTTTATCTACACCGGGAGCTTTGACTCTGTGTTTTATGATCAGGGAACCCTGGAGGCGGCCATGCATTAATGGCTCCACAGCATTAATGGTTGTGGAGGTGACAGGACTGAGTTTAACCAAGCCAGGACACGATGGGAAGTGCTGGTCCAAAGAGCAAGAGCTCGGAAAGCTCTGGATCCTAAAGGGCGGGGCAAATTGCCAGTTAGGGCTGAGGAAAATGTCAGCAGGCAGCGACAGATTGGTGGCTTGCACACCCCCAGGGTGAGTTGCCCACTCTGGTGTTCCCTGTGGCACAAAGTGATCTTTGGTTCGTGTGTCCTGGGAGCTCTTTGGTGGCCACGGTGCCTCCTCTGAGCTGCTGGCGCTCTGACAGGCAGGATCTGGGGATTTCCTCGTTAACGAGCTGACCTAATTACCTGCTGTTAGTGCCCTGCCAGCTGCCCAAAGCCCGGAGTGCTCAGTGCTCGGCAGAACCGCAGGCTCTGTCTCCTGCCTGTGGGGAGGGGGTTTGCTCTCCCTTAATTTGGGATTTACCCTCACACTTGCCCCTAAAACAATCAAGTCCATTCATTTCTGCTCACTCTGGGTGTCTGTGCCCCCCCCCCCGCCCCTGTGACTGCAGCCCCCAGCTCAGGTGTGGGTTGTATGAGCAATTCCTTCTCTGGGTGTTCCTGGGAATTGCCAGGGGACAGGGACTGGAACTGATATCCCAGGCTTTGGGCACACGAGGGGCAAATCAAGGGGTGCCAGGCAGGGCTGCTGGGCTTAATTTCTTCTTCTTTTCTCCCCCCTCAGGTCAATGTGATGGCTGTGAGCATCTGCACCCGGGAGGCCTACCAGTCCATGAAGGAGAGAAACATCGACGATGGGCATATAATTAACATTAACAGGTGAACAAAGGGGGCTGTGGGATCAGCCTCGGGGGCCTCCTGCTCTTCCCTGCAGCACAGAGGGGATTTAAGCACTTTGTGGGGTCAGCCATGGGGGCCTCCTCCTCCTCCCTGCCTTACAGGAAGGATTTAAGCACTGGAGTTTCAGGCTTGCTGTGCTGCTGATGGGGTTTTCCAAGGATTGTGGTGGTTGATACTTCAAACTTGATCTTTGCTGGTCTAAAGCAAGGAAGGCCAAACCAGGGAGAAAAGGATAATATCAATCACTCATGATGGGGCAGGGCTGAGATTGATTTCTGGAGCTGGTCAGGAAGTTTGAGTCATGTTGAGAGGAGCTTGTGGTGTGTTCCCTGCTGCAGGCCCCGTGTCAGCTTCTCTGTGGGTTTATTGTGATGCTCTGGGTGTCCTGCTGGTCCCTCCAGCCCTGTCCCCTGTGCTCTCCCCCCAGCATGAATGGCCACAGCGTGGTGCCCCAGTCCGTGGTGCATTTTTACAGTGCCACCAAGTACGCGGTGACAGCGCTGACCGAGGGGCTGCGGCAGGAGCTGCGGGAGGCCAAGACCCACATCCGAGCCACAGTGAGTGCTGAGGGCCCCCTGCTTCCCTCTGCCCTGGTGGGAGGCAGGTTTCATGGGTCAGAGCTTTTCCCTTTGGGAAAGAGCCGAGGGGATGCAAAAATAGTGCTCAGCACACTGGGAATGGCCTAGAAATCCTGTGGGAAGCTGTGGCTGTCTTTGCCAGGCAGGTTGGGGCACAGGGCCGTGTCTGGGAAGGGATTTTTTGGGTGCACAAAGTGGGCAGGTTCTTGTTGGGGGGGTCACATCAACAGAGGGAGGCACTCAGCTGGGCTCTCTGCTCTCAGACAGAGCTTTTCCGTGTTTTTCTTTGCTTCTCTGTGCCTCTGGGGTGTGAACAGGCAAGTACCCACCAGAGATATCTGCCACAACAATCATTAAGGCAAAGCCTGCTCACTTCAACTATTCCCTTAAAAAATGAGTGGGAAAGGAGAATAACAGAAAAATGAATGTTTTTCTGTTTGGTTTTTTTTTTGCTTTTTCTAAAAAGTTTTCTCTCTCCTTTTTTTTTTTTTTATTCTTTTACTAAAGGGGAATTACGAATCCTATTAGGATGTGCTCTGCTTTTTTCCAGTGCATATCTCCAGGACTGGTGGAAACAGGATTTGCTTTTAAACTTCATGATAACGACCCCGAGAGAGCTGCTGCAACCTATGAAAGCATTCGGGTAGGACTTGGAGGAATGGAAACAGGGAAGTGGCTCTGATTATAATTGAACAGTCTTTGTCCTGGCTAATGGTTCCAGCCCAGTGCTCTCCAATCTCAGCCCTCAAACCTCCAATTTTGCTCTGGTATTTATTTGCACACTGTGTAGATTTTCATTTGGATTCAGTTTCCAGCTCCTTATATTTTTCCTTCTATTTTGATGCTTCTGTAAATAAGTATCAGTCAGCTCTGCCATTTTGCCAGCTGTGACTTCTTCATTGCCCAGAAGGTGTGACAAACAGAGGTGCCAGCACAAGGAGAAGTGTTGTCTTGCAGGTGGCACAGGGTTTCCTGTGGGAATTCCTGATAAGGATGGCAGTGCCTGACCTGGCAGAATTACTGTGCCAGCAGTGAGGTTACTCACAGCAGTCGAAGAATTATCAGCACCAGACACATCCTTTGTTAAATTTTTAATTGATTTGGTATTTCCTGCTTGCTTGTGCCTTCTGGACATGCCCCAGTGACACTGTCTGACCTCATTATGGATGGGCAGGAGAGGAGGGATCTCGGGAACGTTCTGTGGTGCCCTTTGACCGAGAGCCCCTTTGCTGTCGTTGCAGTGTCTCAAGGCTGAAGACATGGCCAATGCTGTCATCTATGTCCTCAGTGCCCCTCCTCACGTACAGGTAGGCTGGGGCTGAGGCTGGAGGGGCTGAAGGCTGCCCTGGCCTGGCTGATCCGCCGCTGGATCAGCTGGGAGCTTAGGGAGCCTGTGCTGGGGATTAGCAGGGATCACGTTTGTTTACACTTCCCGGGTGGCAGCTCTGGGATTGCTCTGAGATGGCACTGCAGGGGCTCTGGGATAGCACTCTCAGGCTCTTCACATCCCTGTGGATCCAGCAAAGGCTGAGCTGACTCTCATTCTTCCCCCAGAGGGTGCTGGGCACTGCCCAGGCTACCCAGGGAATGGGCACGTTCCCAAGGCTGCCAGAGCTCCAGGAGCATCTGGACAACGCTCCCAGGGTGGGATTGTTGGGGTGTCTGTGCAGGGTCAGGGCTTGGCCTAGATGATCCCTGAGAGTCCCTCCCAGGTCAGGATATTCTGTGATTCCATGATCCTAGAAAAGGACTGTGCAAGGCAGGGGGAATGTGAGGGGTAGGGGGCATGCTCTGCCCTTTGGATGGTGCCATCTGAGGTTTGCTGAGAGTCTTGGGTCCTGCCAGTTGCCAGCTGACGTGTTGGACCTTCTCCCCTCAGTGTGGGATGCTTGTGCTGCCAGAGGGACTCCCCTCCTGAGAGACAAGAAATATTTGGCCAGCTTTGGGCTGGAGGCAGCAGCAGCAGGAGCAGAGCTGGTGTTCAGCACGTGCAGCAGCAGAGTTCCTGTTGTGAAAGCAGACTTTGATCGTGAGGGGTTCCAGCGTCTCGTGTGAACTCTGCTCCCTGGAGCAAGACGTGCTCCCTGACACTGCATCCCTGGGGATAACTGGCTTTGCTTGGCTTAAAAAGAAAAGATCCTGCACCTTTTCTGTGCATATTTGAGCTTTTGCCCCCTGCTAAAGGCAGAGCAGGTCCATTCACCCCTGCTTTCCTCACATCTCAGTTAATCAGGCTGGTTCCTGCTCACAGGCTGGGGCAGCAGAGAAGTGCCCAGGGCGGAGTTCCAGTGCACAATTCCATTCATGTTGGTCTCTTGCAGATCGGGGATATACAGATGAGGCCCACGGAGCAGATCTCGTAGCAGGGGAGGAGGATGAGGAGGACCATGAGCAGCACCGTGTCCACTCCACTTGGAACCCTCTGGCAGCCCAGGGTTCCCTCGGCTGGCTGGCAACGTTTTAATCAAGTACCAAGGATCGTGTTTGAAGAATTATTTTTCTCTCCCTCTCTCTGAGCTGGTGCTGGTGCTGAGCCAGTTTGAAGAAAGAAAAACCACAAACTCGTAGTGGGTCTCTTTCTCCCCCACTCCTTTCTGAAACTGCTTAAGAGTAAAAATGTATTTGAAAATAATGCAGGGAAGTGGTTTGTAGAAGATTGATTGTCTCCAGGCTGGTTTATTCTTCCTTTTGCTTTCTTTTCAAGGTTTGTTTGATCTTAGTTGCTGATGCTGTGTGTGGACCTAGGTGAAGTGGCACAAGATGTTTGCCAGCTTCAGTGTGCTTAGGGTTTGAGATTTTCAGTGGATGTCATACATGAATCCATCTAATATTTGGGGTTTATTTTCATCAGATTGATTACTGATGGTGATGATGCATGTGATATTTTCTATTTCTTTTATATTCCACTGCCCTAACCCCAGTGTACAACCTCCCCCAGCCCTCCTTTCCCCCTCACATGAATCATGACTGCCAAGTTTGAGGAAGTATAAATGTGTGTGCTTGATATTTCTCTTTTTTTCTAGGTAGGTAAATAGTTGGAGGAAAAGCACCTGTCCTTGTGCAGGTTAGGATGATAATCTTAAGTGGCATAGTTACAGTAAGAGTGAGTTGTTTGGTATTTTTAATAAAAACTAAACGTGTGCTGTCTTGTGATCACCTCTATCCTTGGTATCATCTCCCAGCACTCTCGATGTTCTGTATGTGATATTTGCATGCATTGACACTTTTCTGGAAACGTGGATTGCTCTGGTGCTGTTGAAATGCTGGTGCTGAGGAGCTGGAAGTGGTGGAAGTTTATTTCTGTGTAGAGACACAAACTCTGAGAGAGAGAGAGAGAGAGAGAGAGGGGAACAAGCCGTGCCGAAGGTGTCCAGAATGAGGAGAGATTTGTAGGGGCATTTTGGCTAAGAAAAGCAGCAGGTGAAAGGTCTGGGTTGAGATCTTGTGTTGGTGCAGCCCCAGTTTGGCTCTGGGTTGAGGGAGAAGAGAATTGGCCCCAAAGCAGAGCTGGAGTTGTCTTGAGACTCTTTGCAGGGAGGTCTGTGTGTGTCCAGCTCTTTGTGGAGCTCTTGGACATGTTGCCTTAAGATTGCAGACCCTGTCCAGCTCCTGCTGGACTCCAGGCAGCGTTTCAGAAGGTTGGGGATGGTCAGTTGGTCAGAGCAGAGGACGGAGAGCCTGGGGAATCAGGGTTGGATTGTTTGGCTGACACCAGGAGAGCCCTGGGAGTTCATCTGTGTTACCCCTCCACAAGGGAGACCAGAGTTGGGCCACCAAGACACGACTTCAGCTCCCTGTACAGTCTTGGGCAAGTCACTTTACCTCTCTGCCTCAGTTTCCCCAGCTGGAAAATGGGGATAATAACACTCACCTACCTCACAGGGGTGTTGTGAGGACTCAAAAGCTTTTGTAAAGCACTTTGACCACGACAGGCGCTGTGTAAGTGCTGAGTGTTGATATTGAAGTATTACTATGAGTTAAACCTTGTGATACCTAGAATTCCTTGTGCCAAAGGTGAGCAGCTGTAGGAGGATACAAGGAGAAAACTGGCAAAATGTTCCTTAATAATGGCAAAAACAAAAGACAATTTGCCCCTTTTTTTCCTCTTTATTAACACATGCTCATGGCGTGTTCTGTCCATTCCTTATCTGTCACCAGTTTCTACTGACAAGTGCACATGGATTTGGCTTTTTAATTTGTTGTGAGTGAAATTCCTGCTGCCCTGCTCCGGGATGCCAAGGTGGTGCCTTTGTGTGGATTCCCAGCAGGTGCCCTGGGCAGCGTGTACCATCTTAAGAAGGTGGTTGAACTACTGAAGAGGCCAAAAAAAAAAAATTCTTTTAGAAATTAGGAACTTCTGAGCAGAAAATAACTGAGCAGGGATGTGGGCAGCAGTGGTGAAACACTGAATTGTGGCAGCAACTGTGTGCAAAGTTCAGCAGATGTTGAAATGTGTGGCTGAGGAGGGGCTTTACATCTCCCTGCTGTGTAAAAGGAGGATTTGGAGAGAATTGCTTAAAGTGCAGAACCTTGACAAAGGGTTTGTCCGGGTGGTTGCTCCCTGCAAATACAACCTGGCTGCCCTGCAGCCCTGGAAGTTGGGTTTTCCCCCCCTCCCCCAAGAACATTTTTAAGTCTTTAAAGTAACCTTGAGATGAGGTGCAGTGTATTTTTCCATTTGAAGTGTGGTTTTAGGGGATCATCCCTGCTGCCCATTAACCTCCCCCACGAAGGGTGGCCGTGGAGGGCTCCTTGCAGGTTCTGTGGCCGCGGGTGGCCTTGGTGGCACCTCCTGCCACCTTCCTGGGATGAGATGGGACACGACTCCGAGGCAGTGAAACCCCTCAAACGCGAGGATCAGTGAACTGTGTAACTTACCAGTAGGTTTCTAATTGTGAACTGTAAAATAAAGAATAAAAAGAGAGGCACACTGTGGTTCGTTTCTGGTGTGTTTTGTTATTTCTGTGTTAGAACTCAACAGCCTTTTTGCTGTTCACAGCCAGACCTCTGTTTGGGGAACGTTCCAAACAGAATCCTTCAGTTTGAGGTCTTTATGAGGAAAAACAGAATTCCTTTCCAGAGCTGGACAGCATCCAGTTGTCTTGGGAATAACCGGTGCAGGTTGGGCTCACGTGGCCCGGTTCAAATGAAGCCACACCCCAGGTGGGAGGGTGGGGAAAAGGGTTTGGAAAACTGCCAGGGATGAGCCCGGGATCCGGAATGTGGAAAAACCCAGACTGGATCAGGAATCGGCTCTCAGGCTTGGATATTGAACTCTTTCAGGCTCTCGGGCTTCTCTCGAAGCCAGCCAGATTTTGTATGTGTATAGATACTCAGCTCTCATTTTTTGCGAAGAGGAACCATGAGAACAGTTGGTGACCAGCAGGAAAAGCAGGATTTTACTGAAGATCCCGTGGGAACGGTGTCACGGAGAAATCCCCTCTCCTGGGGGTCACTGCTGTTCAAACACTCATTTTTTTGTTAATACTAAAAATACCTGGGCTAGGCTAGCGCCAGTCCTTTCCTTGTTTTCCCTGCGTTAGGAGAGGCCGTGACGGAACGGTTAAAGCCGTTTGGTGGTTAATTAGGGCGCTGTTAATTACCAGCTGTGCGGCAGGACGGGGCTCACACCTCTTGGTTCAGGCACCACCCGCCCTGCCCTGGGTGACCCTGCTGGAGCCGGACCTTCCCTGCTCTTCCCTCGGGGCTCTGCGGGGTTTCTGGGATGCTCCGCTCCCGTTCCCGACGGTTCCCGGTGCCCTGTCCGGGGTCACTGGGGTTCCCCGTTCCCGGTGTCCTGTCCGGGGTCACTGGGGTTCCCCGTTCCCCGTTCCCGGGGGTCTGTCCGGGGTCACTGGGGTTCCCCGTTCCCGGTGCCTTTGGGATGCTCCGCTCCCGTTTCCGACGGTTCCCGGTGCCCTGTCCGGGGTCACTGGGGTTCCCGGTGCCCGGGGGTCTGTCCGGGGTCACTGCGGTTCCCGGTGCCTTGTCCAGAGTCACTGGTGTTCCCCGTTCCCGGTGCCCTGTCCGGGGTCATTGGGGTTCCCCGTTCCCCGTTCCCGGGTATCTGTCCGGGGTCACTGGTGTTCCCCGTTCCCGGTGCCCTGTCCGGGGTCACTGGGGTTCCCCGTTCCCGGTGCCTTTGGGATGCTTCGCTCCCGTTCCCGGGATCCCCGCCCGCCGCCAGGGGGCGCTGCCTCGCGGGGCGGGGCGCGCCGGTCCCGCCGGAACCGGAGCGGGCGGGGCGGGGCGCGCGTGCCCGTGCGCGTGCCTGCCGGTCCCCGCGCGTGCCCTCCGCTCCGAGCCCCTCCCGGCCCTGTCCGTGCCCCGGTTGCGCGGCTGCGGAGCGGGGCTGGGTGTTCTGCCCCCCTCCCACGTGCCCCGGCCGCCGTGCGCGGGCATTCCCCGCCATGGAGCGGGCGCTGCTGCCCCGCGTGTGCCGGGCCCTGTGGCTGTGCCGGGCCGGGCTCCGGTTCTGCTCCACCCGCGGGCCCTCGGCCCCGAGCGGGGCTGAGGAAGGGGTGCCCCGAGGCCGCGATTCCCCCGCATCCCTCCCGCAGCACCCGGGGGCCGTGCTGGCCTCCGGCCGCGCCCGTGGGGATCCGGGACAGCGGGAGCAGAGCGGGGCCGGGCGGGGGTCGCGGACCGGCCAGGAGCTGCTGCGGGCACAGCAGGACTTGCCCCGGGCCGGGAAGGGGAAGGGGCCGCAGCGAAAGGCGCTGTCCCTGGAGAGGACTAAAGGCTCCGAGATCCTGTTCGGGACCGCGCCGTGCTGGCTGGCGCTGGCCCAGGCGCGGAGGGCCCTGTTCAGGCTGTTCCTCAAGCACAGCAGCGGCTCCGCGCGGCCCGTGAGGGGCGAGTTCGCCCTGCAGGCGGCGGCCCGCGGGGTCCCGGTGCTGCACGTCTCGGGCCGGGAGCTGGACGTGCTGTGCCGGGGCCGGCCCCACCAGGGCGTGTGTCTGGAGGCCTCCCCGCTGCCCTTCAAGAGCCTGCGGGATGCTGAGGAGCCGCAGCTGGGGGATGGACAGAGCGGGAGGCGGCAGCTGCTGTGGCTGGTGCTGGAGCACATCCAGGATCCCATGAACCTGGGGGCCCTGCTGCGCTCCGCGTACTTCCTGGGGGTGGACAGAGTGGTGGCGAGCCACAGGAACAGGTACGGGCCACAGGAACGGGTGCGGGCTCCTCCAGCGCTTCTTGCCTTCCCTGCTGCCTCCCGGAGAGGTTTCCAGGCTGCATCGCTCAGCAGCCGATCTGGAGAGCAGGATTTGGGATGCTGCCGCTCTGCAGGCAGGCTGTGGGATGTGGGGTTCCAGGCTCTCCCTGGACTGTTCTTGTTTTAACCCAGTTTGTGTTTCAGTTGTCCCACCTGTGATCCATTTCCTGGGTTAATTCCTGAGCCCTGCTGTTCTCCACAGGGAAATACATCTGTAAAATGAGCGGGATCTGGAGTGGGGGAGGTTTGCAGAGGCAAGAGAAGGACGTACAGAAACAAAAATTCACCTGGATCTCCTCCTGTATGACGCTTTTCTATTCTTTTCCCCTTGCAGCTGCCCCTTGACTCCCATAGTGAGCAAAGCCAGCGCCGGAGTCATGGAGGTGTTCGATGTGTACGGCACAGATGATCTCCAGGGCTTTTTGAAGGTACAGCGATCCACTTTGGTTTTCTTTCCTTTTTTCAAGGAAACTCAAACACCGCAGGTATTACACAGAGAGCAGGCACAGGAAAAGCCCTGAGTTATTTGCAGTGTGTGTGCTTTGGGACCACCAGTGATGGGCACACGCCCCCAGCCCCATTCCATCGGGTAGGGAGAGAGGTTGGTTATTTTTTCTGGAAGCTGCTGGTAGCAGGATAATCCTGCGGCTCTCGGTACGCTGGGCTCGTCTCCCTTCTCCTCGGGATGTGTGGCAGAGCAGCATCCCGGCGCCCAGGCACACGATGGCAGCATTGGGCAGCCTTGGGAGCAGCCTCTGGAGCAGGGAATAGAGGAGGAACCAGGGCTGGGGGCTGGCAGTCTTTTTACTCTGTGTCTATGCAGTGAGGTGAGAGAGGGGGCCCTTTGCAGGACGAGCTGGGAAAAGAAAGGGAATGCACATGGAAAAATGGGATTTAAACTGGCAGTAGGTCTGTGGCAGCTGGAGGTCTGGGTGATGGTGAAATGAAACACAAAACATGCTGATATTTAATTAATATCTGGAAGGATTACTTTGTTACTGTAAAGCTTGAGTTATTAATTAGAAACATAGCAGCAGTTCATTTAATTGGACCTGGGCTCACCTGCCTGGTGTAAATTTGATACAACTTCATGTAAAAAGAGCCAGTTTACAGGGAAGTGAAACTGGCAGGAAGCAGCAGCTCTTTTAGTGGTAAAATGGATTTCCAAGACAAATATTAAGGCTTTTTTTGCAGGGGGGGAGGTCTGGTTCTCTGGCTGGGAGTGTTGGGTGCCCTGCCTTGTGTGGGAGCTGAATTTGGCATCTGAGTTTGCAAACGTCACTGTGGGGTTCTGATGGCTGAGCCTGCACTTGAGAACTTCCACTGCCTTGCCCTGTGCATTACCTTGTGCTGATTTGTTCAACATTCCTGTTTTGTGTGCTTTCCTGGCAAAACAACCTTCCTAGAACTGTTGCATGGGCAAAAAAAAAAAAAAAAAAAAAAAAAAAAAAAAAAAAAAAAGCTTTTCAGTTGCTGTTTATTTGCTTACTGAACTGTAATAAATGCCAAGAGGAAAATTACTTTTTTTTTTTTTAGTTATTTTTTACTCGTTTGCTTGTTTCTTAAATCCGTGTTTGTGTGCTGGTAGTGGGAGGACTTTGGTGGTAAAAATTTAAGGGATGCCAAAAAAACCCCAGTCAGCTTAACTGAAAATGTGAAAGAAAAAAAAAGTGTTTGCATACATGGCTTATTTGCTTTTTAAGCTTGGAAAGCTGGCAATTCTTCATTTCCTTTCCTTTTCTAGGCTAAAAGTGCAGAAGGCTGGGAAGTGGTGGGAACAGTCAGCAGGCCTGGGAATGTGGAAGATGTTCCTGTCATCAGCTGCTCGGAATTCCGGTGGGATAAACCCATTATTGTAGTAATAGGTATTTCCATTTCCAGAGCTGTGGGCTGGGTGGGGCTGCAGGTGTGAGGGGCACCAGGGGGATGCTTCACTCCAGGGATTGTTCCAGGTCTGAAAAAGAAAAGCTGAGGGGGAATCATGGAATGATCTGGCTGAGAATGAAGTAGAGACTGAGAGGAACATGGGGAGCTGAGGGGGCTCCCAGTAGGACCAGTTTGTGGATGCACAGGGAGTTCAGCAGCTGTGGAGGGTCCGGGTGGCAATTTTGGTGCCAGGGCAGCCACAGTGTGGTGTCTGCATTGTGTTTTGTGTTTTGATCCTGTGCTGGGGCCCCAGCTTTGGATTTCCTGTGCTGGTGAGCCCCAGAGGTGTTTGCTCTTCTTGCACGGAGCTGCTCGGGGGGAGCTGAGCCACATCTCCCCTTAAAAACCAGGAATGTCTGGTCTGGGAAGAACCACGAGGGGCTGGTGCTGGGGATGGTCTGGATGCAAATCTGGGCTTTGTGGCCACCCCTGAGAGCTGTCAGGGCTCACCTGGGAGAAGGCAGGGGGTGCTGGCTGTGGAGCAGGAGCAGAGGAATCTCCTCCCTGTTGGAGCAGTGGCTGCTGCTTCCCTGAGCACCCGAACTGGGCAATTCCTGCAGGAAATTCTGCCCACTTGCTCACCTTCTGTAGGCACAGTTTGGGCTTGTGCAGCCTCCCAGAAGGTGAAGGGAAGGGGAGTAGCAGCTTTGTGGCAGCTGGAGAAAGAAACTCCCCCAGGAATGCAGCTCCAGGCTCCTGCGGGTGGCCGTGCCATGTCCCCCACTCCGTGTCACCTGGCACAGGAGCTGGCCTGAGCTTTTACACTTGGAAGCAGAGTCCTGCTGGCCCTGGGCCAGGGAGGGGCTGTAATCCTGCCCCGTGCTGGGGCTGGCTTGGCTCAGAGGACATTCCTTTAATTAAAATGTTTACCCAACTCCTGGAAACACTGACAAGACAACGCTGCAAATCTGGCATCTCTACAAGATGTGTGGAGCTGTATTCCGAGGGGAGCAGGGAGGCTGCAGCACTGCTGATGGCCCACAAAGAAATGCATCCCACAAACGGCGACAGCACCTGCAGAAAGGCAGGAGCTGGAGCTGGCAGCGGTGTCGTTACCTTGAGTTATGAGAGATTTCTCCAGGAAAAAGTCCAAATATCCTTTTGTCAGGGGAGATTGGAGGCTGATTGGTAGATGCATGAGGAGAGCTCCTGGACCTTGCAGCAGTAATGATTTCAACTCTCTGCTGAGCACTAACTCTTGGCTGAAAAGAAAATTGAACATTACAGTCGTCTGATGCTGGGCTTGTTGGGAGAAATGTCCTGGATCTGAATATGGAGCATTCCTGCAGCTGCAGGGAGCAGCAGAGATAATTTAGCCTGGGATTGAGCTCCCTGGCACCACACAGATTGTCTTGTAAGTTAAGCATTTGCAGCCTCCAGTTCCCCCTCCTGGCATCCTCGCTGGCTTGGCAGAGAGTGATTTGGACAGTCCAGCTTAATGTTGTCTGCACTGGAGTCATTGCTGGAGGTGACAGACAGCCTCAGACTGGGAGCCTGCTGCACAGGAACAGATTGGGAGCACTTAGATGGCTGAGTAAGAAGAGTTTCTGGGTAATTTGTTCTTCTTAGACCTTCAGTCTTTAGCTCGGGGTTTAAGGCTCTTCACAGAGCTGGTGGTTTTATGGAGATGCTCGTTTTGCATATTTTCCTGCTGCTGGATTTGAACTTCCTGCACTGGAAACTGCAATTGTGAGGGGTGTTAATTGTAAATGGGGCAGGAAATGTGTTTTATCATTTCACCGAGCTCTGGTCTTTGAGCTCTGTCAGTGAGGAACAAAGCTGAGAGGTGGAAGTTAAAGATCTGAAGTGGGAAGTGTTTTGTTCAGTATAAAGCAGGATTTAATCTGATTCAGTCAATACTCCCTCCCTCGTGTCACACCGTGCAAGTCTTTTTGCCCTGAATTTATGGCTCCTAATTATTTTAAGCAGCCAGGACCATAAAAAGCTTTGTAAAAGCTGGAGGCAAAATCCGTGCCTTTATTGGGAATTGTAAGACCCTTATCAGGAGATAAGGATTTCTCCAGGAGCTGTTGCTGCTGTCCCACTTGGAGAGTCCCGTGGGAGTGTGGTTTGAGAGGCTCAGGAGGCAAATATGACTGTAAGGTGTGAAACTTTTCCAGGATACTATTTCTGGGATTTTTAAGCATCCCTGGAGTAGTGATGAGGAGACAGGCAGGGCCATGGGAGGCCTGGCTTCAATTCCTGGTGTCACCTTGTGACCTTGGATAACTCTCCAAGGCCTTGTGTGCACTGCTGGCTTACAGCAGGGGGAAAAGATTGGTTAGGATGGGATTTGGGGTTTCTGAAGGCTCTTTGACCCCAACCAAAGAGCTTTTGCTATGACTGGTTTCATCTGGGAAGGTGGTGCAGGATGCATTACCCAAAGCATCCTCTTCCTTACCCAAAGTGCCTCTGAGATCAGCCCAGTAAAACATGAGGCTGGGCCTCAGCTTCCAACCTAAAACTGGGAATAATGGTCTTCCCACCCCTGTGTGGTCCGAGGGGTCAGTGTGCCCTGGCAGTGCCATCCCAGGACCGGTGTGGGGCTCAGCCAGGTCAGGGCACGGCTGTTGGAGGGGAGCTTTGGCTGCCACGTGCTGAGCCTGTTTCCAGAGGTGTTTGGGATGAGCTGGCCATCCTTGCAGCCCTGGAGCTCCTGTGCTGCTCTCAGTAACCCACGTGGAAGGGTTCTTTGGGGAGGCAGGCGGGCTGGGAGGTCCCTGG
Organism: Corvus kubaryi; assembly: GCF_017639235.1. Classification (NCBI taxonomy): domain Eukaryota; kingdom Metazoa; phylum Chordata; class Aves; order Passeriformes; family Corvidae; genus Corvus; species Corvus kubaryi. The sequence continues at coordinate 9,326,778 of NW_024581088.1, forward strand.
CCCTCTGCATTTTCACCTGTCTGCGCACAGGATTGTTTAAAGGCTCTCCCTTTCCATTTCCCTTTGTGACAGCGTGAGTCAAACAGCTACTAATGACCTGGGATAGATTTCAACTCTGTTTCACCAGTGTATCAGCCCAAACATATCAGGGCTGCTGGATGGTTTAACAACTAATCAATTGAAGCCTCTGGTTAAACTGTCTGCATGCACAAGTTGCACCCAGCCCGTGGTGGGGGGGGGTGTGTGTGCTGGGAAGGCTGGAGCTGTCACTGGCAATAGGATGTGGGATTTGCTGGACCAGAGCTGGCCTCTGGCCCCTTGCCTGCCTTGTCCCGTGGCCGCAGGGAGCTCTCTGCTGGCACAGTGGCTGCTCCCACAGGAGATTCTCTGTGCTTTGTGCAGCTGTGTTGCACAGATATTCCTCAAAAACACTTCAGATGCTGGAGAACAGATCCAGGGAGGCTGGGAAGGGAAGGGAGGAAGGTGTCTGGCTCCCCTCTGGTGGCTCAGTTGTTGTGTGGGAGGTGGTGAGGTGGCTGAGCTTAGGGAGAGTGTCAGAGAGACAGAGCATGAGCAAGAACTGCACTGAGGAGGGGGAAAGGCCGTGGCAGTGCTGTGAGTGACCTGAGCAGTGTCTTTGTCCTGCAGGCAGTGAAGGGGAGGGCCTTTCCCTGGAGGCCCAGCTGCAGTGCCAGCAGATGCTGGCCATCCCCCCCGGCAGGGCGCTGCACCCCAGCATCGACTCCCTCAACGTCTCTGTGGCTGCAGGTGAGAGCAGTTCTGGGCACCAAGGCACCAAACCTCCAACTTCTGCATTTATAAATCAGGCATCCAGGCCACTGAACGATTTTCTTGTGGTTTAAAAAAAAAAAAAAAAATCACGTAATATTGATTTATTTTTACTTTCCTACAGGTATCCTCCTGCACTCCATCTGCAGCCAGAAGCGGAGGCACGGAGACTGAAATCCTCTTCATTTGGTGGATGAAGCTGCTTGGTGTGGATATGGAAATGCTCTTCCCAGAGTCTCCACCATCACTGTGAGTGCCAGGGAGAGCCCCAGACCTGAGCTGCATTTTAGCTGCTGCAAGAGCCACCAGATCCCTGACTTAGCACCAAAGGCAGACACCTGATGTCGTAGGTAACTCCTGGGAGGAGCAGCTGTGGGAAGGCAGCCAGGTCTGGGAGCAGCCAGTTTTGGCAGGAGAACACCCAGGGATGGCTGCCAGCTCTGTGCTGTGCACAGGGGACTGTGTGCATCACTTGAACCGTGGGGACAATTTGGGCTGTGGGTGAAAGTGCCACTGAGAGCAGCCCTGAACCCTTCCCCTGTGCTTGGGAACCACTGCAGTTGGTTTTTCTGTGTTTGGTTGTAAACCAGGTGTGCAGCCCTGCCAAGGAGTGGGGGGGAGATGCAGCCCGTGGAAATAAAGCTTTTGTAAAGATTGGCTGTAGACTCAAATCAATCCATTTTGTGTCATATAAATCCAGAGTGGGATTAGTCCTTCAGGTGGGAAAAGGGATCCAGAGCTCGTTTCCTTCTGGGAAAGTTTCCTTTCCAAGCTGGGCTGATCCTGCTGGAGGCTGAGCTGCCCCAGCACCACTGTCCTGCTGATGGCATTGGGGTGGCTTCATTTTCAACTATCCTGGTTGAAAAACCAGGCTGGCTAAATTACTGAGAGCCAAAAGAATGTTATCACTTAGCACCTTAATTATTTTATTTAGCTACCGTGGCCCTTTGCATAGGATTCCTCATTAACACTTAATTTACAGTGCCCTTTAGGGATAATTTCAAACAATTCCGCTCAGTCTGCCCCCTCCCCCCTTCCAAATGAATAAGTAAATCACTCTGAGTGACTAATTAGGACTTTCCTTTGAGCTAAATGAAGTCTGTAAACCTTGGTCTGTGGGTGTGGGGTGCTCCTTGTGTGTCCTGGGAGGGTCTGGCTGGGATGGACACTGGGGACACTCCAGCTGCCTGGAATGGGGATCAGGGCGTGAAAGGTGTCCAGGGCTCCCTTCTGTGGCTGTGATGGAGAGGAGGGTGCCTGGGGTGGGGACTCATCCCCTGAACTGTGTCCTGAGGAAAAGGACAAATCCCAAATCCCTCTGAAATGACGCCGTCGTGCCAACAGGGCTGTGTTACCCAAATCCACAGGGAGCTGGAGAACCCTGAGCTGGTGCCTTGTGGGGTGAGAGCTGGTGCATTTGGGGGCTGAATTTGCCCTTTTTACCTTTCTAAAGCTGAAAGGAAACAGCTGCAGGCCCGGAGGCCTCTGCCAGCCCCGGGGAGCTGCTCAGCAGCTGAGGGTGCCCCAGCAGAGGGTGCCCGTGGCTCAGATTTGCTCATTTTCCAGAGGAAAGATTCCAAGATTCAGCACTTGGCTAACTGAATCCTTCCTCTGGAGCAGCAGGGATCAGGGTAAAGCCATTTCTTCATTCTTGACCTCCAGGTAAGTCTATTTATTTCCCATCTCATAGGAACTGCTGTTTCTCCCTTTTTATTTCCTTTTTTTTTTAAGTTTGTTCCAGCAGTGGGGAGGCACTTCCTGGCTTTGCGTGGCTGGGAAAGCCGGGCTCTGCCGGGCTGTGCTTGGCCATCTGCTCAGCCCCTCTAACGAGGAGGCAGCTGAGGAACCCTGCAGCAGCTCCTTTTCTTCTGGAAGGCTCCCAAAAAGCTTTGGAACCTCCGTATCCGCAGTGGCTCCGCCGCAGTGACAGGAGAAGCTCCTGCTTGGCCGTCACTCCAGCAGCCAGCACCACTCCCCTGAGAATTCCCCAGTCCTGTATCCATGGAGCTTGATTTGGCACTGGAGCATCAGACAAGGCTTTTTGGGAATTGCCTGAGCTTGAATTTTAGGATTTGAGTCACAATTTGGGCTGCAGCTCGGACTTTGCTGCTTGAGAGGGCAGTGAATCCCACTCTGGATGGCTCTGCTGTTCCCACTGATCCTATTTCCCTCTGTGGTAAGTTTTAACCCCACTTTCTTCCACTGGGACCCACCTCCAGTGACTTTTGGATGGAGCTGATGCTTTGTCCTCCTGCCCCAGCTTCGTCCTGACACCTGTGAGGGTCTCTCACCTTTGGAGCTGGAGCTTTGTGCTGTGCCTTTTGCCCCTGATCTAATAAATGCAATCCATTAATTGGATCATTGCCTGCTTCTCCAGTTAATTTCCTGGATATTTTTAAATGTTAAAATGTAGTTTTTATAGTCTTTCATTATTTTTAGCCTTAAGCTTGACTATAATCGTCCCTGTAATGTAACTGTAAAAAACCCCAGCTTTGTATCATAAAGGGGGACATTAATTGTCATTTTTTGTGTACATCAGCAAGATCAAAACACGTTTCCTGATTACTTCTGTTTGTACATAGAGTCTCTTTGATATTCAGATATGAATAAAGTGTGCGTGTGTAATTTGAAAGTCAGTTCTTCCCTCCCTGCTGCTTGTCATGGATTCCTTTCAGAGGCTTATTTACCAAATTGATTCTAAAATTTACTAATTGCCCTTCCAGAATGATTTCTCAATAATCAAAGTGTCTCTAAGCACAGTGGCAAAATATTTGTCCTCCTTGATTCAGAAGATGAGTTCGGCGCTGGCGCTGCTTTATCTCCAGCCAGGGGGAAACACAAATCTTCCCATCTCCCAAAATCCACCCCGGGGAGCTCTGGCTGGGAGAGCAGCTCAGCTCCTGCCCTGCATTTCCCTTTTGTGCTCAGAGTGTCACCACGACTGGAAAATCCCATTCTACCCCGTGCAATGACTGAAAAACTCCCATTCCATCCAATTCATTGCTGGCTCCCAGGGGTATTTTGGAGGCTGGAATGGCTCTGGGACAGGGGCCACCTTTCCCTCTCCAAAGGCCCGGCTGGTGGCAGGGGAAGGGAGCAGCCTGGGTGCTGCTGGAGCTGGGATTGCTGCCCACGGGGCGCCTCCGGAATCCGCAGCCCCGATCCCGGTTTGTAAATGTAATCAACCTTGAGGTCTTGTTGCTTCCACAGGTGCAATTAACATCACCATCTGCTAATCCGTGATTAACGATGTTTACAAATATGCTACAACACGGTAAAATGTGCTGGCACTCCTTCGGTTTTTTTCCCTTTATTTTTTTCCTCTCCCTGCTCCAGCACAGGAGCCGTGCACGGGAGGAATCTCCCCATGGAATGCTCCCCCTACCTCACCATTAATTCCCAGACATTTTACATTTTCCTTATTTAAAAGTGCTGTTAAAACTCCAAACCAGCTGCAGGAATGACGAGTTCAAATCAGAAGGTCAGTGCTGCTAAATGGGATTTAATTGCACGGGGGTTGAGGTACAAACTGATGAATCTGAATAATAAAACTTTGTGGGGAGCAACATATGGTGCAGTTTAAAGGAAATTTTTATCGATCATCCCACAACCAATGTGTTAATGGGATGGCAGCCTTTGCTTTGGGTTTGATATCGACGTGGAATTTTAATAATGTCACACAGGAATATTGTGGAGGGGGTTTATAATTTAAAACAAAATAAAAAAAAGTGTTTTCTATTAACTGCCTTTTTCTTTTCCAGGAGAGAGGAATACATTACAAGGCTGCTGTGTGTCCTCCAGATCTAGGTTACATGTAATTGCTCAGTAATTGGTAGAACCATGTAAAAGCCATGGTATTTGCCAGTAAACCTTCCTAAGTTACCATGAAATTGAAGTGTGCTGTTTATTCTCTACTAAACTGGCTGCCCAAATGCTGTGTGGGATCTCTTTGGTCAGTGCACAGGAGTTCCTGCAGGAAGGAGGATCCTTTAACCTTCCTGGGTTTCGGTCTCAGGATTATCCACAGAATCCTGGAATGGTTTGGTGGGAAGGGGCCTTAAAGATCCTCCCATTTCACCCTCTGCCATGGACACCTCCCACTATCCCAGGCTGCTCCAACCTGGCCTTGGGCACTTCCAGGGGTGGGACGGCCACAGCTTCTCTGGGCACCCTGTGCCAGGGCCTCCCCACCCTCACAGGGAAGGATTTCTTCCTGATATCCCATCTAAATGACACCTTTTACTAATCTAATAGATTAGAAATAATAATAATCCTCAAATTATTACAGATGTTTCAAGGCCCAACTCAACATGATGGAGGCTTGAGGTTCTCATGTTTTCAGTGGGCAGGGAACAATAATTACACTAATGATGCTTTTTGGAGCCTTTGGAGATTAAATATTTCTCAGTGCACTGGGGATACCTCTGTGGGTCACCTGCATTTTACCTTCTGGTTAAGCAGGACATCCAAAACTGTTCCCAGCCTGGCATTTTCCATGATTTAGCCACGACTCTGGTCTGGAGAGCTCCAGCCCTGGGGCCTCACTCGGAGGAGCCTCCTCAGGGATTTTTCCCTCTGAGGAGGGACTGGGAACGGTGTGGGTGTGCCGGTGATGGCTCCTTAGCACTGCTTTGAGCAGGGCAGCAGTGATTGCCTCGCCCATGATCAGGAGTTTTATACTTTAAAACTGTTGGGAATTGATGCAAAGTGAAACCTGCCAATGGTTTTAGCTGTCCAGGTTTAGGAGCTGCCAACTCAGCAGTGATGTGACCATCCCATCCTGCACATCCCTGGATCCACCCCCGACTCCACCACGCCGGGGGCACACTTATGTCAAGATATGGGATGGTGTCACATGTTAAATATGCCTGGCAGGGAGTCACAGCAGGGAGAGTCCCCCCTTTTCCACGGGGATCATTCCTGGCACACCAGCTCCATCCCAGGGAAGCACTTTGGGGGCAATCGGGCAGTTTTCATCCCTGGTCCAAGCTCTGGCACAGCCCCATCCCTGTCTGCTGAGGATGGAGCAAGTCAGGGCCCCAAACCCTCCTTGGGGTGAGCACCTGACTCCCCAGGGAGGTCGAGAAGTGGGGAATAGTTAAAGAAAAGGGGGGTGCAGGAGTGGCTGGCGTTCCCTGGCAGAATAAAGAGGTGTTGGTGCCTCGAGGCTTTGCCAGCCCTCATTAGCACCTCCCAGCCAAGCACAGCTCATTCCAACTGCATCCCAGGCCTTCTGCTGGAGATTGCATCTGTGCCTAATATGCATTTTTATATAAACAAGGGTACTAAATGGCCTTTCACTTCCCTCTGTAATGTCTTTTTTAATGCAAGGTCCTGAATTAAGAACATATATATATGACTCGAAGAATTTTCTAAGTGATATTGAAAACCTATTGTAGAGTAGGATTTCTCCTTGCAAAATTATTTTAATGAGGTTCCAGTTTATTTTCTGGCTATATTTTACTTATTTAATCCTCCAGAGGGGCTTTTCAGAGGCAGCATCTCATTTTCAATGCAACTATTCTTAACATTAGGGAAAACTACCTTTCTGAAATGCATGAAGGGGAAAAAAAACCCCGAACCAGAGGAAGATGTACGAGATAAGAATAAACTTGAAAAGCTTTGAGGTGGTTTATGGCTTCTCTGGAAAGAATAACAGTTCATGTATTTTTGTTATGGTGTGGTTTAATGATGCTTGCAGAAAAAAGATAAGGTAGAAATGGAAATATAAAATTAAACCAGCAAAGTGAATGTGATTATTTTAGTTACCAGTATTACCTGGGGAAAACGCTCTGGGGCTTTTTTATCTAGACTAAATATTTGCTTTTCTAAGAGGAAAGGGCCCTCTGCATCTCCTGGCACGAGGGTGGGAAGGGGAATTTTCCTGTGGTCCAGAGGGAGGATGAGGCTGGATGGAGCCCTGTTTGTGCCAGTGCAGGTGGCCTGGGGATGGGATTGGCACAGGGCTGTGCCAGTGATGAAGATGAGGAGGAGATGACCCCAAAAGGGCCTCCCCAGCCTCACCCTGGGCCTGTGTCACTGCGTGTGCCCCGAGCACGGTGGGGAATAGGGGAGGCACAGTGGGATGTGTGCACCCAGCATGGGCCTGAGCTGGGGATCCTGGATCCTTCCCTGGGATCCAGGCATGGCTGATTCCCTGGAAGGCATGGTCCCATCCCATCCCATCCCATCCCACCCCATCCCACCCCACCCCATCCCATCCCATCCCATCCCATCCCATCCCACCCCATCCCTCTCTCTGCACCCGTGCCCATCCCTGGCTGAGGGTGCACACCTGGAACCTCTCCAGCAAAACCCTCAAAGGCTGTAACACCCCCCACTCCAAGGGTTCTTGGCTTCCCTGGGTGTCTCCACAGGTTCCCAGTCTGGGATGGTGCAGTTTGATGATGAGGGCACTACAGGATCAGCCAAATTTGAGTCACCTCTGGCTCCTGAGCATCCCCCTCCAGCCCCTGGGTCACGAGAGGTAAACCTGAACTGAGCCTGATGTGTGGCCTTGAGCCTCCCTCGTAGTTAATTTTTCAATTTCTTCCATGGATCCAGAAGAGCAAAATGTTTGTTTATAATTAAAATACTTGGAGATCTATACTTTAATTCAAATAGCTGAAAAGAAGCAGTTTCTATGTAGGTTTCTTCACTATCAGAATCTAAAGCAGATTATTATGTAAATTTTCTCGATCCTAAATTCATTACAATATTCAATTTCAGGAAATGCTCTTGACCATCTGCTGCTGCTCCAAGAAATGAGTCTTGGAGGATGTTTACTACCAGAAATACTGTAGGTATTTAGGGTAGATGGGAGGTTAAGGGCAATGTTCTGATTTCTGAGCCTGGTTATATAAACCTGGAGTGCTGAGGCCTCGAGCTGGGTTGGGAAGTGCATCAACAACAGCAGCAGCTTCTGCTTTGGCCCTGTCCTGGTGTCACCCCCTCCCCAGCCATCGGTGAGCAGAGGGTTCCAGTCCTCCTCTAGCTCATGGGTGGGGAGGCAGTTGGGATTAATTCCTTATCTCTGTTTGAGATCCCTGGGATGAAAAGTATCCGGAAAGCAGAATTTGGTGTTTGCTGTAACCTCCAAACGTGCCCAGAGAAGCCTGGTGCTGGCCCAGCTTTCGCTCTGGTGATGAGGGTGAGGGAGGTGAAGTGCCAGGTGCGGGGCTGGGAGCCCAGCGGTGCTCTCTGAGCTTTAATCCGGCTTTTCCCGTGTGTTTCACCGGCAGAGCTCGGGTGTCACCAGCGGTGCCAGGTGCCGCAGAGGGAGCTCCGAGCAGTGGCAGTGACAGGGGCTGTGCCCCGGGGCCAGCTCTGCCTCTCGCTGCCGCTCCCCAGCCCCCGCAGCGCTGCTGCCCCCGGAGCCTTTGGGGCTGGCTCTGGGAGGAGGAGGAGGAGGAGGAACGTGCTCCGTGTGCTTCCCTTCCCTTCCAGCCTCGCTCAACAAGTGCAGCACCCGCGGCTGCCGATCGATGGGGCCGGGGCCGCTCCTGCCCTTCCCGGCCCCCGGGACTGACAGCGGGGCTGGGCTGGGCAGCGACGGCTGCTGGCAGGAACGGGGAGGGGAACGGGAGGGGAACGGGAGGGGAACGGGAGGGGAACGGGAGGGGGACGGGAGGGGAACGGGAGGGGGACGGGAGAGGAACGGGGAGAGGAACGGGGAGAGGAACGGGAGAGAAACGGGAGAGGAACGGGAGGAGAACGGGAGAGGAACGGGAGAGGAACGGGAGGGGAACGCGGCGGGAGCGTCCCCCGAGCATCTGCCGGCGGGGGCGGTGGGCACGGGGCGGCTCGGGGAATGTTTAATACTGAATTCTGGGCAGATTTGGAAAGATGAGCTGTTATCCTGGTGGAATAGACTTGGGAAGAGCGCTGGTGTCTGTCTGGGGGCAGGGGTGCTGTGGGGTCCGGCAGTTTCTGGAGGAGCATCTGCCAAGGGCTCCTGGCACCACTCTGAGTGCAGCCAGGGGAGTAAGCTCGGAGCAGGGCATGGAGTAAGCTCGGAGCAGGGCCTGAGGTCGGTTTTAGCAACCCTGGTTTCACCACAAGGCTTGTCTGTACCCTCAGCAGCACGCAGGAAGGGGGAATATTGGTGTGGATGGATGGGACAGGGACGTTCAGCAGTGCTTGGATCAATATTGGAATGTGGAATATGATAGAGAGGGGCTTTTCTTCCTGTTCTTCATCCATGGACAAACTGAAACTGGCATTTGCTGATCTGGAGCTGTCCCAGGCTCCAGCAGTCAAACCCCAGCCACCACTAATCTCCTTATTTCCCCTCCTTCAGAGAAATTTTAACTCTTGTCCTCTGCTGCTGAGTAGATCCCTAAGCCGGTAATAACGTGAGACAGAGGGAAATGAACGGCCCATCCTGCCCCTTCCCCAGCTGAAAACCACTGAAAAATTCCAGGAAAGCATTAAAAAGGTATAAATTTGCTCCTGCTGATGACGGGTTTGGGTTTAACTGGGTGCAAGGGAAGGTGTTGGCACTTTGTGCCCTCTCCAAGCCCCCAGCAGCTCCTGTGCCCGTGGGTTTGGCTTCGGGGACAGGGACCCCGTGGTCCACTTGCCCACATCCGTGGGATTGCCCAGCATGGAATCCCTGCTGCCAACAGGGCTCTTTCCCCCTGGAATGTCCCGATCCCCGGGGCTGAGGGGATGGGGAGGGTGGGGACGCCGTGGTGGCACCGTGGGGGTGCTGTGCTGGGGTGTAACTCGGGGGGGACACACGGGGACAGGGGCCACGGTGGCCTTTGTCTGCCTGTGCCAAACAGATGTGAACAAACCCGAGTTCGATTTGCGAGACCGCCTGGGGAATATCGCTAACTAATTATAGAAAACAGAAGATGCGCTCCCCTCCTCTTGCATTTTTTGATAAACATTGTCTCCTCTCAACAGCTGAGTATTTAATTAGTGTTGATTGTTGTTCCCGTGTTCAATAACCACTCATCAGGAGGGGGGTGTCCACTGGGGCAGCATGGCCTGGAGCACAGCAGAGCCGAGGGTGTTCATAATTAAGGATGCAATTTATTTGAGCAAGTCATGTGTACAGCACCCTGTGTTTTAGGTTAATTTTCAAGGTTAAAGGGGAAAAAAAAACCCAAACAACTTCGGAGGGCGAGGAGAGACGGCTGGAAACTCAACAGTGAAAACTGCAGGGAGGGGTAAACACATAAATAAATCTGTGTGTACATGCAGACATGCATGGGACACCCAAACCTCTGTGTGTGCATGTGAATGCTCCCACGGGGCCCTACAGACCACTGAGTGCCTCCCATCCTCTTTCCCTACAGATTGGGCCTGTTTCCCAAGTTTTGGCTGGAAAATGCTGCCATGTGGAGCTGGACTCTCCAGCTGTGGAAAGGTTCCTTAGGAAACAGGTGGAATAACAGTGTAAAAGCAGCTTTTTCTCTCACTGCTGGCTGTGGGAAGGGCTGAGGTTCCCCATCAGTGTGGGTTTATCAAATCCTGCCTCAGGTTTGCCTGTGTTTACCCAAGGAATAACAGCGAGTGTCCCTGTGTGCATCCCGTGCCATGGCGGGCAGGGATCAGGCTTTGCTTTCCAAGCACCTCATGGATCACTCCCATTTGGGGGAGGAGAACTAAACCCCAGGGGTTTAAAGGCAGGTGTTGATGCTGTGTGGAGATGCAGGATGAACCAGGACAAGTGTTCTCTCTTCTCTTTTCCCAGTCACCACCACCCGTGTCGGCTTGGGAATGTTTATGGGGTGGAGGAGCATCCCTGCAATGGGGAGTCCCTTCCCAGAGTTTTAGGGACCTTTCCACAAGGCAGGACTTGTCTGGGTCCCCCATGGCACCAGGAGGGCTTTAATGCAGGGGGAAGGAGGACAAGCTTTGGGGACAATCCCCTTCCCTGCTGCCAGGCTGGGTTTGTGTGTGGGGAGGGGGCAGCAGGTAAAATCCTAAATAAGCAAGTGCCTGTGTGGGTTTCCCTGTATCTATTTCCATGTTTCTCCTGCCGTGCCCCTGCCAGCAGTGATGGAGCTGTCATGCTTTGGTGGCCATGGGCTCGTGCTCCAGCACCTGTTCTCTGTGTTAATCTCTGCGCTCACGGGGGGACTCCACACACCACCCCCAGCCACACAAAACGGGCAGAAAAATCAAACCTAATTACATGCCATTGATTTCTTTCCAAATTTGCTTCTAATACACTTTTTGACTACTCCTTGATTTTTTTTTGTTGTTTTTTTATTTAATTTTTTTCCCACTTTTCCTTTCTCTTCGCCTCACATGGCAGCAGCTCCTCCCGGGAAGTGAGCGCTGCATTCCCCGTGCTGGACACGCCAGAGCAGGGAGGAGATCAGAGACCAGAGGGGCTTTTTTGGCTCTTAATAGGTGGTAGGGAAGATCCGTGTGCTGACCCTCCTCCTAAGGGACAGGTAGGACTGTACAGCTTCTTCCTTGCTTTCTCCCTTCCCCTCCTCTGGTTGTTTGCAGTGCCAGCACTGCTGTGGGCAGAACTGTTGGCCACCAGCGGCTCGCTGGGTGCTCAGGAGGCACCAGTGGGTGCCCATGGGTGGCATCCAGGTGGGTCAGGAGGGCTGGGGTGGGCATTGGGGGGCTGGTGCTGGTCCCAGCCTCTGGCACTGATCAGCACGAGCACAGGCTTGGCTGTGGAGCTCCAGTGGTGGCTCGGAACGAGCCTGGCCCTGGCCATGCCGGGGGCTCAGGGGGACACAGCAGGGCCTGGCTGGGCTGGGGAGCATCAGGTGTGTCAGGAGAGAGGCTCCAGGCTCCCTGGTGACAGCAGGGATGGCTCAGGATCAATCATTCCCCAGGTTTTGCTGCCCCCGAGCTTCCATGGCATCCCGGGAACCGGCTCAGCCGGACACACAGCGAGCACAGGGTGATGGGGGGGAGGTGGCTGGGTGTCCCCAGCTCTGGGGACAGCTTTGCTGGGTGGCACAGAGTCCTGGCAGTGAGCTGTGGGCAGCAGCTGAAGAGTTAAAGGTGCTGGGATGCAGAGGCACAGGTCACTCCTGGAGCTCTCTCTCGTCCATCGATGTATTGAATATCCGCTAATCTGGATCAGGGGGAGCCGGGGATGACCCGGGGACAGCCACAGCTCCCTGTCCTGGTGGTGACAAGGGATGGGAGGGCTCAGAGGGCTGCCCGGGACAGGGCTGTCAGTGGCATGGGGGGACAGGGGACAGTCCCCTCACCCTCACCACTGCCTGGGTACAGTCTGACCCACCGCTTGCAATCAGACTCCTAGAAATGTTACCAGCTGTGAAAACCAGGAAAAGGAATCCAAAAGAGAGAAAATCCCAAAGATTGCTCCATCCCTTCCTTCTGAGGGGGCCCTCGAGGCCATGTGCTGGCTGTGGACACCAGTGCCACCTACACACGGCCCCAGTGGCAGCAGTGCCAGGGGGTGCATCCCACACCCACAGCCCTTTGGAGCACCCGCTCCCAGGAGAGGCCAGATTTATAGCATGAGGAGATGTATTTAGGCTCAAGGCAGTTCAGTTGTGTTAATTATGAAAATCTAAAGATAATCTATATTTAATGTCAAATTTTTCTCAAATTTGCTAAGGAAGGAGGAGAATAGATGCACATGATGACATTTAAATGAAGAACAAGGTGCAATTAAAGTCCGAAACGTACAGTAGACTAATTGGGGAGAGGATGACAAATATAGTTATCATCAGCAACTAATTAGGGCCCTGCTTTAGCTTTCCCTGCTTGATTAATCTTGACTAGGTGTTAATAAGTTCCGTGGGCCCGGCCAGCAGTTGGAGACAGGCTGTTTGTGGCTCCGTCTGGCGTGGCAGGGACGAGGTGGTGGCAGCCCCTGTGCCAGGGGGGATGCTGGACTGTGAGGAATGTTGGTTAAGGGGGTTGGATTTATTTTGGGGGGGATCAGAGCACACTTGGGTGGTGGAATTGTCCCTGTCGAGCCTGGGAGCATGGAGAGAAGAGGAGGAGGAGGAGGAGCACCCACGGCCGGCCCTGCGTGCCAGCAGCGCTGTTGACACGTCCCTTGTCTCCCAGATTTACACTCTTATCTTTTTGCATTGAAAGGTAAGAATAATAGTAAAATGTTAATGCTGTACTCTACATCTAACACCGCACGTAAACGGGTGACATGACATGGGAGGCAGATGAATCACCGCCGAGCTCAGACAATCATCTCCGCCAGACAGAATAACACATGGGAGCTCCCAGCGCAGGAATGTGCTCAGGAAAACGGGGTTTACAGCCCAAACCCCCCTGGTTTTCACTGGTGCATTGTTGGGGTTTGGTTTTATAAAATTAGAGATATTTTTAAATTTGCTGCTCCCTGCTCTGCCTGGACACTCGGCGCTGGAGCAGCCTGGAGGTGCTCGCAGGTGAATGACTCTGGAGGCTTCATTCCCATGAGGATGCTGAATGTGGGCACTTGAGCTAAAACGGGGAGGAGAACAGGCTTCTGGCCATAAAGCATCCAGGGGCACATCCCTGGCGTGGTTTTCCTGGTGGGGTTGCAGTTTGCTGCAGTTCTCCTGGAGAGATGAAGCCCTGCAAAGCCCTGGCTCCGCCGGGGGAAGCCGATGGGGGAAGATTCCCACAGCTTGGCCATGTGGGGGTGGGATGGATGGGGTTCTACAACCACCCTACAACCACCCTACAACCACCCTACAACCGTTCTGGGCTGGAGCTGAGCTGGAAAATGTGAGAAGCCAATCCCACGTGCTGGTCCTGCTCCTTGAGTGCCATTCCCACATGGAGAACCCTCGGAGGGTGCCGTGCCATGAGGGGGGACGGTGCCACCACCCTCTGAAGGTGGCACCAAATGCCCGGGCAGGGCCCGAGGGGCTGCTCCTGGCGGGATGCAGCGAGGAGCCGCCGCTGGCAGACCGAGGGCTGTTTTTTCCCCAGGAACAATCCCGGTGGAGGTGGGAGAGCAAAGCCATTACCGCGGAGGATGAACTTGGCTCAGTCGCCATGGAAACGCTGGCCGGGCCCCGGCACCGCTCACGTGTGCACGAGGACCGTTGACCTCACTTAGAATTATTACCTTTAGCCAAATAAAATAATTTGTGTTAATAAAGAGACCATTTTCTCCCGGCTTCCAAGCGAGCCTTCCCCAGAAGGCAGAGTGACTCCTTAATTACACTTTTACTGCAAGGTGATTAATGTTCAATATGTGATACTCTGTTTAAATAAGTCGCTTATTAACACCTTTAATATGTTTTAATTTTTTTTTCCCCTTTTCCCCCCTCCTTCCCCCTGGCCTGGTGGCGGGAGGGGCTGTGCAGCGCTAGATGGAGCTCTGATATTGGGCATGGGGGTGTGGGGGCGAGCCCTGGGGCCCTGGCTTCTCCTGGAAGCACAAAATGATGGGAGAAGCAGGAGGGGAAACCCTGGGTGTCAGGGTCCAGGGGTAGCAGAACTGGAATGGGGAGCAGGATGGGAAACTCGCTTTGTGGCTGTGGGGGCTGTGCAAGGAGTGGGAGAGGGCTCGGCCCTGGCAGAGGGGTGGCAGAGCTGTGGGATGCTGGGCTGGATGATCCCACCATGGTCCAGCTCTGCCCAGCTCTGCAGCCACATCCCTCCCCTGAGAGACACAGGGAGCAGGGCTGTCCTGGGACACATCTGAGTGCTGAGGAAATGGGGAAATGCTCCCTTTCTGGTCATTTCTCTCTTAGTTATGGAGTTATTTTTTGGGGGATGAGTGACAGATGCTGTTGGCTGGTGTTTAAAACCAGAAAAACACCTCCAGGTTACTGCCTGAAATGGATTGTTCCTCCTGATTGCAGCTCAACTGCTAAATGAAAAAAGTAATTTTATTTTATACCAGATTTCTTCCTTTTAGAACTACTTTTATTCATGCAGCAACAGCTGTTTATAAATACATGTTATTATTTGCCATATAAAGAACGTATTATTCCCCAAATGGGAACTCACAGAATAAACACCCAGCACTGGTGCAGAGTTTGGAAATGATGTTGGAAGTTTCTCCGTTTGGAGCCCTGTGAGCAGACAGGGAAGGTGGTGGGGAGCACCTGGGGGACAGGAATGCAGTGGGGAGAGGGGCTGCCCTGTGTGTTGGGACAGGTGTGTGGCACAGGCCTGATGTCACTGTCCTTGCAGAGGCACCTCTGGTCCCTGTCCCTCCAGCCTCACTCCAGCTTTTCCTTGTTCATTTATTTGGAGCAGCAGCTGCTCCGTGGCCTTGAGTCCTGCTCTGCAGGAATGAGGCGGAGCAGCAGGGGGAAGCTGGAGGGAGGGCAGAGCCATGCTGGGCACCATCCTGGCACTCAGGCACGAGGATCACCCATCCTGGGGTTCAGGTCAAGCCCCACTGGACAGCAGGACAGGGAGTCAGGGACTGGGCTGGGCACTGGTGCCTAACTGGGAAGAAGGTCAGGGATGCAGGAGCCAAGTCCTGCTCCAGGCAGGTGATTCCCTGAGCCCCTCGGGGTGTTTTCCCCTCCACATCCAGACTGTGGGTTCCCAGAGCTCTCTGCATCCCCCCTGCCTGGTGTTCCGTGTGATCCATGGGGCCCGAGAGCTCCGAACACCTTTTTAAAGAACTCCATTTACTGCTACAATGAGCACAGGCTGCTCAGCAGAGGGGAAATGGAGACAGGGAGGAGCCTTTTTATTCCCACAGACAACTCAAAAGGACAAACACACCAGACATGGCAGTTTCATGTTGGGCTCCTTCTGCTTCTCATCATCGATTCAGGATCTCTGAATTCCTGCCTGGCCCCTGCTCAGAGCTGGGTGGGAAGAGATGTTCCAGCAGCCCCAGTGCCAAACACGCCAATTCCGGGCCAAACTGCCAAAAAATGCAGCTCCACGTGGAGGTGGCTGACTCCTTTTTCCTCCCTTTTCCTCCCTTTTCCTCCCTTTCCCTGCTTTCTGCTGGAAGTGGGGTTAATTCTATTCGCCATTACATAGGGAGAACTATTCGAGGGGCCTTGTCAAGGAGCTGCCCTGGCTGCTGCTGGGGGTGTGTGTGCTGTGAAGTTAAATGAAATTGCAGAGAAACAAACGATTTCTAAATGAACTTGTCCCTTAATCCGTCCCTGAGAGCACCTGAGGAAGTGTCTGGCTGCTCTCAGTCACCGACCTGGGGGAGCTTTTCCTTGGGAACCTCCTGCCCCCAGCCAGGTTCCCGGTGGGGATCGCTGAGGGTTATAAACACCTGAAATGCAGATTGACTCCAGCATTTTATTTCCTGTCCTCAGCTCGGAGCCCTCTGAAGGGAATTCTGAGTTTGGTGTTTGCAGGGATGGGCTCTGCTCCCCTGGTTCTGGTTTCACTGCCTTCCCCTTTTCTTTTTTCCTCTTCTTTTCCTGCAAAAAGACATCTTACTGCAGGGATACCTCTGAGACCCTGGCTCCAGCTGCTCTCCTTGCCCTGAATTCCTTCACTTTATTAAAATTCTATTAATAGAAGATGCCTTGTAGAACCCTGTAAGAGAGGTAACACCTCTGGATTTCTCTTGCTCTGTGCTTTTTTCTGGGGTGGGGGATGTTTGTTGGTTTGGGTTTGGGTTCTCATGTCCTTTGAGTGGTTTGAAAAAGGCAAGAACTTGGCTTATGTGAAAACCTAAAGGAACACTGGAAAATGCTGCTTAGCTGGTGTAAATACTGAGACCCCTGTTAATTTCAGGGCTAAATTAGATATTTTGTTAATTGTTCGTGGCAGAGAGTCACCAACTCCCCCCGGCAGCACCGCAGGTATTTGGGAGCTCACTGGTTTCGAGGGCTGAGCTATGCATCCTCTGGCATTTCCTAACAGCCATCTCTTTCAGGACTAATTCCCATCGAAAATGAGCCTTTACTGCATTAAATAAAACTTCAGGTAATTCTGAGAGTAATATTTCTCGAGTGCTCAAGGCCCAGGGAGAGGCTCCAGCCAGGCTGGTGCTGTTCAGTGCTCGTGGAGCTGCAGCTGAGGCAGTGCTGGCTGGACAGGGCTCTCCCCTCACTTTTATTTCCCAGCCTGGCCCCTTCTGTACCATTTTTACTTGCACCTGGGTATTTTGCTCTGTAATTGCTGCCTGATCTAAGGGTGCCTGCTTTTCCTGGGTGCTTGAGCTGCCCCAGGTGAGCAGCAAATAAAATGAGGTTTGTGGGGTGGACAAGAGCCAGGGGTGCTTGGTGCTGAGCAGGGCCTTGGAACTGGGAATTATCCACGGGGATCAGTGGCACCTCTGGGGTGAGAGGAAAGGATTAGTCAGGCCAGCACACCCTGACCTAAAACTGAGAGCAAACTTCAGGGGTGCCAACCTGGGGCATGAGGGAAGCTGTGAGCAGCGAGGGGAACCCATCCTGTGCCACCACCAGCAGTGCCAGGGCCACTGGGCTCAGTGCTGGCCCTGCTGTGGCCATGTCCCTGTGCCACCAGTGAGCCCACACTGTCCCCAACCCTGCTCCCCTCCTCCAGGCTGCCGAGCAGTGCCTCCCATGTGTGGTGAAAAACTCCTTTAAACAGTGGCCAGTAATGAACCAGCAAAGGTTTATTGCCTATAAAGGATAAAATTAATGTAAGTAATCCTCATAAACCCTCCTGATTTGTGCTGGTCCGTCCTGCTCTGGCTGCGTGGCTCTGACTCCTGCTCTGCACGGCTAATGGGGGCTGATGAGCAGGTTAATTAGTGAGTGCCAGCCCTGGCTTGGGTGGCACCTGCAGAGGGGGCCAGGGAGGCTGCCCTGGCCTCCCCAGCAAAGCAGAACCATGAATTCCACTTCTCCCTTAGAGGCTTCCTCACCAAAGCATCTTTAAATGCATTTTCCCAATGGCTGCTGCATCCTAAAGGTTTTTTCACTTTCCACTGAACTCCCTGTGATGTGAATAATTCTTAGGGGAGACCAAAAAAAAAAAAAAAAAAAGAAAAAAAAAATCAATCCCACCTCAGTTTTCCTCTAATGCTGGAGCAAAACCAAAAAGAGAAATTCAGAAGACAAACACGCAGGAGCTTGTACCTCTGACTGAGAGTCTGCAGCGGGGTTTTATGGTGGTTACTTATTTTCCCTAAATTGATGAGGCTTAAAGGGGAAGTTAAACTTTTCACCGATGTGTAGGTGAAATAATATTAAATTCCTATATTAAAGATCATCATTAACCTGTTTGGGTTTTATTGGACCAACAGTAAACACAACAAGCTGTGAACAGGGTGCTTAATTATTTCAATGAATATTCATAACGTACAGGACCCTTAGAGGAAATAAAGAGAGGAAATTGTTCTACATCAGTTGGGAGGGTGATAAGCAAAGGCTCAGCTTTAAATTGAGGGAGGAAAGTGAAATACACCTGCACTGTAAGTCCTTGGTGCATGTATTTATAGATAAACCAACAAATAAAAATAGATATATTTCAAAAATGGATGCAACTCTTACTAAGCAACTTATTTGGGAATAATTTATTTTCAGTGGGCATTCTGTATGTTTAGAATAACTTTGGTTTAAATAGAAGTATTTGGAGCCTGATGCTGCAGCACCACGACTCAAAATTCAAATATCATCGCTGATTTCTGTAAACCCACAGGATTTTGGCTGCAGGAGTGCCTGGAGTCCCTCTATTTCTCTGTTTCCCTCTTTCTGCAGTATCCTGCAATAACTCCAAAGGTGTTTCTTACTCTTGCCAGGTATTTTGGGAGCTGGTTAAATAAGAGAGATCACACAGGGACCAAGTGATCTGCACAACTTCTTCCTGAGAGTCTGGAAGAGGCCCCAAAGTCCTTTGTCCCACATTTTCTGTAAGGGCAGGTGCATTTTTAACTGTACAGGATGGTGTAAGTTATAAAGCTCCCACACAGACAATAGGATTGGGTGCCATAAGGGGATGTATGACTTGTGAATTAAGACACTTGGTAACTTGTGGAATGATGGCTTAAAATGACTTTATTTTATGGCCAGTTTCTGCCATCTGAGTGATGTTGCATGTATTGGTTGTATTTATAACTTAATAGCTTTTCTCAATTTTATTATACTTTTTATGAGACTTGTGGCTTTATGGTACTTCATAATTTTTCTCAGATTCATTAAATCCCGTTGAGGGTGGAGCTGATGCCATTCCCAGTGCCATGGAGCAGCCTGGAGCCCAGGCTGGGTGGAGCTCTGGGTGACCTGGCCTATGGAAGGTGTCCCTGCCCATGGCAGGGGCTGGGACGAGATGAGTTTCAAGGTCCCTTCAACCCCTGAACCAGTCTGTGATTCTCAATAACCCTCTGGGAAGTGAGGAACCAGCTCCAGGCTGGCCTCACACCGTTTGAGGTGAACCTGGGATGGAGGGAAAGGATGGAGTGGGTGGTGACAGCTGAACCCCAGCAGCTTGGCCTTTGGTACTGGCAAACTCTGTGGAGTTTCTCCCGTTTCTGCATTAACCTCGGGCTGTCCTGTGCTCTGTTTGCTGTAACCCTTCTGCTTCTGTACCAAAGGTGACGTTTCAGTGGTATTGGGGACGTTCAGGGCTTTTGGTGTCACATCCTCCAGCCCCTCCCAGCACAGGATGTCCCCTCGCTGCGGTCACAGGGACTGTGCATGGAAAAACCTCTCTGCAGCTTCTTGGCTTTGGTGCTTCCTTTGTGCCCAGAACTCGCCCCAAATGGTGCTGAATTTAACAAAACTCGGGTGTGACTGGGAGCAGGGCCGATAAGGAGCCTGGGCTGGCCACGGTGTCACAGCAGTGGGAGGAAAGGAAAAGTTTGGGACACCCATGGGAAGGGCTCGGTGGCTCCCCAGGATGGACGCAGCTCTCCTGCCGTGGGGCTTCAGCCCCGAAATTGTAGGATCTGAGACAAAACCAGCAGCACCTCGTGGTTCTGTGGGCGTTCCCCCCCCTTTTTTTTAAAAACAAAGGGAAGCATCCTCAGGAGCCCCCAAACATGTCTGGTTTTAAACGAAAACATCGTTTTGGTTGGTACTGGAATAGAGGGCAAGGCGCAGAAAAGCTGCGGGCCCTCGAGGGCAAATGCCACGAATTCCCGAATTCCCGAATTCCCGGGCGGGGGCGGTCATTGTGTCTGGAATGGCCCTTGAGGAGGAGATGCTGCTCCTCAGAGGCAAACCGGGCGCTTTAGTGCATTCCCGGGGGAGTGGGAGACGCCGGGATTATTCCTTTTGTACAGTTGGGAGCAATTTCATTCCGAATTCCACTTTCGGGAAAACGGGAAAAGATGGAGCTGACTCCTTGCAGCAGGTCCGTGTCCCCGTGGGAGGCGGATCGGGAGGGGCACTCCGGACCCCTCACCTTGCCTGCCTCTCCCTATTTATGATCCCCAGAGATAAGGAGCTTCCCACCTCGCAGCAGCTTCATTACAGGCTGTTGGTCTGCGGGCCCGCAATGCATTTATAATTTTTATTGTTATATCTTTTAATTTTATTTTGCTTTCCTTGCTGTCTGCGAGGAGGGAAGATAGGAGTCCATATTTATTACAGAGCAAACGATCTACCTCTGCGAATGTATGTATCAGTTAATTTAATCTCACCAGTTTTATTTAAACTGTTTTTCCTTCCTTTCTTTACTTCCCTCCTCCCGTCTCCCCCCTCTTCCTCCTCCTCCTCTGGGTGCAAGGTGATCAGTTTGTTTAAAAAAAAAAAAAAAAAAGAAGGGATGGAAAAAAAAAAAAGCTGGAAAGTAAAACTATCCCGTGCCTTTTATAATGTGGATTGAAAAGGCTTTTTCTGGTTGCTACGGCGTCGCTGTGCCTTTCAGTGCTTACGCCTGTGTGCCTCCCGTGGCCCCCGTCTGATTGACATTTACAAATTACCAAGCTGAGAGTGTTCAATCTTTGACCCGTGTGTTTCTATTCAGCAATGAGTGAGATTTGCAAGCATTTTGTCATATAATTACTGCAAATCCCTTGAAAATTTCCACAACAACGCCTAGATGAATGGTAATTTGTGCAGACAGCCGCTGGTGCCTTTACAATACACTCAGATGCAAAACAGCCCAATTTTTTTTTTTCCACCCAAGATTTCTGGGGAGGGGGGAAGAAAAAAATGCTCTGCGTGTGAGCGTGTTGTAAAATATTTGGATTGTTAGATTTATTTGCTTACACAACCTATATTTGTGCTGATTTTATTGTATTGACTGTATGCATTTTTTTCCTCCCATTCTACAGTTTTATTGTGCCTTGGTCATATGCATACATCACCCTCATTGTTCTCCAGGAAATTTATTCCACCTTTCAGCCTGCTCTTGATAGGACTTATTGCATTACTAGTTAAGTGCTGAGATTTGCTACTACAAAGATTTGAAACAGCCCCTTGTAATGTTTATTTGCCAGACATGGCTGAGATCATACGTTCTCATCACACTTGGAGTGCATTTTGGGGCTGGCAGGGTGGGGTGGGTTTGGGGTTTGGTCCTGAGGGTTGGATCAGGTACCTTCCCAAATTGTGTGGCCAAGGGGAGAGCATCGAAGAGCCAGAAGGAAGTGGGTGTCCCACACCTGTTGAAATAATCATATTTATTCATGGAATACCCACAGAATCACAGAATTGTTAGGGTTAGGAAAGAATTGTTGGAAAGGATCTTTGAGATCATCAAGTCCAACCATCAACCCAGCACCACCCCCATGTTCACCACTACCCCTAGTATGGAAAATTCCAGAATCATTTAGATTGGAAAAGATGTTTAAAACCTTCAAATCCAACCATTCCCCCGGCACTAAACCATGTCCCAGGTGCCACATCTACACTTTTAATTCCCCCTGGGGATGGGGACTCCACCACTGCCCTGGGCAGCCTCCAATGCTTCAGCAGCTCCTCAGTGACTTGCAATGCATGGAATGAAGGGTGGGGATCGTGGCTGTGGGAATTCTGGGTTTGTGAGCTGTGCTTTAAAATGAGCTATTTATTTAAAATGAGCTATATATAATGTTTTGGTGGAGTTTAGTAAGTGTTTGCCTTTAGGAAATGCTTTCAACTCACCTTTCCAGAATTTCTCTACTCTGGTGCATGTATATATTTATATTTATGTGCTGTGGCAGCAGGAGCGTCCACTGGCTTTGGCTTTTACAGTGACCTGTGCTCGCTGCCTGGCGTGAGAATTGTGATGTAGATTTTGTTGTTTGTTAAAACAGCCCTGTGAGCATTTAATAGCTAAACTGAGTTTTGGTGTTGCATTTGTTTTCTGTCTTCCAGTGCTGGCTGGGTTCCTGGCTCAGGTGCAAGGGTAGAAACTCTGATTTTTGTGGTTTGTTTAAGGTGAGGGTCACTGTGCCTGATGCTGGTGCTGTCACAGGGAGGGCACAAAACTGGATGTGTCTGCTGGGCTGAGCAGAGATGTGGGAGGGCTGATGGGGATGAGCCTGGCTGGAGGCTCTGGTGGGCCTTGAGAACAGCTGATGGAGAATTCTGGAGGATGATCCATGTGTGGGAGCAGCCCCAAAGCACAGGGATGCTCGGGATGAGCTGGTTTGGGTGCTGCAGTTGTGGTGGCAGCGTGAGGCAGCGCATCCTCCCCCAGGCAGCGCTGCTGGAGGGTTTTGTTCCCTGCCATGCACAGCACCCTCCACGGCCCACAGATGATTGTTTATCACTGCTGTGGTGTTCCTGCCGAGCCAGCCCTGACTGCACTGCAGCATTTCCCTTGGCTGAGGAGTTTCCTCTCTTGTCTTTGCCAGCGATGCTCCCGAACCCCCACGAGCAGCAGCAAACCTCGGCTTTGGCATCGGGGAGCTGCTGGGTTTGGAGGGATTTCCTCTGGCTGCTTCCAAACCAGGCTCAACCTTGGCTTGAGGAAACAGGAGAAGGAGTGGGATGGGAGGAGATCTGTGATCAAACTCGGGCAGCGCTGGCTGTGCTGAGCTGTCTGGGGCCGCGGTGACGGATCGAGGCAGAGCTCAGCCACTGCGGGCTCTGAACAAACCACGGCTGTCATTAGGCTGGAAATGCAATCTCTGCGAGGGAAGAGGCCATGGTAGACTTAGCAAGATCTGCTCCCGTTATGGGAATTTAATGCACCTGGTAGAATCTAACTGCAGGTCATCAGGTTTTATTGGCATAGTGCAGACATGCAGGGTGATGAACTGATCTGGCAAAACATTAACAAAGATAAAAAATAATCCCAGATCAGGTTTTGTAGTGGGTATCATTGAAATCAGAGCAAATACTGCTCTTCAGGTGCTTGTCTGTTCATCCCAGGTAATTTCTGCTGCTGTGCTGCAGGTGTAGATGGTCTTTTATACAGAGTTTGCAGATAAATTTTTGTCTGACACATATCTAGAACTTATATAGTCACCTACTAATTTAAACCAATTTGCCCTAGGTGATGGGTGAATACACTTGAAAATTAAATGGGTCTGATTTAAGCATCCCTTCTCTGAAGCCAAAGATTATATAATTAAATTAAAAGAAAATGTGTTTTATAATAAACTGTATTTCCTCTTGGCAAAATCCAATTTTGAAACAAGATTGTAATATCATATCTAAAAATGTTTTCCCATGGGTATTACCAGTCTATTTCATTTAATTGTTTTCACCCATCATATTATGAGCTTTCAAAGTAGTGAAATGAGTGTGGTTTTTACGAAGAACAAGGGAGGAAATGGCAGGGAGAGGGAAGGCTGGCTGCTCTCCCAGGAGGAGCTTCTGGAAAACCAGGGCTGGACACCTTGTTGCTTGCCCCAGGCTCTCAGTTCCTGACCCTGGGTGGTGGAAGGTGATGCCATGGCCAGCACAGACAGTGACAGGCCCTTGGCATCTCCGGCTCTCCTTCTCTGGTGAGGGTGTGGCACAGGAAGAAGCTCGATGAGCTGCACTGTGAAGATTTTGCACTTAGGCAGAATATATTTAACGCTTTGAGCAGCTGGGAGCTCCTTCCTTTCCCAGCCTGGCTGCTCATGTCAGTGCAGAGGGGGTTTGGTGACGCCAGAGGTTTTCCAGGGATGCTCACTCAGCACGTGGATGAGCAGGATCAGCCCCTCAGGGTGTTGTAGGGCCAGCAGCTCTTTGGGGTGTGATCAGCCACCCTGCTGTCCCACCGAGTGCTCAAACCTGGGGTCAGGAGAAACACCACATAAACACAGGACACATTTCCAGTGAAATATGAGCCAATTCACCCTTAATTAATATGCTCATTTCCTTCTATGTCCATTCATCTGTTCGTGTATTGTCCCTGCGTCCCCAGGGCACTGCAAAGGGAGATGGGTGTCACTTCCAGACTCCCATGGTCGTGACTGATGATAATTGGAACGGTCTGATTCTGCATTGATTTGGCAAAATTCTTCAGCAAAACACTAAGAAAAGCTGGAGGTGCCCATCCTCTTCTCCCAGTGAATCCTGGCGGCTCCGCTCATCCCTAGGGCCAGAAGTGCTGAGAGATGGGGACAGAGAGCAGCATCTCGGTGCCTCTGCTCCTGGCAGGGCCCTGCTGGACCCATTTATTCTCTAGATGGGATTGGGCCTGTTTATTCTGACCAGCAATTCGTTAATCAGGGCCAGAGGAGTGGGAAGCAGCCCTGGTGATGAGAAACACAAGTGTCTGTGAGCCAGAGCCCGGCACAAATCCTGCTGGGCAGGAAAACGCCCTCCCACTCTGAGAATGGACACCTCTCTCATCCCACATACCCCTTTATTATTTGGTTTAGAAAGCCCTGATGCTGTTTTAATATTTATAGATATGGTTTTATATTTATTTGTATTTATTTTTTTTTTCCAGGGGTGCCTGACCACTTGGAGCATCCCCACCAGTGCAGGCAGGCCCGCGGGTGCCACCATCCTTTCCCTCTGCATCTTTCCCCACCAAACAAACGGACTTTTCTGCTGTAAAAACTTCCCAGGACTCGCTGGTTTTCAATGCCAGCGGGGTTCCAGGGCTCCCCCTAAGCTCGGGGGCAGATCGAGTCAGTGCCAGCTTCTTGGCGAGATCCTGGGTGCCCCACAGAATCCAAGGCACGCTCGGGATGAGCAGCGCGGGGCTGGCCGGGCTCCGCAGCGCTCGGCTGCCTCATTAAATCCTTGCGAGCCTTTTTCAGGGACAAACCCGGCGACTTTGTGGGCAAACGTTGATGGAAGCAGCAGCGAGCAGAGCTGCAGGGCTGATACCGGGTGGTGCTCGCCCGAGGCGGAGCCGCGGTGCGGGCAGAGCGCGGCTGCCCGGGAGCAGCGCCGGGCCCGGGGGCATCGGCGGCGAGGGCAAGGACGGGGGGATTCAGATGGGAAGAGTTTTCCACGGGCGTTCGACTGCTGTCAGCCATTTTAGGTTCTGAATCCTATTTCCCTGGTGCTTCCGAGAGAAGCTTTTGGGGGAGTCCCCAGCTAAAACTCAAATTTGCATTTAAATGGAGATTTTTTTTTTTTTTTTTTTTTTTTAATGAGCAGGATGCATGGGAGACTAAGACTATTAGGTTTCCTTGTGGGAGAGTGCAGAATTCTCTCACCTTTTACATCCCACCCCCTACCCAGCCCCTTTAATGCACACTTTAAATTAGACATTAAAAAAAAAAAAAAAAAAAAAAAAAAAAAGGAATGGTGCGTCTTTAAGGAGAATATAATCATAAACAAATAAGTCTGGTTGCCCTTGCAGCAGAACTAATCTTCCCTCAGCTGAGCTGTGATATAGATCAGTAACAAGAGCCACGCGCAGGGGGTTCCTTTGAAATGCATAATACCTCCTCGTATAAATTGGAGTTGGTGTGATGGAGCTGTGAGATGACATATTGTGGCATGACCCCTCTCTACTGATTGTGGGTGAACCCTGCAAAGGTAAATCTAACACGGCGCACACATCAGACAATTTCATTTTCATCACCCAGGGACAAAAACATGGCAACAGAATCTTTTCAAATGATAATCTGCATGCTAGGCGGAATATTTTCCCTTCCTCCTTTCCTTTTTTTTTTCCCCCCCCTTTTTTTTTTTTTTTTTTTTTTTTTTGCATGTTCAATTCATGATGTAGGTGAAAGGAATTATAAATTGCTTCCAAAGTTCATTCATTCCCTTCTTCTCATTCTTCCCTTTCTTTTCCTCCTTCTCCTTTGGCTTTTGTTCTCTCTCCCTTTTCCTCCTTTTTTTCTGCCTTTGTCTCCTCTTTCACTTTTTTCTCTTCTTTATCTTTCTTATTTTTATTTTCCGATTCTCTTCCCCTCTTTCCTCTTTTTTCTCTTCTTCCCCCCCCCATCTTTAATATTTTATTTTCCTTTTTATCTCCTCCCTTTTTTTCCTCTCTTCTCTCTCCTTTTCTCCTTTTTTCCCCTCTTCTTTCTCTTTTTTCTTCCTCCGTGTAAAAGTTTGGCATTGTGTGTGTGTAACTGATTCATTCTTCTCATCCCCTCAGGGACATCCAGTAATAATGATTTATAGGAGTGCGAAAATCTCTGCTCTTGCTGTTACCAACTAATATCCCTCCTACCCTCCAAAAAGGGAGTTTTCTGTGTAAAACCTTCTCCCTTGCTTCTCTCCCCTCTCCTCCTTTGCCTTCCTGCACTTTTCCAGTCAAGTATTAGGGGATTTCAGCTGGTTTGCCTCAGGCCAACCAGGAATATTTAGTCCTGCAACACCATCTCTCACCTGGAACTTGTGACATGACCCAAATGATGCCATGGCTGCTCTTTGTTCTTGTGTCCACTGGGTTTGTGTAGGGTTTGGTTCTTTGAGACTAAGAGAATGTAAAAATTCCCCTTTACTGCGGTGTCTCTAATGCACTATAAACCACTGCCCTCCCAAATGCAGGAGTTTGCCAGCCGTAGGAGCTGCCAGGTGGGCAGAGCACAGGGTTTGGGTAGGCCTGGAGGGTTTGTGGTGGCAGCAGTTCCAAGGCTGAGCTGTGCCAGTGCCACCGGGGCTGGGGCAGCTCCAGAGCACTGTCCTGCAGTGGGCACAGCCCAGGGGGATCCTGTGGCCAAAAACTGCGTTCAATATCCGACACACCAAGGATACTGAGGGGCAGACAAGAGTTTGGAAGCCGGGCTCGGGAGTGACCTGCAAAGCTCTGGTAAGAGATGCCAGTCCTGGCACTGAATCCTCCTGTCTGGCCATTTTCACTGCTAGAATTGGTACTAATTAATTGCTCTGCTGATCACCAGGCTGGCAGTGCCTCGGGCTGGCTATTTGAGGAAGTGGCTGCGATGCTCTGGGCCCTCCTCTCCTCCAGGGGGAAAGCAGGAGGTGTTGGGGACAGTTCTGTGGGGATCAGTGACACCTCTCCTCTTCCCTCTGTGGGATCATTGCTGGCACATGTGGAGCAGCTGTGGGGGTGGCACAGGGTGGGCATTGCAGAGCAGGGGGTGTCCCTGGGTGTCCGTCTGCCTTCCTCCACTGTCCATCCCTTGGCTGCAGGTCAGCCTTGGAAGGAGCAGGGCATGGCTTTGGGAAATCTCCATTACCTCTCTGTGCCTCAGTTTCCCCACCACTGTAACAGATTTTCAGTTTGATTTACAAAGCTATGCAGAGAACTCTGTGATCTCAAGTTTTACCCCCTCAAGGAGGAGTTTTGCAGGCTCAAGGAGACACCGATCCCCCTCGGAGAGGAAAAACGGACAGAGAAACGAGACTTTCGTTGAATGTGCTGACAATTAAACAATCCTGCCCCAGCCAGGAGTGGGGTGCAGTGGGAGGGCTCAGAGCTGCTGGCAGATGAGGGCCATCATGGGCCCTAATCCCGTCAGCGGCGCGCTGTCCCTGATGCCGAGTGACACGGCCATTGCTGGCGTGAGCGAGTGACACCGAGATGAGTTTGTCGGTTCCACGTAGCGTGATTGCCATCTCCTCCTCACACGGCAGAGCAGCCAAATCGAAGGAGAAAAGGTCAGAAAGCCCTGGTCATCCTCTCCCTTTCTCCCAAATCACTTGTTCCTCTGGATGGAAACGAGAAATGACAGGTTCCCGTGCCACACGGGATGCAGGCAGCCCGGAGTGAGACAAAAAGGAGAGCTGCTGGGAGCAGGGGTGGATGGCAATGAGTGCAGCCTGTTAATAACACGCTGCAGATCCACCATGGCCTGGGTATTGCTCCTGGCATCTGCTAACACCAAAGTGACAGTGACAAGTTCTTTGATTAGAAAGAGGTCCCCACCAATGCCTCCCCCCCGCCCCTGCAGAAAGGTTTGTGGGAAGCGCCACCCTCTGCTTAAAATCCTTGATGCAGAGGGAGGTCAGCTGGGGAACGGATTTTTTTTTGTCTTCTCTTTCCATTTTGGTGCAGAAATGTGTCAGCTCAGGTTCAGGAGAACCTCAGCCTGAAAGCACTTTCTGTTTGTTTGTTTATTTTTTGTTTTCTCATCCTTTTCCCCATTCTTCACGTATTTCCTTCGAGGAGGAACTGTATTGATAGCACCCATCCAGTTGTTGACTCCCCTGCAGTTATTCCTCGTGTGAAGAGCACCTCGCCACAGTGCTTTCCATGAGAAGTGTAATCACTTTGGGCTGTTTTGCACTGCTAATTGTTTTTCTGTTTTTATGCAAATATGAAAATCCTCATTTGATCCTTCTAAAAAATACAATTTTTACAAGCAAGTGCTTTTATTTGGGTTTCAGGGAGGAAGTGCTGCTCGGAGAAGGCCAGAGGACATCACAATTAGCAGGAGCCAAATCCTACTGTGATGCTGATGCAGCCCAAAGCAGGACGTTGCTCCTTTGAGGAAGGAGAGTAAAGCAGGGCTCTTCAGCCAGGGAAAGGCAACCTGAAGGGAAAACGGGGAGACCCTCTATTTGCCATGGATCTGCAGGACTTCGTGGCAGAATGGGATGGGGAAGGAGATGATGGCAAGTAGGGAAGGTGAGAAGTGGCTGTGGGATTGTCTCTGTCGAGGCAGGTGAGATAACCCAGCTCTGTAATGCCTCACCCAGCTGCAAAGCTGCCCAGAAAATTAATCTTTTCATAATATTTTTACTTACAGCTCTTCCCCAAGTCCCCCTGGGATGTCTTTTATGGGGTACATGGGATTTTTTTTTTTTTCTTGTTCGTAGAAGAAAAAACTTCTTCACAGGAAACATGAGGAAACAATCCTCCCTTTTTCTGGTGGGAAAATAAGTGCCAGTTTTGTTCACCTCTATTTGTGTGTAAATGGGGTTGTTAGAAAGAGAGACTGTGCCTGGGGTATGCAGAGCCTCACCTGTCTCACAGACAAAACCCATCACGCCTGACAGCACGAATTCAATGATTTCACCGTGTTTCCAGTTGGAGAGGAAAGCACAGAAATGAGAGAAAGAGAAATGCACGGTGTCCAGGTGGAAGCTGTTTTCCCAGCCCTGTGATTTTTCCCGGGAACTGAAACCAGCAGACGCTCAGTCTGCATGGTAGGACTGCTCCACAGGCAGGAACTTTTCCAGCTGCTCGCCCTCCTCTCCCTGTGCTGAGCTGTACAGTTATAGATTTTAAGATAAGGTGCTTTTGTTTCCCAGTTGTGTCTGGGTCACCGTTTGGAACTGATATGACAGGCCTAAGGCTAGCAGAGAAATTTGTTACAAGTTCCCATTTCGGGAACGTGTCGCCGGTCGAATAGCCTATTTACTCTCCCGGGGATCTATTTTTAAAAGTTATTAGCAGATTACTGGTTTTCTATCAACCTCAGGCACCAATCTCCCAAAGATACTACTGTACTTTAATAAGGTGCATTTGATAATCCTCAGATAAAGGCATTTGAAGTGAGGGGGAGGAGAGGGAGAAACTCTTGCATCGTCTCAAGTAACGGACACACAGGCCAGAAAAGGGTTAAATACACTCATGTTTCTAAATGGCTGAACTACTGTATGTTGTAGTTTTCAACTGCAAATCATCTTTAATAGCAGACATCACAGGATGGCTCATTACATTAAGCTATTTTTCATGCTATCTCCTGTAATATCCTTTAATCCAATGCGTTTCAAATCACCTCAGGCTAAAATAAGAGACATAGCGATGTAATAGCCTAGTGTATTAGTGGGTTAATTGCCCTGTTGTACTCTCTCGTAGATATCTCTGGAATGAGTTCTATATTAATTGTAAATTGCTTAATACATTTAACTCCTTGAGCAGCTTGGTCCTGCGCTCTGTCTTTAATGAACAAGAAAACTTTGGAGTTGGGAATAGTTGGGATTTTTGGTGGCCGACCCCGCAGGGTGCCCGGCCCTTCCCCACGAGCTCCGAGCACTCGCATCATCCTCTGGCGCTTAGGGAGAGTCAGCCAGGAGCACTAAAAGGAAATGATTGCTTTTTTCCTGGCAGGTGCCAAGTTCTGCAGCCTGCAAAGCCACACCACCTCGCTCAGAGGGAGCTCAGAGCCAACTCCCTGACCCCAGGATCCGCGGAGGAGCAGGGCTGGCACTGCAGAGCTGCAGGACGTTGCGCCGTGGCCATCCCTGAACTGGACAATCAGAGGAGGGGGAAAAAAGGGGAAGGTTTAAATAATACATAAGATTTCGTCTTGCCAGTGCCGTGGCCAGAAAGGGAAGATGGATGAAGTGCTCTGCAGCTCTGCCAGAGGATGCAGCAGTGGGTCACTGACACATACAGCTCAGAAAGTATCGCCCATAATGTGCAGCAGCTACTTTTCTAAAATTACTTCTGCAGTGCTAGGCAGACGTGTCTGCAGATTTGCAGTCACTTTTCTGAAGATTGGAACATAAGTGTCACCAGGCTACCAGAGGGTAATGTCACTAATTTCTTTGGATTGCTCCCAGTCTACATCAGGGGGGTGGAAAAGGAACAGGCAACGGTGGCAGTTGGAGCGGGTTGTGTAATTTGCAGGTGAGACATTCTGTATTCATTTCTTTTGGGACATTCTGGATTCTAAAACTCCTGGCAAAAATGTTAGTGTCAATTTAAAGGAAAGGCACGAAGGAGGAATGCTG
Organism: Corvus kubaryi; assembly: GCF_017639235.1. NCBI lineage: Eukaryota > Metazoa > Chordata > Aves > Passeriformes > Corvidae > Corvus > Corvus kubaryi. Next base: position 9,357,314 of record NW_024581088.1, read on the forward strand.
AAAAGCTTCTTGCTTTGAAACTTTAGAAGAAATTCTTCTCTGAAGTGCCACCTATTGCAGGATTACAGCAGTGGGGGAAGAGGACTGCAGGTCAGTGGGCTGAATTTAACCTGTGTGACCCTAAGTCCCGTCCACCTGGTCTGGCCTGTGCAGCTCAGCCTGTTCCCAGAACAACGTGGCCATGGAGCAGCACATTGGCTGCATTATGGATCCCTTTCTTTACACCTGACATCAGTTACATTTTATATATTATATACAATATTATAAAGATGCAATTCAGGACACCTTTTTTGAAACTTTAAATATAATCTCAGATTCCAGCAGCACTAATGGATCAGCTCCTTCCAGCTGAAAGGTTCCACAGAAGAGCTGCTTTCCTTCAGGTTTGTAAGGGGAGGCTCAGACAGGTCTTTCCCACCCCCAACCTCCCTGCACTTCACATGAATAGTTTGGGCTAAAAGAAATATCATCCCTCTGTTTTAAAACCTAATGCAAAGGTATTTGTGAGAGAATGTGCATGAGAATTTCATAACTCGTGGAGGAAAATTCCTGTGAAACTAAGGAAGACAGTTGGGCTTGGAAGGGAAGACACAAAGTGCTTAGACTGCTGGAAAAAAAATCCATCAAGTAATTCTCTATCTATAAAATAGGTGGTAATGCAATCTGAGCTTAATTTTGATGGCACACTGTACTTCATAACAGTGACAACACCTTAAAAACGTAATGAAAGGGCCTGATTTATTGCTGAAATAATCCATTTAGCACTCCAATAAATAAAAGGAGAAAATACAACCAATGTTTTGTCAGAAGGGGGAAAAAAGAGAGAAAAATTGCAGTGTGTAGCAGTTTTCTGGAAATGCATCCAGAGGCTTTGGCCACATGTTTTGGGGTTGATTATTTTCCTGAAGACAAATATAAATTCACAGTTAGATTTTAAGATTTAGAGCTGATGTCCATTCTGCATTCTCATATACTTTAAAAGCAGCATGTGTTGCCTGTGACATGGCAACAAGGGGGACCGTGTTTGACTGACAAGGGGGAGGAGAAGGGGAGGAGAAAACACTGAAAATACACTAACTTACTGCCTTACAAATATTTGATTTTGAATATGCTCTCATAGCCATTAGGACGAGCAAAGCAAACATATTTTCCCCTCATGCCAAATTTGTTTTAATAACATGAGGTTACTTCTGCAAATGTCAGCTCCAGCCTCCTTTTCCCCATTTCACTTGGCCCACGGCGGAGGCTGGTGGGTTTTACACTCCCTCTACATCACTTCTATTAATCTGTTTAATCTGCTCCAGGACCTGGCAGTGGCAGTGACAGGAAAGGCAATAAAATGCTCCCGTGGCAGATGTCTGTATTCAGGTGTCCTGAGAGCCGTGCTGGAGAGCAGAGCTGCTGCTTCTCTAGAAAGGAAGAGAACTGCCCAACACAGAAACAGCCACTCAGCAGAAGGAGTGGACTGAGGGTTCTGGGCTCTGACACCAAAAGTTTTAAGGCCATGAAGGCTTCAGGGTGACCTAATGGTGACTTCTCAGCACCTGAAGGAGCTGACAAAAAAAGATGGAGAGAGACTTTACAAGAGCCTGGAGTGACAGGACTGGAGTGAATGGCTTCACAGTGACAGAGGTTTAGACTGGATATCAGGGAGAAGTTCCTCCCTGTGAGGGTTGTGTGCCCATCTCCCAGCCCAGGGGTGGGTGCTTGCATCAGCCAGCGCTGCCCAGTGTTCCAGCCATCACTGAACTGAATGGGAAGGAGCATGGATGAAAAAATGAGGGAGAGAAAAATCAGCAAAATGCAGCCCTGCTGCCCATTTTGGGGGATATTGTGCTTTGAGGCCTCGGAGCAGCCTTTGCTGGTGTCTCCATCCCTTGTGGCCACGTCTCAGGCAGCCGAGGCTGCAGGAATGGCTCCAGAGCTGGTGTCCCACTCTGCCCTGCCTGGCCCTAATTGGCCTGTTTGTTTTGCAATAAGTGATTCCTGCCTGTCTTGGGGTGGATTGTTTTTCACACCATTAAATGAAGTTCTGCTGTATTGATTCCTGTTTTTCCAATTTGAAGCCTGAAAAGTGATGAAGACATTTTCTTGTTTTCTCATGTACTTTTCCCTCAGTTCATTTAGGTGACCTGTCTTTAGTTCCTTGCTCTGCTCGCTGTAATTGCTTCTTCAGAGTAATGTTACACCGTGAGCGTGGCACTGCAGCCAGGGGATGGCTTTGCGGGAGTGATAAGGACAGTGGAACAGAACAGCATTTGACTCTGATAAGGGCAGGAGAACAGCACAGCCTTGGAGAAACAGATAAAGGATGTAAGTTAGGCAAACAGAAGCCATGCAAAACGCAAGCAGGAGGCCAGCCCAGCTCTGCAAGGCTGACAGAGCAGGAGCTGTGCACAATAATGATGATACTGTGCTTACAGAAAAGCAGGGCTTGAGGAGCAGCCACCTAAAAAGGACGCCGGACGTTGAAAACCGACCCCGAAGAACCATATAAGGACCTCTGCTAAGGGGTGTGGTTATGTAAAATAGAGTAATACATATGCATCGAGTAAGAGGGAGTGGCTCATGAATATGTAATGAGGGTGTAGGATAAAAAGTCTGTTACCTGACACTCGGGGCGCTTGATCAGAGGAAGGATTCTCCTTTGAATATTGAAGTGTGGAGAGATGGAGCTTTGGGGGGCAGGATCTGGCTTTTGTGGCATCTGCTGTCATGAGCTCCCTGCTCCAGCTGGCCTTCCAAGGAGTTGTCCCAAACCCGAGTGATATATAGACAATAAATAGGAAAAGGGATGCAGTAGAAAAATCAACTTGTGCCAACGTATTATTCCCAGAATAACAAAAAAATCCAACATGCAGTTTGAGAATGCGAAGCCATATAGACAACTGGGCAAATCTTGGGAATAAAACCCACTGGACCTCAATGAGCTGGTACATTCCAAGAGGGTAATGCACTAGACATAGGAAACAACAGAAAAAATACAAACAAGGAGGGTTCAAGAATTTCCTTTTCTTTCCTCTCCAAATCCTTGGAAAAAAGCTAAAAAATTAGGAGAGGTGGTAATTTGCAGAAATGTTCAAATCTGCTCATTGCCTAAGAGATTGGAAAGGATTTAAGTTTTTAAATTTTTTTAAAATTGTAAACTACCTTATGAGAATTGGTGATAAAAGAGCTGAGCCTTTCAAAAATCCATTTTAATAAAACACCGTATGACCTCATAGATATGCATAGGATTTAGAAATAACATGGATTTTAATGAAGGTACTTGAAAGGTATGGTGCCATATTGCAATTTTATGGAAGATCTTAGATTAATGAAATTAAACATGAACTGCATTGTTTAGATGATGAACTTAAGGTCATATCTGCAGCATTTGAAAGAGAAACCTTGAGTGGAGGGTGTAGAATCATTGATTTAGACCCTGGTAGACAGCTGAATAGCAAGCACTGAAGCATGAAGGTAAATTCCCATATTTCATTGTTAGAAGGTTAGCTGGTGGCTGCCAGCTTTTCAGTGATAATCACCAACCAATTCCACCCGGTTTCAAAAAAGATTTTGCCTTTGTGTGCTAAGACACTTTTAAAAGCCATTACTGTTCAAAGCAGGGGCACACTGTTTAAAGAGAAGCTATTTCTGCAAAATGCAGGATGGCAATGAGTTGATGCTGTCCTTGGATAGTGATGCTATTAAGTTCATTAGGATCATCATCCATTTAAAATGCTTATTAGGAGAATCGCCACTGTTTTGCTGGAGATGCCAGAGGTACATCCTCCAGAAACCCACAGTGATGTGTCATCAGTGATTAGCTCTCTTGCTTCCTTTAATTTTTGGTGCGACAAGGGCCCTTTCAGGTTTAAGTCCTGTCTCCATGCTCGGACACACGCAGGGAATAAATGCACTAACATGCATGTGTCTTCAACTAATAGACCTGAATTTGTACAACAGGAAAATTGCAAGGAACGAAATCCTCAGACCTTAAGAATAAGTGATAATGGAATGATACTGCCAATTACTGCTGGAGAACAGTGTTGTCACAGGGAACAGCTTCTGGAGATGGAAGGATGAGGGGCGGGGAAAAGATTCCCTTTTGACAGTTTGCCGTTAAAGGGAATTTGTCAAGGATGTTAAAATTAGATCTAACTGGGCCAGATCCTCAGATGACATAAATCAGCCTGTAGACTTCAAACCCCGATCTGGCCACATGCTCCTCTTTGTTCTTTTTCCAATCTTTATTATTTGCATCCTAACCCTGCCTGGGTGCTGTTCAAGTCCCCTTCTCCTCGTGCTGTCCCAACCCTGCTGATTGGGAATATTGTAATATTTACAGGGAGCATTTAGCTCCTGGAGCGGCCTGCTGGGGTGCAGGGCTCCAGCTGGGGACCAGAGAGAGCAAACCTGAAAAAGATGCTCTCAGGTGGGAACTGAGGCTTCAGTATCTAATGTACCTCCTTGTATGTTCTCTTCCAGCCTGAAATTTTGGCAAGCTAAGCTAAACTCTGCTGCATTGTGAAACCGTGTGAAAGCTGCCAGTAAGGAAATTAAGTAAGAAATAGTGTTAGATAATGGTTGCAAATGCATTATGATCATTCTTTTCCTTAGAAACTTCCTTGTTTTCTCCCTGGTGTATACCACAAACAGCTTGCACATGATTTATCTGTGTGCTTGGGAAGGAGAGGCAAGGGGAATAAAGTCTTTGCCATGAGATGTTTTAAAAGGCAGTTGGGACACTTAGAGACGTGATGCTTATTAAAATAAATGGAAGCTGCATGTCTAAATCCCCTGGTCATCCTTGGAAGTCTTGTCCTTAATGTTTTATCTTGCAGTGGTTTCCAAAACCTGGGATTGCACATCCCATTTCTAGGGTGTATCTCAGGGCAACTGGACAGCAAAGCTGGGATCACGTGGGGGCCAAGCCCAGCTTATGCCATGGTATAAAGCTTTGAAATGGGGCAGAGCATTTTCTGGGAAACTCTCGAAAGAAGAACAAGTCCAAGTCCCACAGGAGTTAAGGGAATGTGGCTCCCCTCTCCCATTGCCAGAGGTTTCTGCTCTTGGGATTGGACAGTCTCCCCCTGATGTGCCTGGTTCTGCAGAGCTGATTTGCTGAGCTTTTAATAGATTCGTAACTTCCCACCCTGTTGCAAATCGTCCAACAAATATTTTTTAATTTTTAAAAGAAAAAACTATTGGCATTGGCCACTTTGGAAATGCTGGCCCATTAAGTCTGAACAGGGAAGTTAGGGCATGTTAAATATCAATTGATTATAAAACCCATATTAATTGACTTTCAGCAGCCCCGCTAATGGAGAGGAGCTCATTACATAGCAGTTAACCCTCAACGCATATATATTAAATAATCAATTAGTATTTATTTAACATACAATAACCTCCCTATTAGAGCGAAATTAAAAGCCTCTTTACAGAGGCCTTGCAGAAAGCCCTGCACTGTGCTAACCTGGAGCCAGGAATTTGCATTAAGAGCTTCAATCTTTGTTACCTCTGGTGCCCTCAGGATGATTTTAAGACATTAAGTGAAGGAGTAAAGGGGCTGTGTTTGTGACAGTCACTTGGCCTTGCTGGGGAGGGGGTCAGTGCCCAAAAGTTGGTGAGTTGCTGCCCATGTAGTCGCAAGAAAATGCAGAGACCTGGCAGGTGATGGGTGAGAGGAAAGCAGAGGGATTTGCACGCAAGTAAAAGACCTTTTAAGTAGAAGAAAAGTATTTTCAAATGGAAAAAGAAAGGAGGATGAGCGGAGAGACAGGCAGACAGCAAGACAAGATAAAAGCAAAGAAGTGGCATGGTTGGGTAATAGAAAAAGGGCTAACTGGGGAACTCGGAAAAGGAATAGCTGAAATAAATTGCCCAAAATGAGTCGCTCCTGTGTTACATCCTGAGCTGCCATTTATATCTGTGTGGTGTATTGAATATTAGCAAGTGGATTCACTCCCACCTCTCTCTGGCCTGAGGTGTGACAAGGAGGGGGTTAGAAGGGAGCTCTGCTGTTTTCCTTGGAGCCTGGGTGAGTTTTATATTGGGGTCTAATAGGCCCAGACCCTATTTGGAGCTGAATTACATCACATGCCTATGCAATAATCTCTTTTCTGGTGGGGAGAAGCTGGGAAATCAAGCAGCTTCTCCAAAAGTCAATTCTGGTACTCAAAATGGAGCCAGCTCAAGAAATTGTCATTGATCCACTTCTGAACTTGGAGGAAATTTCCATAAAAATAATCAGATCCTCTCAGCTGCCGAAGTTTTAATGCCATGTGTTTCACTGGGTGGGATGGGCAGGCTGGGAGAACAGGAGCTGAGCAGTGATTTGGGTTCGTTTTCCTCCTCTTCCCTGTACCAGTTCTGAACAATGAGTTATAGGGTGAGTGGGATGGGAGGCCATGCCTTGGCTGCTCTCTTTGCAACTTCTTGGCAAAAGGGAGTAAAAGACAGCAAGTTGTTTGGTCTGATCCTTAGTGAATGAAAACCGGAGCAGTCCTTAGTAGGGCTTTAAAAAGCCTGATTAATTTAGGTTCCTGGGAATGTGGCTCAGCTGAAAACCCCTTGGGAACTCGGAGAAGCTCTGACAGTGGGGCAGCCAGGTCCAGGCTGGAGCAGGTAATGACAGCTCCATCTCAGAGGTGTGAAGAAGAGCAGGGACCCTGTGGAGCAGCCCTGATGGTACGGAGGATTTCAGACATGTGTGAAAGGGAGTGGGTGCCCCCCTACCCTGTTCCCCCCCTCCAGAGGGAGAGGGAGAATCCTGTGGCAAAGGGAGACAAGGAGATCTGGGCCTGACAGAGATGGGGCAGAAACAGGCAAATAGCCACGGATTTGAAACGTCAGCAGGCAGAGTTTAATGAAGGGATAAGCAAAATAAAACTGGAGATGAGTGCCAATACTGTTTGAAAAGCTAATAACGAGGCTGATGGAAAAATTGCTTTAACCATTTTGGATCTCTGGGAAGACCCAAATGTAATTTTACTGAGAAAATGTAATCATATTTCAGGCTTTTCAGCCCTGCCAAGGAGTGTAAGGCATGAACACATCAACGCCCGCTCCTCCCGAAACTCAGGAGGACTTTGCTGTTTGCTGCTCACTGTGGTAGAGAGAGACCTTCGAGGTCTTTTTCCTCCAAGGACAGCAGCAGCTCTTTGAGCAAGTGATGGTCACCTGTATTCACAGGTATATGATGTATTTGTAGCACTTGCAATAAATTACTTCTTTTTGTCCTTACAGCTTCTGGAAACATTCCCAGTGGCTGGCCTGTTCATCAGGACTGTTACATTGCTGCTGCTGCAAGGAGGGAAGTACCTTTTTGTCTTCCTCTTTATTAGCATGTGCCATGGTGTGAGGCTCTGCGCTGGGGAGGGAACCCCGCCGTGAGCAGCACTGGGTAAACACAGCCGAGGCGACAGTGACAGTCCTCATCACAGAGTGTTAGCAATTCAAACAGCCACGTCAGTCAAGGAATTTGAGAGAAGGGAAAGCAAAAGGAAGAATGTGACAGTTTGCAAACACTCCGTTGCATGCTTTTGTCGTAGGTGTGTTCATCCTGGAAGTGTCTTGGAGGAAAAGCAAATGAATTTTGTGCTGGACAAGTCTGTGTGCATGTGAGGACTGTTGGAGCTTTGTTAGGTGTGTAGAAATTTATTCCTCTTGTAGATTGAGGTAACCAAAAGACTTTTGGAAAATTTCAGGGAATTACCCAAGGCTGGATTTTACCTACAGAGCAGGGCAGTCTTTACTAAGTCTTTACTAACCTATTAAAAATATGCGGAAGAAAGTAGTAAAGCAGGAACAGTGGTGCAAAACCAAACCCCAAAACTGCACCAAGCAAAACCTGATTATTTTTCACGGTAAAATTTTGAGGGGGTTGAAATGTACTGACGTTTCTTAAAATCACCAATTTAATCCCTCCACACTGCAATGGAAACATCAAACCTAAGAAATTTAGGAAATTAGGCTAAAGATTTTCTATTACCCTGAAATTTTGCCTTAGAGAAATGATAACACAGATGGAATTTCCTTGGGAAAGAACTGAGTAAAGGATGCTGAGGAATTATTTTAGTTAAACTGACTGCAATGCTAAGAATGAATCCTGGGGTGGGACAATAAAGAAACGAATACTGGAATATTAATTCTGCTTCCAATTATCCAAGGAGTTCAGTCACTGAAGTCAGGAGTGAATTCAGTCTGTCTGATTTCCAGAGGCTTTGGGGAGGCCTTGCCAATACTATTCTTTCCTGCTGGATTTGTGTGCAACTCTTCGAAGTTATTAGCGGAAATAATTTCCTCTCTGGAGAGAGAAGCAGCCGCCTCTGTCCTGCTGGTCTGTCTCTGCTGTGGATTGCTCCCTCGAACATCGCGTCTCCTCTCAGTCCCGGGAGGCAGCTGTGCCTGCAGGGTGTTGTTCAGCCCTTTACCCAATTATCCAGGCACACAACACCCATCCCAAGCTAATCAGGAAGGACAATCTTCTCTGGATGAAAACACGCTCTGAGGACTCACCTCTGACACATCGCCTTCAAGGAATGAAACCACTAATTATAGGAGAGGAGTGTTTGCATTATATGCATGATGTTAAGAGCAGAAAGGGAGGTGCCACGGCTGAGACCCCAGGTCTCAAAGCCATCCCACGGCTTCGCTGTGCTGTTTGACCCCTTCCCTGTCTCAGGTTCTCAGGGAGACCACCTCACCCCCACAGGAAGCCTGTGTTCTCTCTGTGTGGGATGCTCCTCTGTGAAAATCCCAATCTAAACATGAGTGTGCAGACCTTTATCGAGTGCAAGAATAAGTATTTTCTATCTATAAGGAATAAGTAACTCCCATTTGAAAGGAATAGATAGTTCCTTCTGTACCCCATTACAAACCCTCAGCCTGCAGGCACCAGGGCAGAGTAAAATGATGATTTTAGCTGTAACACCTCTCATGATTCCTTGCCCTCCATCTCCAAGGGTGGCAGTGCACAGCCCCACTGATTTCTCCAGAAGTGTCAGAGCTGCCTCACAGCACTTGCCCATAAACTGTGCAGCCCGAGGAAGATGCTGCCTGTTTTCTGAAGGACAGGATGAAATCACCCTGCATACGTCCTCTATCCACTGCCTCTGTGGGCAGTGAAAACATAAACGCCTTTCCCACCATTTTATTTATTGCCTTTTCCCTGTTTCCTGGGAAAATGCTGGTTTTTAGTACTTTTGTGTGTGCGTGTGTGCCTGTGTGGGGTAGGCGTGTGTGTGTGTGTTTAGGAGGTTAAAAAAAATTTCTTGCTGTCAGCAAGTGATGTTACAAACCTGCTCTGACAAGGCTGGTTGTATATTTACAGTTGGTGAGAGCGAAGGCTTCATCAATCTTCACGCTTTGAAAGGGACAGGCCCGCTCCCATGAGCACCTGCTCCGGGAGAACAGCTGAACTGTGACTTTCCAGGGAGCTGGCTGTAAATTTTAGCCATTCCCCCCGCAGCCCACGCATGCTTGAGCTCTTTAACCTTCCCAGGCTGGCAGGAGTCCCAGCAATCAGTTTAGTGCAAAGACTGGGGTTCTTTTTAATTAACCTTTTGTTTCCCACTGCAGGTGTTTCAAAGTTTCTTCATGTTAAAAAGGAAGAGGGGGGGCAAAAAAATTGTTTGCAGAGGGGCATCCAGTTTTTCCACGCTTGGTGATCAAACGGGATCAGCCTTTCTCGTGTTTCCCCTCCACATTCACCTCTTGGATGTGTGTCTGAGCCAGCATCCGCTGGGAACTGGCAGCAGCTCTTCCCTTTGGGCACCTGCAGAAAGTATTCCTGGGAGAAAAGGGAAGTATTGCCCTTTTTGATCAATAGAATTATTAGCAGGACAAGGACCTGTTGTAGCGCTGAGAAAATTCATGTGTGGAAATTTATCACAAGGAAAAAAAATGCATTCAAGCCCCACTTAAAACAATAAAACATATCTTTGAGGGAAAGTTTCAGACTTTCCTGTATAAAGGAATAATGGTTTCTATAATTTAATAGGTGCTAAATTTGGTGAGGAGTGCCAGCAAATCCATTTCACATAATGATATTTTATCTCCCTGGGTACGGTCATTTTCATGAATGTCTTTTTATTGGTTCCCTTGTCCCACAAAGTGTCCAAGGTGGTGCTGCTCATCCTCAAACGCCGAGCACATACAGAGGCAGGGATGGCTGGAGAAACCTATTAATAATGGTGACACAAAAAATGGGCAGGAACTGTGTGACAGTTAAATGTGCTCCCTATAAATAAAGAACATTTCTATTTGACCCTCAGGGCTGTGGCTTTTCAGCACTTACTTTTGTAGGAGTTAAGGTGGTCACAGCTATTAAAAACTGGAGATAAGCTGCAAAGAAATTCGGGTGAGGATAACAGGAAAAAAAAAAAAAAAAGAGGGTTTCCAAGGAAGATTTCACTGAAAGTTTCAACTAGAAAAAAAAAAATCTCAAATAGCCCTCGGTGAGGGATTTTGTTTACACAGTCTAGGGCAGTTTGCTTCTTGGAAAAAGGAGTGATTTATTCTCTTAGGTATCTAATTGCAAATTCACAGAGGCAAAGCTTTTCCTCATGTAGCTCTGTTGACATGGACGGGAGCATTAGTTACGAAGGTTCACAGATTTTTGGAACCCTCACAGTGTACATCGTATATAAACTAAAACTCACAGTTATGGTTTCGTTCTGGCTGGTACTTTAAGCTGACTAGAGGTAACAACCACAATCTGCGACTGCTATCACAAAAAATAAACTGAATTTAAGGAAAGGGAACAGAGAAATTTTTCTTTAGGGAAGAAGAAGCAAGTTGGAAGAAAATCAGAATACAATGGAAGGAAAGGGAAAATATAGAAGAGTAGGTTTCAAAGAGGCAATATATGGTATTATATATGTGATATATGCGCTTGGTATAAAATGGCCCAGAGAAGCTGGGGCTGCCCCTGGATCCCTGGCAGTGTCCAAGGCCAGGCTGGACAGGGCTTGGAGCACACTGGGATAGTGGCAGGTGTCCCTGTACGGACTCTACGGACTTTAAGATCCCTCCCAACCCAAACCAGTCTGTGATTCTGTGTTTCACAGTCAGCACAAGGTCTTTGCTGCCTTCCCTCTCATGTGCCATATACGTGTGGAATCAAAACTGTCTGAATTTTGCCTTTGAATTCTCCCACCTTCCATGGCTGGTTACCTGCCTGGGAGATCTGCAGACCTGCCTGCCCAGAGGAACAAGGATGTGCCAACATGTGGTCCTGGAAGTGCAAATTCAGAAGGAAGCAAGGAGCAAAAGAAGTGACAAGATGAGCCATCATGGGAAATGAAGGGAAAACTGTGAAAATGGTTATAATAAATAATAAGAAATGTAGCATGGGCCAAAGGAATAATAGATCAGCAGTGGGAAGACTCTAAAAGCTGCTGAGAGTTATTGATAGACATTGTGTAAGGAAAAGAACATAAAGAAAGAAACCCCTGACAGTTTTGCCTTCATGTTCACAAAGGCGGGTGGCGGGGCAGATGCCAAAGTGAAAGATAAATATGCTTTTGCATAAAGAAGAAATATTGAAGGAAACTGAGCAGAGGTGACGGAGAAATTAAGAGTGTTAAAAGACCCTGAAAGCATGTGGTCCATGTCAAACACCCTTCAGGATTTTGAGCCAAGTCAGCAAAACGTCTGAAAAATCTCTTGAGGGAAATGAGAACCTCTTTGAAGACCAGTAATGGAGAAATCCTACAAGTGTCAAGTCCGAGGAATCTTTCCAGAAAGGAAAGGTGGTGGTTCGGAAGAAGGTGACTTGCATGGCCAGGAGGCCAAAGCGTATTTTAATCTGGGGTTGCACTGGAGAAATAATTAAGAGAAGTTATGAGTTTAATTAAGGAAAACCATCAAGGATTTTAAAAAATTGGGATCTGTGCCAATAAAGGGAGAAGAAAACTGACAGCAGCTTTCTGAGGAATTAATGCAAATCACAGGCCAGGGAAAAGCCAAAAGATATAACTTCTGCTGTGGCAGGAAAGGTGGGATATAACACAGTTGGGAAGTGTAATCTAGAGTAGAAGTGAGGAGTGAGGGACATGAAAGTGGCTGGTGGGTTCTTGCCACCATTACTCCTGAGGATGCACTGGCTTGTGCTTGAAGAAAGTGTGATGCCAGAGAACTTCAGGATAAAATGATTATTGAGGTGAATTTAACTGAGACAAGTACAGGGACAAGAGGAAGGGAACAAATACCAACCACAAGGGTTTGAGGGAGCCTGGCTTGGGTGGGGAAGCAGTCAGCAAGAGTTCAACCCAAACACCGCTCGGGCAAGTTTCTGTGTTTCTGCAACAAGCGTCAATGAGAGATTTCTGACACACACATGCACCCTTAATGAACTAAAACTCCAAGCATTGCCAAAGTAGGTAAGCACACACTGAAGAGCCACCATCAGACGTGGTGCGTCCAACTTTCCAATGTGGGGAGGAGGGCGGGAAGATGGCGGGGCTGTGGGGAAGGCGGGAAAGTGGGGAAGGCGGGAAAGTGGAGAGTCTGTGGGGAAGATGGGAAGGTGAGAGGTCTGTGGGGAAGGTGGAG
>NW_024581088.1:9369863-9370012 GCF_017639235.1 Corvus kubaryi
TGTGGGGAAGATGGGAAGGTGAGAGGTCTGTGGGGAAGGTGGAGGGTTTGTGGGGAAGGTGAGAGGTCTGTGGGGAAGGTGGGAAGGTGACAGGTCTGTGGGGAAAGTGAGAGGTCTGTGGGGAAGGTGGAGGGTCTGTGGGGAAGGTG
>NW_024581088.1:9370112-9370352 GCF_017639235.1 Corvus kubaryi
AGGTCTGTGGGGAAGGTGGAGGGTCTGTGGGGAAGATGGGAAGGTGGCGGGTCTGTGGGGAAGGTGGAGGGTCTGTGGGGAAGGTGAGAGGTCTGTGGGGAAGACGGGAAGGTGAGAGGTCTGTGGGGAAGGTGGAGGGTCTGTGGGGAAGGTGGAGGGTCTGTGGGGAAGGTGAGAGGTCTGTGGGGAAGATGGGAAGGTGAGAGGTCTGTGGGGAAGGTGGAGGGTTTGTGGGGAAGG
>NW_024581088.1:9370362-9558051 GCF_017639235.1 Corvus kubaryi
GAAGGTGAGAGGTCTGTGGGGAAGGTGGAGGGTTTGTGGGGAAGGTGGGAAAGTGGAGAGTCTGTGGGGAAGGTGGAGGGTCTGGGGAAGGTGAGAAGGTGACAGGTCTGTGGGGAAGGTGGAGGGTTCGTGGGGAAGGTGGAAAGGTAACAGGTCTGTGGGGAAGGTAGAAAGGTGACAGGTCTGTGGGGAAGGTGGAGAGCCTGTGGGGAAGGTGGCAGGTCTGTGGGGAAGGTGGAGGGTCTGTGGGGAAGGTGGCAGGTCTGTGGGGAAGGTGGAGGGTCTGTGGGGAAGATGGGAAGGTGGCGGGTCTGTGGGGAAGGTGGAGGGTCTGTGGGGAAGGTGGCGGGTCTGTGGGGAAGGTGGCGGGTCTGTGGGGAAGGTGGAGGGTCTGTGGGGAAGGCAGGGAGGCGGGAAAGTGGCGGGAAGGAGGCGAAGGCCGGAGTGTGCGGGCAGGGAGGGAAGATGACGGGTCCCCGAGCAGAGCGGCCGCCATCCCCTCAGCCGAGCATCCTCCATCCCCGGTTGAGCCGAAGCGGCCGCCGCCCGCCGCTAGAGGCTGCTCCACACCTCATTGAATAAACACAAACAGCAATTAACGCAGGAGGTCCCGAACGGGAAGGTTTCGACCTCCCGCTTCCCACACACCAGAAAGATGCGGGGCATCTCCAAGATCTGATCCCCGCGATGAGTTTTTGATGTACAGCGGGAGTTCTGCTCCGAGGGGCCAGCAATCCCCGGTGGCTTTGCCAGGCAGAGCCCTGCAAAAAACGCATCTCCACAGGTGCCCCTTGTCCTCTCACGGGAAGGTTTACAGGGGTTTTATTTGTGAGGTGAGTTCCTTTGTCTGGCAGGAACAGCCGCATGTGGTGTTGGTCAGGCAGCACCTCAGAAATTCATTGCCTTTTAGAAAAAACCCCAACAACAAACAGCCCAGGGATGAGACAGTCAGGTAGCAGGGGCACCGGTGCCGCACTCACCGCACTAGGCTCAATGCCATCGGTGCTGGATGTTCCCATAAGTTGCACCAAAAATGCAGTGGTTGTTATTAATCTCGGTGCTGCTGCGAGTGGCCGCTCTCACAAAACAATACACAACTTCATCCAAGCGTGCTGCTGTCGTTGTCTGCCCGGCACCTCGGGCTGCTGCGCCAGGGAAGGTTTTATGGGCTCTGCATCTACAGTGAGTAAATATCAGCATTTTCACCAGCCTCCTTCCTCCTCTTCCCAAAGCTCAGGCTCTGTTTCCATTCCCCCCGCTGCCTTCTTTCACCACCAACTTCATCTTATTAGTTTGCAAAATTATAGCCTTGCTGTATACCCGGAATTCTGAACTAAGGAGAGCCCCTAGCAGCAACACTCATATTTTCATTTTGTATTTTTCACCAGTGATGTTGGTCCAGGGCTGGTTTTATTATTACTACTATTTTTTTTTTGAACACTGCTCTGGAAGGATAAAGCTGGAAAGCCCTATCTATTTCTTGGAAAAGCCAGTTTCTGTCTGTCAGTATCTGTCATCTGTACACTACGATTTAAAAATAGCTACAGCAATGCACAGACCAGGCTAGAGAAGGGGTTTCTTTCACTCTAATTCCCATATTCAGTGGCCCACAGTACTCCTTGTTTAGTCCCTGTGCATGAGAAGGCTAAACAAGAAATAAACATCAAAGAAGTGCTGGTATCCTCTTTTTGCACCCTGCTGGTTTTTTGGAGTGATCCTCAGCAGGGCCAGGAGTTGCACTTGGTGACGCTTGTGGGTCCCTTCCAAGTGAGGATATTTTGTGGGTCTATGATTCTGTGACAGGGAGATGTAACTGCATCCACACCAAGTGTCTTGGGGCTTGAGGTTGCATCTGGCCACCAGTCCCCACCCTGACCACGCTGCTCCCGTGCTGGGATGATGCTGACTCCAGTTCCCAGACAGCTTTTCTCCCCAGGAATGCTCATGGACAAAGTGGGCCTCACTTGCCCTCTTGGCTAATGGGTGCAGAATGGAGCCCAGGGCTGGTACAGCCAGACAGGCAAGCCTTCCTTTCTTCCTTCCTCCCCTGGATGCTGCTTCTGCCTTGTGGAATATTCCCCTTGTCTTCCTTTCCTCTTGTCTAGAAAACCCTCCCGTAGCATTTACTGGTTTTATAGCTTTTTATGGGGCATGCAGCTCTGGAATTTCATTGCTGCTCCATAATCAATGTTAATTCTCATTTTATGCTTTTAAAAATCTACAAGCTCTACTCTTTCGAACTCTGTAAAATGCTATTAGTATGTCTTGGGATGATCCTGTTTTGTTTACAGATCCCTTGCTATTGTAAGCCTCTGTGTTTCGATGGTACAGTTACCAGAAAATGGATTAAAAATTAAACGAACATATTGCTTTGTTTATTTGTTTTTAATGAGAGCTGTTTTGCAATTAGCTCTTTATTTGATCAAAGATTGCCTCTGAGTTAATTGTGTGGTTTTGCCCAATCTATGATTCTTCCTCTGAGAAAACTGGGTCAAGTTTTGTTTACGTTGTGACCCACATAAACTTCATGGAAAACCACACTTGGTTCTCTTTCCTGGGACCAGAGCAGCACATGGAGACATGCCTGTAAATTAAATTAAAAGCACAACTGTTGTATAGAGTTATGTGATGTCAGCACTTCTCACTTTTTCAAGAGAATTTTCATCCCCTGCTCCAGCTGCCATGCCTCTTTGGGGTACATACTGGATGAAGGTTACAGGCTTTGGTAGAGGCAAGATGCTGCCCACAAATTGTGTGTGCTGCTTGTTGATATCCCTAACGATGTGTGTGTGCTGGAGAATCTCTGCTTTGGGCTGTCTCAGTTTGGAAACACTTACAGCCACTTTTTAAGTGCTGTGTTTAAGTGTTTTGCAGTGTTGTGCCACACTTCAGACCGTTCCTCTTCCAGCTTTCTCCATGTTCATTGTTGTTGTGGGCTCCTTCCTCACCACACAGCTTTGAAAAGGTGAGAACAACTCCTGAGGCATGGCTGATACCAGCTTTGCCCCAAACACTCATCACTACCAGAGGTCATTACGAGCCCTGCACTTGATATCCTCCCCGTGGCCCTGGTGGGGCCATTGTCACCAGGGTCATTGTCCAGTGCTGCCCTGGAGACCATTATTTAGAGTTAGTCTTTCTCACAGCAGCTCTGTAGATAGGATTCACAGCCTGGCCATCTCTGCCAGGAGAGCTCGGCTCTCTGTTGGGATGATCAGAGCCACAGAGAAATTGCTGCAGAGGTTTGAAGAGCTGTGCTAAGCAGAGATGAATCTGACCCTGAGTGTCTCTCTAGGATGTTCCTTTGGCAATTAATAGCAGGTTTTGTCCCCAGTCCTTCATGCAGTGCCTCTGCCGAGTCCCTCGCCGGGCTCTGCGGTGACGCAGTGAGGTCGTTTTGCAGAGACAATGTCTGGCTTTGCATCCATGCCTCTTAGGAGACAGTACCTAGGATGCCTCTTTGGCCTGTGTTTCGTATTGTTCCGTGTGAATTACAGGATGTGATGATTGAAATCTGCTGCCTGGGATCTGAAATGAATTGTTTGCTTTCTCAGGAAGCCTCACGCTTGTCCGTCACCTTCCCCTTTGCACACACAGCCCTGTGCGTGCGCTCACACAGACACACGGGGCTGTGTCGTGTGGCAAATTGCTTATACACATGTAAGCAAATATCTTCTCAAATCATCTCTTATCGCCAAGTGGGGTGTGGTGCTTGTTGTTCAAGGGGTTGAGGTTGCCTTTCAATCTGCCAGGGCCAGCCTGACACCAAAAATAAACAGCATAAGCCTGGAACGGTTGTCACAAGGGGCAGAGAGAACTTGTCAGGCAGGAGTGTGTGAGCCGGCAAGATGATAATGTGGCATGACACTTCTGAAATGAGACACCGGTTGCCATGGTGAGGAGTCAGGAGGGACTATCTCTCCAGAGGCTGAAATAAAACATGCTTTAAATGATGTTTGATTAGAATTTAGATCATGTAACTGAGTGGCTGGACCCTTTTTTTTTTTCCTTCCTTTTTTTTCCCCTCTCTTTACTTGTTGTCGTCGTCTTTGGCTGCTGGCAGAGTTCACTTTGGGAAGAAAGGGCTCAGGGTCCAGAGCAGCCCCAGCTGTAACCCCCCTCACTCCACCACTTCCAGCGTGCTGAGAGGTTACTTAGTTCCATGCCCAGTCAATTATGCTCCTTGCTAACTCTGCTTGCATTTTCCACTTGAGTCCATCATAGTTTAAACCAGTTAAAAATGATTCCCTCTGTTCTGAAAAGCAGTTAATCAATAACACCCTGAGAATATTTCTTGCCTTCGTTTTCTTTCCCTGACCAGTCTACTCAGGGTATCCGTCACCTTGTTAATATATATTAAAAATGTAGCCCATGAAGGATTATACACAATATCCTTCTTGGACTTTTCATATTAAAGGAGGATGTGAATGTGTGTGTATCTCTGAGTGGTAAAAGGAACCTGAAGCAGAAGGGATTGAGGGAATGATGTAAAACAATTGTCCTTGCGGTCTTCTAAATGGAATAGGATGTTTAAAAGTAATTTTGGTTTTGTTTGCAGTTTGAATACAGCACAAAATCAAATGTATTTTTCATGTCTCTCCCTGCAGAAATGGACAATGAGAAGGCTGGTCCTGGAGTACGGAGCATTCTAACTCTGTGGTGCTTTTTGGATGATCACAATCTTGAAGCAGGTATCCAATGTCTGGATATATCTGCTGGAGAACAATAGACAGCCAATTCCAGTGCCTGGGTGAGGACAAAAATGCTCATCAAAGAAGGACCAATGCACCAAGTTCTGCTAATTCCGACATCACCCGAGGGCAAGTTTAGCTCGTGCTGATGCACACACAGCACCAGGGCTTTGCCAGGTGTCATCTCCAACCAGCTGTGAGTGGAAAGTGTTAAAATGCAAGGGATATTTTTTGTGTGGGTGCTGGAGTGAGCTGAATTTGATGAGTCATTGTTGAGTGCACATTGGAGAAGTCCATGCAGAGCAGGTGTTACTGGCAATTTTTGACTGAAAGGCAGAAAGTCAATCATGGAGCCTCCACTACAGCCTACACTGCATGGAGACACTTTGTACCACAGTAAAATTCCTGGGGAACTGGGAACAGGGCTGTGTCTATAGCTAATGAGGACATTGATACACACACGCATTGCAAATGAGGTTCCACTTTACCAGCACATTTAAATTCTGCTCATTTGCTTTGGTATTGAAACAGTTACACCGGGCCAGGGAACATGTGATTATGCTTTTCTCGCCTGTTAAAATCCCTATACGAGCCCATGCTGATTAGAGATCCTATTGTGTGTATTTAGGGGGGAAAAAGGCTCTGTAGTGGCTATGCATGAGACAGAGTGTGTTCTAGGAGTCAGAGGATGCCCTGTGATTTATGAGAGACAAAGAGGTACATTAGATATTGTTAGAATACATAATAATCCCCTGGCAATAATTTATTCGGCTTGCAAGGTTAGGATCTCCATAATTCTTGGTTGCACTCTATTGAAGGCTGCTGATGCTGATTATATATTTTTGTGTACATTAGAGGTACCTGTGAATATATGGATACTGTTCTTGCCTCCTGCTACCTCACTGCTCACAGAGCTGCCAGTGGGACTATATCGTTTGGTCCATTTGTCTAAATAGTCCAGGCAAGTGCATCAGCTGTATTGGCTTCTTGTCAGTGGTTCTCTGCAACTTTGGGACATAAAATGATCCTCTGCAGATTTCACCTGCTTTTCTCACACTATTAGGTCACCACTGGCTCTGGGGTGACACAAACGTCATCAGGAAGTCAACACGACTTCAACACGACATGCTGTCCCTCTGCAAGTACAGACGAATCAGACAGATGTTCCCCTGGAATTTTTAAACTGGGAACTCAAACCTGATTAATTTGTTGGTGGGATGGGGTGGGGTGCTCTTGACTGAGAGAAAAGAGTGGAGGAAATGGAAAATCAAAAACTTTCCTTCCCCCCAGAACTCAGTGACTTCTTATAAAATTTTTGCTCTGAAATCAGTTTATGATTCCACCTGTAAGGTCATTTCCAAGTGATTTATTACCACCTGACAGTCCACTCCAGGATTTTTGGTGACACTACATGGGTCTTTTGAGCTTTATGTTCAAATTTAATGGTGGTCACTGCAGCCAGATGGATGAAAAATACCCATTTCTTCACCACAGTTTCTTGTATTGGCCTCGGGGATTAGAAAAGTAGGTCTTTTATTTAGTTACACTGTCAGCAGCAATTTGTATGTGAGTTCAATTGCTTGGTTTGGAGTTCAAATATTCCAGTCTGAATACAGCTGTGTGGGCTCATAAAGCATCCTGAAATCTGCTCTGCTCTGTGCCCCATGTCTGCACAGGGGATTGTGGTGGTCACTGCTGGGTGGAAACACAGAGGATGAGATGAAAGGAAAGTCAGGGAAGAAAAGAAATCCTTTTTGATGGAACAACAGGGAGAACTGGGAGTGCATGGGTGAGAACCTTGCTGAGGGCAGCACAGATCTTCCATGGGTGGGTGTGTTCTGTTCACATCCTCCTTAAGCATCATGGTAAGGAAGGGGTTAAAAACTGTTTAACTATAGGGCTTTTTTGTGCATATTAATTGGGCATTGCTCTATTTTATCACTGTAGTGCACTTTGTACAGCAGTTTTAAAAACGCTCTGAGTAATGTTTGCTATGCTTCCTGCAACCTAATCTGCCAAATAATTTAGGTTATCCATGCCATGGAATTGACTTAACACTGGCAAAGAAATTAGCCCTGAAGTGCTGGAAGATCTCAGAGCTGCTGATTAGGGGTGTCTGATAAGAGCACAGGCGCCTATAATGATTTTATACAATGTTTTTGTGTGATGGTTCTTCTGGTTTTGAAGGCAGTCAAGGCAGTCAGCATTTTGATCATGGAGATGCACATTTGATCCTCACCACCAGGAAAGAGCCACTGGAAAAGCCACTCTGGCAGGCAGGGCTTTGCAAGGCTCCACTATTAAACAGCAGATCCTTGTAGCAGAGCTGTGCCTGTGGCCTTGAGTCAGGCAAGGTCACTCATCATGGTAGTGGCAGCAAAAGACCTAAAAGTTGTTTTTTCCCCCTTCCTGATTTCCCAGGTGGCGCAAGGGCACTGTGATCTCTGCAGTTGGGTGATGTTTGTCTGTTCAATCCACCTCTAGATCTTCATCTCCTGTTTCAGGGCAATATTCCTTTCCATTAATTCCAGCTTTCTTTTTTTTAGTGAATCTGCAGTAAACCTTGAATAGTGTGTCTCTTTGAGAGTGCCTGGTTTTTGCATATGGCTGGCTGGAATGTGCCCTTCCTGCGGAACCTCAATGCATCTAATCAACTTCTGTGGTACAGGGTTCCACAGGATAATTAGGAATGAGCCGAGAAGAAGTGATCTGGAAATTATTATATACCTTCTTGAAGGACTTTCTATGGAAGGAGATTTTTTTTTCTTGAATGGAGCACTGAAATCTACAAGATTCTTCCACAGGGAATTTTCCACGTTTTCTTTTTCCACACTCTTGTCTTCCTTTCCTTTGGCCAAAGCACATACCACAACATTTGCATGTGCTGTTGCAGCACACAGCTCTTCTGATCCCACTTCAGGTGTCAAATCTTTAATATGATTTCCTACATGTTTGACTAATCAATGCAGAACATCATCTTGAAAGATAATTTTACCCTCTGGCACTTCAGGGACAGGATAATGAGGCCTGGTGTTTTCCATTTTTTATTCTTCCACAAGAATCTACATTTTTTAGTCCCAGATAATTGATTTAAGTTCATGGAGGAAGGTTTTTCTCCCTTTTGCTTCCAGTATCTTGGATATTGATGGATTCTAGTGAGCTGGCAGAGCTGTGTGATCAGTATGTTTAGAAATTCGATATACTGCCATTCTGACCTTTCAGAAGCCAAGGGAAAAACATCAGGCCCAGAATGCTGATCCCACATGAACACTGAAATCTCAGGCAGCTTGGAGCTGCTTGAGCTGCCTGGAGAGAGGGATTTTTTCCAGGAAGGGAAGTTTGCTCTCAAGTCATTTGCCAAACAGGAAGGAACTTGCTCCCTCAACGCAGTGAGAAGTGGGAGATTTGAGGCAGAGGTGGAAGGCAGAGGGGTGGAAACAGAGACTTTCAGAAGAGCTGGGCACCCAGGCATTGCCCTGGAGTGCCTGGGCAGGGAGCATGGCACGGCGCAGTGAGCGATAAACCATGGAGCCTCTGCTCCCCTGGCTCCAGCAGGGACTCATTATCCGCTTGCCTTCAGCAGGCTGTGAAGCCTTTCTGACAAAAAGCTGATCAGGTACCGCACTGATTGTCTGTGGAGCTGAAGGAATGGGACAAAGCCCTCTCCAGCAGGAGCTGGAGTCCATTCATCTCAGCAAAAACATATCTTCGTCTAAATATCCTTCCCAGAGACAATGGGAATTGGCAAGTAAAGAGCTGTTTTGCTTACTGATGTGACTGATCAAACATTTCCCAGCCAGTGATATTGTCACTGTTGGCCGTGGATCCACTAAATCCACTGGATGAGACCCAAAAGGGAGTATAGTCCTGCTGCACCACGTACCTGAGGCTCCAAAAATTATGAGCTAGACATGTTTTTATGAATAATCCGTATATTTCTTCGGTATTTTACCACCATTAACTAGAGTTATCCTTGTATTATTATTTTTTTTTTTTAGGGATGGCAGCAGCTTATGACAGATTTGTTTAGGGTTAGCCCTATACATAAATTAAGTGGCAGATAAAATTTAATTTTTCTTATAAGAAAAGCCTATAGCTCCTTAAATTGCTCATTTAACATCACTGAAAAGTAATACTCCACTTTAGAATGGACATCGTATTAACTTTAAAAGGCCTATTTAAAGTGACGGTTGTCAGTGAGTGAAAGCCAGATATGGTAATTTCGAGTTACAAATCAGAGTGAGGAAACTGGAGAATGGACAACCTTGTTAACACAAGCGCGACGGAGGAAGCACCGGGGTCAGAGTGCCAGCACGGAGAGGAATAAAGACACAGCACCAAAAATATGTCCTATAATTAGGGCAGCTGTAAGAGTCAAGGTTGAAGATTCTTCACCATGACATGTCTGATATAGAAAAAGTGATAGCCAAGAGTAATCACTTACAGGCACCGAGCCTTAAAGGAGCAGCACTGTGCTACCCTGGCTGGGGCAGACGAGCCTGGAAGACAAAGAATGGGGGGCACGGGGTGACTCTGAGCAGTGGGAGTGGGGAAGGGGGTAGGGAGGAGCTGGAAATTTCAAGGGTCAACACTCAAAGGAAGCAAAAGCTAGAAAATATTTCTCACTCGGCAGAGAGGTTTTGATCACGGTGTGGAACAGTGGTGACTCAGAGAGCAGGATGGGTTATGTTGTCATGTTGGCGGGTGTTCTGGGTTTAGATCCGAGTGGATGGGCACAAAATTACCTCTGGGGGGACGCTGGGGGAGGAAGGTGACAGGAGGAGGCTGGAACAATGTGTTTGTAAATGGATGGACACAGGTACGCTGATGGACACAGCGGGAGAGCAGAGCTGGGGAAGGGACAGTTTGGTGGGCACACAGCCACAGTCACTCAGGAGGCACAGAAAGGATCTGAACTCTGAGCAGCCAGTAATCAGGGGGCACACATCCCCTTGGATGGGCAGCAGAACATGGGATGCATGGATGCTTCCTCCACCTCGGCCTTCCCCTCATGGAGAGGAGGGGCACAGAACATGGGGCTCTGGTCCAGACTCTCCAGGTCAGCCTGCAGAGATCTGCCCCTTTGTTTGGGTAAGCAGTAAAACAGGAGCTGAGCCAGCGTGCTGCACATTCCACACTTCCTGTGGAACCTTCATGGACACAGGGTGCGGACACTGGAAAGGAGCGGGGAGGTTCCTCAGCATCCTGAACGAGGGAAGCTGGCGTGACCTGACCTGTGAGGCTTTGGGGAATGCTCTCTTGTCCTGGCTGCAGTGCTCAGAGGAACACCTCTGACAGGCAGGTCAGAGTGGAGCAGGGAACAAGGCGACATTTCCATTAGTGAAGCATATCTCCGCATTGGGGTTTTCAGGGAATCCCTTGGGATCTGTGGAAACCTTTCAGGCTTTCTGCCTCCTCCATGACCCCCTTTGGGTTGTGTAAAAGCCCCAGGAGGCTGTCACAGGAGAAGCCTTCTCCTCTTCTGCTGCCTTCTGCTGTATTTCCTTGGGGAACGATCCAGTCCAGGCAGTTAATGTGGAGTGACATGGGCACATGCTTTTCCTCCTCAATCCCCACCTCCTCCATGGGATCCATTTGAAAGGATAAAGGAGATTCAGGCTGAACTAAGTGCCTTATCCCCAAACACCCTCTCAACATTAAAGGGTATTCCACGAGAACAGCTGTAATGTAACGTAACCCCCCTCCAGCTGAGCTCCCCTGTCCTTCATCGGGGAGCTGGAGCAGACACCTGGGGTCTCTGGGAGCCGGGCAGGGCTCTCTCTCCAACCCCACATTTCTGAATAACCCACACCACCTCCGGGGAAAAGCCCGTTCCTCACCTAGCCTGGATCCTTCCTCACGGTATTTAAAGGCTGGTAAGTAACAACGATGAGCCCTTAAGAGAAGGACTCTCTGACCTTGCTTTAGGCTACTGCCTCCCACTGCTATCCCGGATCTGGTTACCTGATATCCGCTTTTCCCTGCCAGCTCGTAGAGCCAAACCTTTCTTCAAGGGCAGGAGGATCAGCCTCCCCCTGTGGACGTCTCCAGCATCCATCCTTTGATTTGCAGCGTGCTCACCACGGCGTTCAAAGGCTGAAGGGAAGAGGAACATTTCCTCCACAGAAAAAACCCTGGGAACAGAGTCACTGTGGCACCGGACACGGAGTTTCCTGGCGGATCAAAGGCCAGGAGTCCTTCAGCCCCTTTGTCAGCCAGTTTATTTTGCCTTTGTCTTTGTCAACCTGTAGTTGGGGATGTTAATTCGATTTTCCATTGAGAGGTGCAGATATCTATATTATTTTCCTAAAACTCCAGAGAATATTATAAATTTCTTTTTATTGCTTCCAGCCATGTTATTTAAAGTAATTAACCTTAATTTATAAATTTTTATATCAAACTGCCTTTTAACTTTTAGAACTGGCAGGAGAAGTCCATTTCCCAGGGCTCCTAATAGTTCTCCATTTAATCAAAATTCATCCATCAGATTCCAGTGTTAAATCATCTTTTAATTGGGAGTTACATTCTGGTTAATAGTTTTATAATTCGCCGCCTCTAATAGTTTTTACCACAGGGATCTACTCCATTTTTTCTCACTCTATTATTCCTGGTGTTCAGCAGGGACATTTTAAAAATGTTCACTTCCCCTGCCTGTTCTTTGTGATCTCATTAATTCTTGATAGCAAGTTCCCTTTCTCCTCATTACTGGAGCATAACTACCTTTATCACTAGGTGAAACCTTACTCATTTCTACAAGTGCTCTCCAATTTTATTTTTTTTTCTCCTCTTAAATAAAATAACAATCTGCAATTTATTTCAGAAAATAATATTCTGTATATTGAGTATGGTCATGGTGCTTGACACTGCAGAGATTTCAGAGTGGAGATTTTTGGGGCAAGAACTTGCTCTAACTTTGTGTTTGCAGTGCTTCTTCCAGAAGGGCCCTGACAGTGGCTGGGTTTTCTAGGAGATATTTCCAATTAAAAATATAAACTGCTGATACTAATGGCATGAGAAAACCAAAGAATTGATTGACAGGAGTGGCAGATCTTTTTGGAGGGGATTATTCTGTGTGACCCACATGCCTTTTGCCTGCTCTCACGTTCTGCTGCAAGCGAGGAGCAGGATTGGGCTTCGGCATCGCCACATCAGTGCTGGTTTTACTCAGGTGAACTCCACTGTGTAATTGTGAGCCAGGGCCTCGCTGATGCAGCTCTGAGCAGTCAGGGCAGTGTTGCATTAGCTTGGGATCCTCCCCAAACCATAAAAACAGCCCAAGGAGAAGTAAATAACCTTGTATATGAGGCAGTAAAGCCAAGCTTGTTGTTTTTTTAAAAAATGCCTAGAATTAGCGTAAAATTAAATTTGAAACCTTAATCCTCCAAGGGCTGATTCTCAATTTGCAGATCCACAAAACCTCTGCAAATTACCCCACCAATCCTACTGACAGTCTTATAGGAATATGTTATATTGACTACCCGAAGTCAGGCTCTGCAAAGGAGAGCACATTGTAAAGTGCCATTGGAGAGAGTGAGGAAAAACAATCTCCAGAGGTTTATATCTTAGTCCCTTGAACAGTCCCATAGAATCATTTCATATATAACTTCCTATAAGAAAAATAGGATGGACAAGTGTAAACAGAATTATTATACAATTATAGTGGTCCTTGCAATAACTATAACACTGTCCACTGTAATTTTTATGTCTCCATAAAGTACCAGCACTGCAGGACTCCTTTAGCCCTTCTCTCGCCCCACGTGGCAGTATAATAACTTTTCCTAGTTAATGTATGCATCAGTGCAGTAATTTGATATGACAATGATTACAAAATACTCCAGCAGTTTTAATTGACTAGTGTTGAGATCATATCACCAGCAACAGACAAGATCTTATCTCGTGTATGACTTCCATCCCGCCTGACTGGGACAATATTTATGTTAATAGGGATCGCAGGCATTAGCCAAGTATTAAGTCCTCAGCTGTGCTAACTACATTTAGATGCAAACAATAATTTCACAGACTGCTGGCCACCCTTTCCTATGTGTGTAGTAGTTGTAAATAAATAAATATTTAGGTTTTTTGCACGGTACAAAAATCTATCGAAGGAGTTTTTCCTCCTGGAACCCAGATTTCAGGATTCCTTGGGAGAAATTGGGCTGTAATTCAGCAGTTAAAAAGTCGCCAAAGCTTGATACTGTATCTGAAGAAATTACCATAAAAATCTGAGGCGGTATTGTGCCTCCTGTATGCAGAGCAGGAAGACTATTACCTCCTCTTTTGTTGCTGCTGCAAACATTTACTTGGAGAGACCTTATTGTCAATGAGTTTTTGACAGAGGTCAAAGTATTTCTGAGTGAAACTGAAAGAGGTCTGGGGCTTATATCAGACAGCTGACAGCGTCAACAATAGTGTGTTTACTCATCCTGCATGCTGGAAAAATTAATTAAAAGTGTTTGTGAGATGTTCTGAGCTGGCAGAAGCCTCGTATGCTTTTGGTAATGAGGATGCTGGTCTTGTCTGTGGGAGGAGGAAGCCTTGTGAAGGGGCTGGAGCACAAGGAGGAGGCTGAGGGAGCTGGGGCTGTTCAGCCTGAAGAAAGGGAGGCTTTAGGAGATCCTTGTTGCTCTTTGCAGCTTCCTGAAAGGAGGTTGTGGTGAGGGGACTCGGTCTCTCCTCCCAGAGGGAGGATGGTACCCTGACAGGATGACAGGAAATGGCCTGAACCTGCACCAGGGAGGCTTAGATTGGATATCAGGGAAAAAATTTTCCATGGAAAGGATTGTAAAGCTTTGGAACAGAGTGCCCAGGGAAGTGTTCGAAAAACATGTGGATGTGTCTGGGTTTCTCTGTCGGTCAATGCCAGCTAACTGAAGCACCTTACAGGCTCATCCCCTAAATCCAGATAAATTCAGATAAATCCCAGCAGTGATGCAAATTACAGATTGGTTGGACATTAAAACCAGTGCCTTTGGTTTTGTGAATATATATACACACACTTTTAATATTTGGCCACTTAAAATATTCATCAAGTATTTTCATTCTGTTGCTCTTCACTAATGCATTTTTAAATGCATTTCTCTCGAATCAGCCCAGTCTCCTCTTTCATGAATCCTTATCTCTGTCCTATGGGCATCTGTATCCCTGCCCTAATGTTCCACTGTACAAGAACTGAGCTGCTCATAACCCTAATCGTGCAAAAACAGCTGATTCATTACTGAAGTGGATGAAAGAAGGCATTAAGTATTGGCATAAAGGAGAAAAGATAAACTGGTACCAGAAGGTTCATCTCTATTAGCTAAAGTGTTTGGGGATGCCACAGAAATAAACCCAGGGTTATAAACATTGCCCTGGATTAGGAACATGGGAGAATCTGGGAGGATGAACTCCTGTGCCCTGTTTTGGACAGGGGTCTGCCTGGGTGGCTCCCACTGAGGGATCAGGGTTGGAACATCCTGGGTGCAGTTGTGAAGGATTTGGGCTCAGTGTTACACTGTTGGTAGCTGTGGGCATTCACAGCCATGAAATAACTCGGGAATTACTGTAAGCTAAAAAAACCTTGTGGGCTCTTTTGGACTGCAGTGTGGATGTCAGGGATCTTTATCTCTTCCTATCAAGTAAGAAGATTAAGGACCTTCTTTTTGTTTTTTAAGGCAAAAGGCAGTTGAATTCAGTGGACTTCAGGAGCTTGGACTTGAGGAGAAGATCAGGTCTTGTAAAACTTGTGACTGAACAAGAAAAAGAGGGAAGCACCCCTACAGAGAAGAACTGCACAGCTGTAGAAGGACATCAGTGACTTGGAAGGTGATAAATACAGCATTGTTCACCACACTGGTCTCAGGTATGAGCTAGGAGACACCATCAGGCCACTCCAACTTGTTCTTTGATGCACCAGCCCAAACCCTGAGGATGGGCCTTTGAGGAGAGGCCAGGGGCTGGGTGGGCAGCAGGGAGGGGACAGGCAAAGCTGTTCACACTCATTGTTATGAAGCCCCCAGCTTTGGGTGGCTACCCAGGAAATAAAGAGGAGCTGGGTGGGACCAGGGTGAGTGGTGCCTGTGCCAGGCTGCTGCGAAATGACCTGCGTGGGGTGTGCTTTGGAAAGCTGCTGCCTTGGCTCCGAGGCATTCGTGTGTGGCTCCCACGTGTGGTTCATCCCCCAGGCAAGGTAAGACATTCCTGCTTTCTTCTCTGGCTCTGGGATGTGGAGGAGGTGGGTGAGGATGTGACTGTAGCAGTGTGGTGTTCCTGCGTTCGCAGCAGGCTGTGTTTGGCTTCTTGTGTTTCTGCCTGGTAGGTTTTTATGGCTGTGATGGTTTGTTCCTCCTTCTCTGGCCTCTGGGAAAGTGCCTGGATGTGTGGGCCTGACAGCCCTCTGCAGCAGAGTGGTCTCTGTGTCTGGGCCTCCTCTGGAGAAGAGGAACGAGGTGGAGTTTCCAGGCGGAAAGCCTCTGAGTTCAAAATAAATCCGTGGAACACGATTTTGTTCCCTTTTATCACTCGCATGGTGTCTGAGCAGGGCTTCCCTGGAGCCCGTGTCCCAGAGTCCGTGAAATAACAGTCCCTCGGGCACAAATGAGCTGTCCCTGGAGAGCCAGGGAATCGGGCAGTTGGGAAAACAGTCCTGAGCATCCTCTCTCCCTGCCGATGTCGTGTTCAGCTACGTGCTGTGATGTAAGGCAGCCCTAAATTACAAGCAAACAAACACAACCCCCTATCATTCCTCATCTCTCTGCTGTGTGGGCAGAAACTCATCTGGTAGCCTGGAACAAAGTGCCGGGGTGGATGGGAGCCAGGGAGGCGGCTCGAACCACTCCTCCTGCGGAGATGCTGCAACTTAGTGAGTCATTAAGAAATAATACGGGGTGTATCGCTCTCTCTAGTTCTCTCCACACAAACAGAAAATATGCAACATAATCTCGTGCATTTATTTGGGGTGAGGGATAATGGCCCTCAGAATGAAACACCAGCTGTCTTTAAAGGAAGCAAAACACTCTGGCCACCCTCCTCTGTCCCCTGGCTGACTGCTGTACTTTGTGCCAAAAAGTGGCAGTGAAGGGGAGAACCCTTACAGAACTAATTTAGTTAAAATTTACACTCCTTGATTTTGTGCCTCTTCTTTTTCCCTCTTCTAGTTTTGTAGCTATGATGCAGTATTGATCCAAAGATCTATAGGATCATACCATGGCTCCAGGTGGGTGGCAGAATTGAGGCTAGGCTTCATTTCCATCTGAATGGTGCAGAAAATAATTCCACTTTCCAGCTTTTATTGCTCAGAACATTGCATTTCTCTCATTGCAGTGTATGGGAATTAGCTCTGGAGGAAAGAAATGATTTTTTTTTCCTCCCCCCTTGATGTAGAGTGGAGCAGAAGGATTCAGGAAGAAGTAATGTAGGAAAGCAGACGGCAAGCTCATTGCTGTTTGAATTAGGTGCCGCTGGATTGCTCTAACAAAGTGGGACTGCTCATGCCGGGTTCAAGTGGTGTTTCTGTGCAGGGATGGTCTCCAGACTGCAGATGCCTTGTCTGGCTGGGACAGCTCCCTGCAGCACTGAAAACGCAGGGACAGCAGAGCAGGCAGCAGCTCAGCTTTGTTCTAGGTGTCGGTGTGAGGGGATGCACGGCAGAAACCTGGTTCTTTTCTATCCCATCATGATGCAAAGGCTGAGGACAGCATCGGAAATGATGAACCAGCCTGGACTGGTAGTGTTGCCAGAGTTCATTCAGTTTGCTGTGCGAATTTAGTAAATCAGAAGGAGTTTCCCTGCAAGAGAAGTAGGCTGCCACCTGTTCATCAACCTGGCCACCTTAAACTCGTGCCTCTGGTGTTGCATTCTGCTAGAAGAGTTTTCCACAGTTATTTCCTGCTAGAGGGGGAGGAAGGGAGAAGTTCAGTAACGTGCCAAGGAAATACTGCTGTCTGTGCATCCAGGAAAGAAAGTAATTGGGGAAAGACTTCCAGAAACCAGTGGCATACGCTAATAAACACAGCTCAGAAAATGTTACCAGCATCCTATGACTGGTTTCAGGAAGCACAGGTCTTGGGAACTCCTTGTCAGTGCCGATGTCTCAGGCAGGAGTTGAGGGGAAGTAAAAAATAATCTACAAGGATTTAGGATAATTTATGAAGGTTCCTGTAACGCTGTAACCTGCAAGATGCTAAATGTTTCTCATACCAGAGAGGTGCTCCCAGGAGAATACCTGTCCTCATGAAGCATGTACTTCTAACACAGAATAGATGCTGCTACTGCCTGGTGTCACTTTAGTCATGACACTTTACATGACAGCAGTGGGATTTTGCAGCCCTGCTCACCCAGCTGGTCCCACCCACGAGGCTGTGCCTGGGCAAGTCTCTGAGGGTGCTGATCTCATTAGCACCCTGAGCAGTGCCTGCTGGGCTCAGAGGCTTTGAGATGTGCTCAGGCTCGGGCCACAGGATTTGTGCTTCCTGTCAATGACAAGTGGAGCAAATATTGACAGTGCTCTCAGAGACTCCAGTTACTATTGCTGTTGTTAATTCAGGGCAAAATTTATCCTCGTGCCACAGGCCTGTGTTAGTCTGTGCTGTTGAAACAACTGGACTGCTTGCTCCCATTTTTTGCTGTGTGGGTAATTTAGGGAATAAGCGAAAGATCTAAAAAATCTAAGGGTGTGTTTGGTCATCTGTGGGGTTTTTTTACTTTTTTATCACCATGCTCTTCTTTTCTGTTTCTAACCTCGTGTGTGCAAAGGTAGAACATGTTGTGTTAATGTTACTTCAGCTTGGGAGAGGAGGGAGTTGGAAATACAGAGAGCAAAATAGTAATTTTCCTCCTGAAGCTGGTGAACTTCTGGGTAATGCCCTGAACATCTACCACTTTTAAGGACTCCTAGATTTAAAGAAGGAAAAACCCTGTAAAAAACAGACACGGAAAAAACCTGGATTAAACTGTCACTCATTCACAATCTATCCAGGAAACTCATCCATGCCCCTACAGGTAGCTAGTTATCCCATCAGGAATTTCATATTCTTGTCTGAATCCTGGAACACAAATTGCTCCAGCACTATGGGTCTGCCTTGATTAGGGTCTGCTGACACAGATGTCCCCAGCATGCGTTCCTAAAAAGCCTACTCAAATAACTGCTTCTTTCCCCAAAGGGATCAAAGGTTGAGATGGTCTTTCCAGAGCTTTAGCCAGACTGTGCAAAGCATCTGCAAAGTTTAATCCCTTAACCTTTCCTTCCCTCCCACCTTGTCTTTTTTTGGGGGAGGGGGGCTGGTATAAATGGAGCTTAAGGGTTTATATTTTTTTTCTTTATAAAAACAGCTATTACTTGTGAAGAACCCCTGGAAAAGAAAGTGTAGCCTTGCTTTTTAGCCAAGAGACAGTTAGGTTTTGGCTGTTCTGTCAAGGATAAAGCCCAAAATGCCTCTGTACACTTGTGCAAATATCTAATGTTGACATCTTTTGCCAGCGGCTGTTGTGGCTTCTTTTTCCTTGATGAACCAAATCCTCTCGTGATGTGGCCTCTGAGTGCCATTATAATTAAAAGAATTAAAATTCAATTTGAGCTATTGTCGTTACACAATGCAAAGTTCAACACCACTGAAGGTTGATTTTATTGATTCCGTATTGGGCACTCCATGGAAATCAGTTACCTTGACACAAACATGGTATTGGCAGTAGAAGGCACAAATGGTCCAGCTCCAGCCCTTGCTCACTCTAATTTACTGTTAGCAGCACCTTTCACAGTTGAGGCAGCATTTCCATCTTAAAACATGTTATTTCAACATCACTTTGGTCCTGGAATTATCTCCAGCTTAAATAGCAATATAAGATTTACAGCCTTGGCAGAAAAATATATGTATGAGAGTTAAATGCTACAAAGCTTGTTAAAATTGCAGCTGTCAGTGGCAGCAAGGAACCCTGTTCTTCCTGAGAGCTCACGTGGTTGTCTGGCTTTTTTCCCCCTTGCAGTCCTACTCTTCTGGCCTGCATATATCTATTTTCTTTATTTATTTTAATCGACAGACACAAAGTTTATCTGAATGTTTCCAAATCTGTTTCATTAAGAAACAACCAACTGTCACCATCAACTGTCTCTCTATTCAACACAATTATTTCCAAGAGACTGGATATTGACTTGAAATCAGCTCTTCTGAGTGTGAGATGCTTTTAAGCACTGATGAGAATTGTTCCTGCTCTCTGAAAGCGCTCCTCTAAGCAGAGCAGCTGCGGTTCCTGCTCGATGCAGTTACGGTTCCCTCGAACATGGCAGGGGCTGGGCACCGGGAAGGTTAAAGCTGCTGGGATAGGGTTGTGAGGAAACCTTTCTGGAAGGCAGGGCGGCACCTGGACAAGATGACCACAGAAAAGGTCACTCTTTGGAGCCATCTTTTCCGGTCTTTATGTGGGCGTTTTCAGTTTGGTGCAGAGACATAAACACTGCTTTTCCCTCGAGTGCCTCTTTGCATCAGAGCTGTATTGTGCTGCATTTAAGTGCTAAATGACCGAGGAGTGAATGGAGGTGGGAGAGGATTCCTGGATAGCTCCCTTGCCTCCATGGGAGGCTCCATCCCCCTGTCCATGCACTGGATCAGGAATCAAGGAGCGGCTTGTAAGGCTGAACCCCAACACGAGAGACACCAGAAGTTGCAGTCTGTGTGTGCCTGAGCTCTCTCTTCAGATGTGTCACCAGTCCTGTTGCACTGGTTTCCAGTCCTGGAGTCTTGTGCATTGTCCAATCGCGCTAACACCTAAACATCCAGGGCTTGTCCTCCCTTTGGTAGAAAACCTGGCTGGGAGCTTCCCTTGTGGAGCAGCCAAGGGCTGGATGATGGAGGCGTTGGTGTCTGAACGCTGTAAATCCGGTTCCTGCCTCTGCAGGCACACCTGGGGATGCGAGGGAGGTCTGCGCGGATCCGCACGGCTGATCTGGAGAGGGAGCTCCCCGGGGCTGAGAAGCGTCGCTGCTGGGATGGCGCAGAGCCAGGGGTGGGGCAGGGACACCCCAGCCCGGGGCTGTTCACACCGCGTTCAGCACATCCCGGGCTGCGGCTGCTTCGGGGGAGGAAAAAGCTGCTTGGGAAGGAGAAGTGTTGCTGGTTGTTTTGACAGAAGTCGCAAACTGCCTGCGAAGACCTTGTCTGCACATTCTGTGACTGCTGCTCAGCTTATTGCTACCTCATTAGCAAGGAGACACCTAATTAGCGAGGCAAGCTGTTAATTATGTGTGTACTGCGTTAGCTTTAAAAATGCTTTTAGATGTTAAATATTTTAGTGATAAACAGTGGCCGCTAAATTATTTTCTTTCTGTATGGATTTCTCTCCTCTGACAGAAGGGAACAAATCATGCACTGCTGTAACCACCACAGGCTAAGGAAAACCAACTGGATTTCTTCTGGTGGAGTTGGCACTAATGAACAGACATAATTTTTTAAAATAAGATAAAATGGCAAAGACTTGGTAAGGTTAATAAGATAGTGGAACACCCGTGTATCCAATCAGTCTTGATAAGAGAACAAAAGCTACATGTTTGCTAAAATAACTTTAAAAACAAATAACATTGACTTTCCACACCTAGTGGAGACCAAATTTTCACTTGCCTGCATGCCTGCTCTCCCGGCATGCTCGGACCTGTCACCGTTCCGGCTCTCCCCAGGACAGTGTGACTTTGATTTTTGACTGCTGGGCAATCTTTTTCATCAGATGGAGCTGGATTGCAAGGTGGAAATTAGGTGTCCCTGCATCTTCCCACTCCTCCAGCTCACATGAAAATTTTGTATTGAGGACATGGATCCACTACCTACCGGCCCCGCCGCGTGAGGCTTTGATTAGCAATTATTTCTGAGATATTAAAAAACACAATAGATGTTGCAGGGCTCTGGATTTTCAATTAGGATTAAGGGAAAGGAAGGGCTGTGGCCACAACTCAATAGTTGTTTCTCCATGTCAGAATGTGAGTTATTGGCACTGCCTTATGATCTGTGTGCTCATGTACCAACACTTTCGTGTGTTAACTGTGTCTCTTTGCATTGATTCATTGAATTCTGACTTTTATTTTTTTGGGGGAGGGGATGGAATAAACTGAGGCACACAGCACAGAGTGCTTTGTTCTTGATCTCTTAGCAATGTGTCTTTACCCTCACCCTGCTCCTCCCTTCTGTATGTGAGGTGGGATAGTAAAACTTTAGATTTAGCTTTAGAGAGGAATGAAACCACTTAGGCCATTACTGAATAAAACTCAGATGTGACCTCTGACCTGCAGGACTGTTATATCTTTTGGCTGATGCCTTGCAGACGCATTGCAAACGTGCCACAAATGGCAGTGCCCTGGTGACAGGACTTTAAACAGCACACTTCCCAAAAGCTGCTGCATTGGGTTCTTGAAAAACTTCTTAGGAGCACATTCTGGAGCTGAGCTAATCCAGGATACTCAAACACTGCACAGCTGAAGACGTGCATTGCCTCTAGCTGTCAAATGACTGAGAGTTATAAACAGAAATAGAAGCCAACACCTGGAAGTACAGCAGTCAGGAATGAGACAGGAGTGCAGAGGAATCTTGGAGGATGTGCACAGCTTCTGGGGGACAGAGCAGGTACCCCACTGTGTGCAGCTGGGAGGGCTCCCAGAGCTCTCCTGAAACAGTTCTTCAGACACAGATAAAGCACAGTGGGGTGATATCTTTAAAGTAAGTGTCCACTCTAATATTTCAAAAGGACCTTTGGGTAAGGAAAAATAAACCTCTCTGTGCACACTTTGTCTTGGGGTGAAGCTAGAGGCGAAGAAGAAATATTTGGGGCTTCTACCACTGATTGCACTATGGGTTTAAATTCCCATTTGATAGTCAATAAAGACAAATTACACTCAAAAATAGGCTCTGTAGAGGAGTGAGCTGGCAGTTTGCAGAAGGGGGTGTGTGGGATCTTAACGTGCAGTCGCTTGTAAAGGCTGGGGAAAAAAATTTTCAACTGCACATTATCTGAGTGAGCTTCCATATTTTACCATGACACCAACTCCGAGACTCATTTCCCTGGGTTAAGTAGTGTGGGGTGAAGTATCTGCCTCCGTGCCTCTCCCGATCCATCTGCTGCGGGATCCTGGGCATTTAACCTGGAGCGCCTGCTGATGTATGACCAAATCAGAGAAAAGAGGCCGCGCTGTTTAACCCTCTCCCTTTGTAGCTGCACTTAATGAATGTCACACAGGCCCACTATAGAAATGATGGAACATCCATTCTGGCAGCAGGAACAGAGCCCACCCTGCAATGATATGGTGAAATATGCTGAAAATATTCACAGGAGCCCGGGAACATAAACCCATGATTATTTTTTTCCCTTAAATCTCAATATTTTAGCCAGTTTCTCCCCCCACACAGTAAAAGTGCAGTTCTAAACAACATCTACTTTTTTTGAGGGGAAGAGAACTCTATTTTCTTTCTAATGTGGCTGTACCAAAATTGCTGACTTGTGCTAACCAAAATGTAATTATGTTGTCTGTGCAGGTCTTTTTGTCTTTCTAAAAAATGTCTTCTAAATAAGATCGCAGATCTTAATGACTAAATCCAGTAATTCCTGGGCTAAATTCAAAGGTGATAGAAGTAGGGCTATACCTTTTTCAGCAGAATTCTTCATGTGCAGGTGTGCTGTCTGCTGGCCCAGTTCTTTCCCCTCGCTCATGGGGAGTCTCAGGTGGATTTAAAGAAAATTCACTCCTTGCTGAGAAGCTTTTGCTCAACATCTTGGAGGCAGCATGAGTGAGCTGTGAGTGACCAGGAGGAGTTTGTAGTTGCAAAGTTCCTCTTGCCATGAACTGGAAGAGTTTCATCCTCATTCCTTGTATGCATCTTTTTCCCCTGACCTATCTTTTTCGCCTTTTCTGAATACAGTCTATGTTTTGCTTCTCCTCACCTCTAAACCTTGCACCAGATCTCCTCTTTCTTTTGGGCTTCATTCAGGGAGAGAAAAGAGAGAGAAACTTGCTCATTGTATGACTGTACAAAACCTCCTTCAGTGGCTTCTGTTTCCCTAAACCATCATCATTCATCAGCCTAATTTAAAAATAAATAAATCAAGGGTTTTGTTGCTTCAGAAAGAGAATATAAATTTGAAAAGCTGGTGGTTAATTACTTCTGTGAGGCTCAGCTTCATGCTGGCAGCAAGTGCCTGTCAACTGTTCTGTCAAAGACTCATGTAATTGTCTGCATGTCCCTGTTAGAGGATGCTGTGTTCCAGGGAGGTGTTTTCGTGGAATTGCTCCCCAAATAAGGGCACCAGCACCCTTGGGTGCCTCGGAGGGCTTTCCTAATTGATGTACTCTCAATTTACAAAGACTGTGTTCACATTGGAACAGGCAGACCAGGAGAAGCTTGGATCTCAACCTTTGCTTTTCCAAGATAATCAGCAAACAGTGCATGTGTGTGTGTGAACACGAGGTGTGTAAATAAATGGAGGCAATACCATCTCTGGGACCTTCATTTCACCCAAGCTATTGAATCATCTCATCATAACTGCTTGTTATTAACCAAGTGGCATAATTCCAACTTAAACTTCCCCTTTGTTTACTAGAGACTTGCTGAGGAGCCTGTGCTGAATACTTAATTTTCAACCTTCTAACTCCGTGTATTCATAGAAGGACCAAGCAGTGTTTAACTCAAAGATGGAGAGCTGGGTGTGAACTTCAGCTCTGTTCTTAAAAGAAAGTTCCAGGTCTGTGTTTTAACAGAGGAAAAACCTTGTGAACACGATCCATTTGAATATTGGATGATGAAAAACCAGGAGGCAAAATTTCCAATATTTACACATACTTTAAAGTCACAAATTGTTCATTCTTTTAACTTTCACAGACTTTCTTCAGGAAGCACAGGGTTTATAATGTCTGTTTCCCCCAGTCTATTAAATTAGTAGCATAGCTCCAATGGAACCTTGATTTCTGTTCTGATGCACTAGGCAGGAACTTGGCCTGTTGGAAATGTACAGTGTCCAAAATACCATTTTTGCCATTATTAAGAAATTCCTGCTGACATTAATACAGAGGTCCTGGCTCTTTTGCTGAGTCAAAAAGGGAAAATATCCCAAGTGTGGAGCCTGTAGGGATGGTTTTAGTCAGGTGTAACTCGGAGGAAATGTTTTAGCCTTCCTATTAAATGCCAGGGAGATGAAATAGTGCCTACAATGAGAAGTTTAGGGTAAGCAGCCAAGCTCTAAGGGCTGTTAGTCCCCGGAGAACCAATTGCTTTCCCGCTGCGTGGAACACAGGATAAACAGCTCAGGTGAATGGGCAGGGAGGGAGCCTGGCTTTTGGGATCACAATCTCCTCCTGCTGCTTACAGGCAATTCCATGAGTGCAAAACCAGGAGAGGAAAGTATCCCACCCTTTTTCTAGAGTGCAGAAGATGTGAGAGCAGGCTGTTAATCCCACATGCTGCTGCACATCTTAATATTTAGAATTAGGATGGAAAGGTGGCTGTGCCTTGGAGGCTGAAGGGCTGTACTTGGAAAAGCAACAACAGGTTTGTGGAGCAGAGTGAGGGCAGGGAAGCTCCTCATGGAACAGGGCTGCCGGCAATTCTCTATGGAAGCGAGAAAAGGGTAGTAAAGGCACCTCAATAAATTAATTTAGATGTTTAAGTGATGTTGTTAATCCTTTCTGTAAACAGGGCTTTAACAACAAGCGCTACCTGCGCTTTCTGTTTTCAAATGCTCCTCCCTGGCCCTGCCTCTCCCTGGTGGAGAACCACTAACCTGATTAACATATGAAATGAAGCAGGACCCGATGCTATCCCTGCGCATTGCTGCTTCCTCCTGGTGTAGGAGCAACTTCCACATTCCCAGTTACAGCCATCCTTCACCCTCCTAACCCAGAACATCCGTATTTTCTGTGCGTTGTGCCATGTGACAGAGAACAACCGCAACCTTCAGATTTCGGGTTCTTAGTCTTCCAGAAAAGGATTTTTCTTTGGAAGCCTTTAACTTTTCGATTCCCTCACGCTGTGTGTCCTTATCTCCCTGCACAGTTTTTGTTTCACCCTCTCGTGGCACAGCTCTGCGAGCGCTCAGTTACACACAGAGCCGCTCGCACCCCACCCTCCTCACCCCGGGCAGCCTTGACAGAATGGGTGCCCCAAGATAAATGGGCACCTTCTGCACAGAGCTGAAAATCGAACCGTCCCCGTGCTCATCTGGAGCTGAATAGATTGTCACAGAGCCTGGGGACAAGGGCAGCGGCGCGGGGGGGAGCGGGCCGGGCCCCGCGCTCTGTCCCTGCGCGGGGCCAGCGCTGCTGGGCTGAGCCCTGCTGGGCTGAGCCTGGCTGGGAGCCGGGCTGGGGAGCGGCACCCGGCTGAGCCCGGGCTCTGCTCCGGGCATCTGCGGCCGTGCTGGTGCACGGCGGGGACCCCGGGGGCTGGGGGAGGGAGAGGAGCGAGTATAAATCATTATTGGCGAACATCTCAGCTCTTGAGCCAGGCTGTCGCTTGCTGCTGCTCGTGGTGCAGCCCAGACATAAATCATAATTCCCCTACAATAGATCCTTTTGCAGCCGCCATCAGGAAAAGTGTGTTGGTTTTATCGATTTTTTGACACCAGGGCCCTGGCAACGGCCGCTCTGAATCATTATGAAATGAAACTGATTAGGAATTCATGGAATACTAAATAAACTTTACGAGCCTGTTGTAAGTTTTTTGATGCATGGGGAGCGGAAAATGAAAACTAATGATATAAAAATTACACAGCGTGCTGAGTATTATTATACTGCTATTGATTTGTTTCAAACTGTACATCAAAATCGAAGTGTGCTGGGTGTGCTTGGCTGCAAGGCTGATGCTCAAAAGCTTTTGAGGTTGTTTTTTTTTTTTTTAATGCTGGCTCCAGCATTTTTTGCCAGTTGGAGAAGGCTGTGCCACTGCAGGATTGCTCAAGTGCTCCCTGCACCTGCCTGTCCTCCTGCAACCACCCTCTGCATGGTGATCACGGATTTGATTCTCCCGTTTGCACGGGGATTCTCCCAAGACAAAAATGCATTGACGAGGATTTTAGCCTAAGTGGATAACTCCCCCCACACACTTCTGCTCCAGGGAATTTTACTTCTGTTCCTTAATAGCCAACGTTGTGAGGGAAGCCCAAGACACTTGACAAACATTTATGCAAAACTGCACAAAGGGATCATTTGTTCTGCCACTAACTGCAGCCACCTCGGGAGTGAAGGGGAACAGCTGGTTGTAGTGCTGCCCATCGCTTTGGGTCAAGAACAGATAACTTGCCATTTTTAAAACTTTTCTTTCCACAAACAGACAATTTGTAACACGATCGTAATAGCCCTGTCCAGACTTAAAATCAATGGAAATAATGAGTGGAATCGAGGTGATCTATTTGCTTTTTTTGACAGCAGAATTTAGCAAAATTAAGTAAGGGGGGAAAAAAGGTAAAAAGGCTGGGATTGTTTCAGTGTCACCATGAGACAAACTGCTGAATAAGAGCAGGGGGGTGTGGTTAGATGTAGTGCTGGTGGTGTCATTGCACGTTTTTGTTGGAATGAAAAGGATGCTCAGCTGCAGATCGCCCTGCTAGCCGGGGAAGGTCTCTGTCCTGGCTGGAGCAAAGTGGTTCTGTATTGCAAAGTGCCCACCCTGGCTCTCCTCTGCAGGCAGGATGCTGGAGGATGCTGCAGCAGCTCATTTTATGATTTTCTTTAAGAAAAAACCCCTGCCCTGAAGTAAATATCTTTCTTCTTCATGGCATCCGTTCTGCTTGAGTTCCATGTGTTGCAAGAAGAGCAGTGGGACACGTGCAGTTGTGTCCAAAGCGTTATTGGGGAAAAGCTTTCTGTCATTTGAGTACAAAAGCAAGGTCAGATTTAGAAAAGTCTTCTGTTCTAAATGGATTTGACAGGTAGTGGGAGCAGCAGTAACAACTAGGGCTGTAACAGAGCTAAGCAGGTGCAGAACCAAACCTCCTTCCCCCTGCAAAATGAACACCAAAGCTAACCACTGCTGGCGTGGGCACAAACCCTGTGGGTGCAAAGAGCTTTGGTGTCCTCGGCTGTGGGGAAACACTTGAGCTGTGCAGGATGTTGGCTTTGGGGTTTTGGGAGTCTTGTGAGCACAGCTGGAGCAGGGCTGTAGTGACGTGATGGGGTTTCTTGGGGAGAGAGCAATCCCAGGGCTGAGAGTGTTTCTGAAAGTCCCCTGCCAGGGCAGGAGCTGTTTTTGTAAGTAGGTGACTCTATCATGACAGCTGATTGTGATGTCCCATAGCCTCAGCTCCCTGAGGTGGGGTCCTGCAGGGCTGTGGCCACTGCTGTAGGGTCATTTGGCAGCTGAGCTGAGCTTAATGCAGGGGACTTCCTAGGGTCAGCTCTCTTTCTAGCTACCCGTGCTGGTGATCATCTCTGGCCTAAGCACATTGCCTGTAAATGAAAATGTAATACTGGTGAGTAGGGAGAAAATCCAACGGAATCAGGAACAAGAGAGGAGGAGAAAATTTAAGCAACTGGAAATAAGCTGCTGATCCACAGAGGGCTAAGCTGCCATGTCCCTCGGTAGTCCCCCGAGACTTTCTGTAAGTAAACCTCATGCAGCTCCTTCTGTGTCCGTGACAAACGTGGATGTCAGTGCTCCAGGCTGCACATCGAGCACCAGCTTGGAAACTGGGATCTCCAGTTCTTCATCCTACAAACAGATCCTTGAGCTCCTTTCTCTTCCCAAGCGCAGAAAGCTGAGCTGCAGGGTGTTAGTGGTGAATTTGGGTGTGCTTTGGGCCAGGAGGGCTTTGGTCAGGGAAGCTGTGCCTGCAGCCATCGTGGTGTTGTCCATGCCACTCTGCTGTGCTTCTCAAATGTGGGCTGGAGAAAAAGAAGCTGTTAGCTTCAAATTCCCTGGAAAACAAATGTGGGGTGTAAGGCTGAGCAGCCCTATTTATTTGGAGAACAAACCCCTTATTTCCAACAAGTAATGTTACTTCAAGAGTGAGCTCCTGCTTCTGGTCCATGTCTGAGCAGTCTGGGAATTAAAAATACATTACATTGCAAATGAATATAGCGTGCATTGAAGAGAAAACAGCTTTAGTGTTTCCCACCAGGGCTGTGTTTAACTGCATCCCAGACCTTGTGCAGACCCCAGCGTAGCTCAAGGAACTCCTGCACGTGGGGAGAAGGCTCTCAATTCCCATCCTCCCAAGCCCTGCCTGGTCGCAGCTTGCCGCAGACTCCCATAAATTCTTCGGCATCTGTGGGCTTGTTACCATAATCTGTGGACATTTGGATGTTTTGTGTGATGCAAACAGGGAATGATCTCAGCTGAAGGCAGTTCTGTTTTCCTCGCTGGCGGGGCGATAGCAGTGCCCGCTCTCTGC
Source organism: Corvus kubaryi (assembly GCF_017639235.1). Lineage (NCBI taxonomy): Eukaryota > Metazoa > Chordata > Aves > Passeriformes > Corvidae > Corvus > Corvus kubaryi. The sequence goes on from NW_024581088.1 coordinate 9,398,382, forward strand.
GCCTCGCCAGCGCAGGCGCTGGGGATTTTTCTAAGATATGTATATTGAATTTAGATTTGTGCTCTTAGTACCTTCACTCATTCATTCAGAGCCATATTGACTACATAAATTGAGTGTTACAAGTAAGAGAGAGTTTAGCCATTATTTTCTCAGTGATTTGATTTAATGGCCTGGCTGTTTTGGCCATTACTTCTGGCTTTTCATTTGCATGGATTCTTGGCTCTGCTGATTAGCATGTTTTTTATATTTGCCATTTAATTTTTTTTCCTCTTTTGGAAAGCTGAGTGTTTCATAATTAAATAAATTCCTGCATCTGTTTTGTATCTTCATACAAACACACGTATATAGTACTATATAAATGTTATATATATTTTTTCCCCCATCTCTGCTGATTAAACAGAGTTAAATGCAGCTGTCTGTGTGACAGGAATATTGTGTACAGTGTGTGGAGTGATATACAGGTCACTATATTACTGATGAATAAAAGTTTCCTCCTAAGGCAGCTGCTGCAGATTACTTAGTGCTTGACATGGCGTGTCTTTGTGTCACTGTTACCGGGCGAAATTAAATCAGAACAGGAAAATATTAATTTAAAGTAGGGGATAGAGGCCGCTCACTTCCAATTACTCTCTACCCTGTCAGCTTTATATGGGCGCAAACAAGGAAGGAGGCTGGATTAATTGCTTTGGACTCTGCCCCACTACAGGCCCAATTATAGAAACATATTGGCTCCCAGCACTATTAAATACACTGCTGTGCAGGAAATTGTGTGAAATTTTAACGGATTTCAGACGTAATAATAGAGAACACGATTCAGGACAGCATTAGCAGGCTGGGTGGAATCTTTACGGATGGGTTAAGGTTAAGCTGTTTGGGGGTCCTTTGTGTATTAAAGGATCATCTGGTTAACCCATGTACTGGGAGCTTTTGATACTGGCCTGGGAGCAAACAGAATAAAAACATTCATCCTCTGACAACAAGGAGCTAAATCCTCAGTTGGAATGAGAGCAGGAACATGCAGTGTGAGGCTGGGGAGCGCAGGGCTGAGGAGGAGCCATGCATGGCAGTAAACACGGTGGTGGTGGGAGGTGCTCTTTAGAAACCACCCCTGGCTGGTGTCAGCTTGGTGTGAGACCCACCTGCAAAGCCTGGGTCAGAACAACCAGGGTGAACAGCACTGGCATCTGAAATGGGCACAGGGTGATTGTTTTGGAGGCGGTTGTAGGAGTAGTACTCAATTGAATATTTTAGTTAGAATTTGTTCAGACTTTGTTCCTCTCACTGTGAATTCCACCCGCTGTTTCACTCCTTTTTCTGTATTCAAACCCATGTGTTGTAAGCACTTGGTAATTTGTGTGCCAGATCAAGGGACTTCAAAGCCAGAGGAACTCTCAGGACTCCTGAATGTCCTGTCAAGGTCCCTGTGTGTGCCCATGTGTGGAGTGTTGCACATCCACCATGGGCTGGTGGCTTTCTAAGACATTTAAGGTATTAAAAGCACGTAAAGAAATTCTGTTGTCTCTCTGCTTCCTGCCCAGACAAAAGTGTTGAAGTCATTGAGTAGAAGCACCTTTGATCTCCTGCCCACCAAGAGTGTTGTGGATTTGGTTTCACAAGAGCCCAGCTCTGCAGAGTGAGAGCAAACTGTGAGTTTAGCAAGTGTCTACCACGCTTCCCTGTCAGCCCCAGAACAAGCTCTGCAGTCTTTGACTTTGTGATCTTTCAAACCGTGTGACACTTCACAGCATTTCCTCTGCCTTGCTTGGGGTATGTCAGTGACAACTGCTGAGGATTTTGGGGGGATGTAAGAGGAGGGCCAGCTGGTTGGGATCATAACTGAGGTAGATTTGGGTTTCGTTGGACTTGTTTTCAGCTAGTTTAACTGGGTTAGGTTGTACAGACTCTAGAAAGCCACGTGGATGAAAACACAGAGCCCTAAAGAACATGAAGTGCAACTTCAACTATTCCTGCCTCTTGAAGTATTCAGAGAGGGACGTTTAGGGAATCCCAAGAGCATTAGGAATGGGAATTTGTCTTAAGACACAATATCTAACAGCAAGTGTGATGGGATTGGGGAGTTCTCTCCCTCTGGATGGGAGCACTGTATCAGTGGGGGCTCAGGCTGGAGGCAGCCCCATAACCTGGGTCAGGGGCTGCTCCCTTGGCTCTCTCCTCAGCGTGGCTTGCACATCAATGTTAGTCTGTGCCTGTGAATGGGCTACAATAAAAGTGTTACAATGGAGGTGGTGATTTAGGGTGGCAGGGGAAATGCATAAAGAGCTGTCTGGAGGATCCAGGGTGGCAGAAGCAAAGTAAATTCTCACCAGGAATGGTTTTTGAATGGCAGAATCTTTGCTGTTTTGTCTGAGGAAAGTCCATTTAGTTCCTGGATGATTATTTGGAGGGAAGCTGCATCTCCAGCTCAAGTCCTTGCCTCCCTTTGGTTCTGCTCCCTGTTCAGAGAGCCAGCAGGACCTGCAGAAGCCTCCAAGCGTCACTTTTATATTTTCAGTTTGTGCTGGTTTTAAACCAGGAGGGGAGAAGGACTGAATTTATGATGTCTGGTTTGGGAAATCTATTTTTGTTCCCTCTAACTGATTGTCTTGTAACCATGCCTGTTATGAGTGGGGAGCGCTGTATACAGAGCAATGTATAGATATAAATCTCAGGGGACACGTGTGGAATCTTATCACAACCAAGTGACACTGGAAATTCTTTTGGCACAGAAGGCATGCTGGTATGGTGATCTGGGGAGGAAGGGGATGCAGGGGAGGCTGAGGTGGTCCAGCTTGGCCTGAGGTTTCCATTCCTTTGGAAGAGCAGGCAGAGTGCTGGAGGCACCAATGCCAATGGACTGCAGAGTCTGCCAAGGGCAGCTCCTGCTGCTGCCATGGTCTGTCCCAGCTGAGAACTGGTGTTGACATAAAAACCTTTGGTGTTGACCCAAAATCCTGTGGTATCGACCCCGTCTGAGAGGGCTGTGGGGAGTTTCAGACAGTACTTCCAGCAGATCAGTGGCTCCATCAGGATGTGGGCTCTAAACTGCTGGAAGAGCTTTCCTCGCTGCTGGGTCAGTGGGGTCTGAGAGCTTTCCATCCCCAGGGCAGGTCACCTCTGCCTTTCTGGCTTGGGGTGCCAAAGTGGTACCAATGCAGGCCCCTGCAGTGCTTGAAACTGTGCCTCTGGAAATGAAAAACAAGGAGAGAAGGTGCAGATGGCTGCCATGTGATGGGACAAGGAATCACAGCAAAGAGTGGCCACGCGGTGGCTGTTTGGCAGAGCTGTCTTCCATCCATGTCCCCTGGAGTCGCTGGGAACCTGAGACACACTTTGCCCTTTGAGTGGGAGCCACTTTGCTGGTTACAGTAATTATCAGCTCCTTTAATTTTTTTTCTAGAAGCTTGTAAGAATTGGTTGGTTTTGGGGGAAAAAAATTTCAAGTGTTGCCTCTAAAGCACATGAGATGGATTTACCACTGATCTTCTGAACAGAAAGACTTTAAAGGAGCCTGTGGAGCTGCAACAGCACAGAGGGGGTTTATACTCTGCTCTGTTGGTTTTGACTAGGGCCCACGGTTTTACTGCAGCAGTAAAGTCACTTTCCTTTTATGTTTAAAAGCCAGCAAGGAAAAATTGCAATTACAAAGACAACTAAAATCTTCACTGGTACTCAACAAGGTAATCAGTTCAATTGATTTTTTTTTCCCTAGCCAGAAAAGTATTTAAAGTTAAATTCTATCTGTGATTTTTATATGGAAAAAAAAAATCTGTTCTCTGAAATGCTTCCTGGTTTTAAAAATGCTCTATTTTATTTGCCCTATAAATGCAAACTTATAAAATGTGATAAGGGATCTTTCTCTTCTCCCTGCACAGACAAGACCTGAGAGAGCTCCCTGCTATCCCTGCATGGCTGCCAATTGCACAGACAGATATCACTCCATTAGTCATTAGCATCTAAATCATCCCACTTCTCATTCAGGTTTACTGGGCTGTGATGGCTACTGGATTCATAGGACACCTGAGCCAGGTCTTTTGTGCAAGGTCTCCTGGAGCAATTGATTGTAAAAAGACAGCAGGAGAGCAAACCACTGGTTTCTGTGCCCTTTTGAGCAGGGAGGATGGGCTGTGCTGCCATGTGTTTTCTCTATGAATTATTGAAGTTTTTTTCTTCTTGAAATACTGTAGGAGGATTGAGTTTGTGTTGTGCATAGTAGTGCAACACCCCAGTGCAAAAACACTGTGAGGATTTTTGGGAAAAAAGTAAACTACCCACTTAATTTTCAAGTGTGATGCAATAGGAGCATCCCTTCCCTCTCTTTCTGGAGTGTAAGGGGGATGGGGATAAAGGAGCTCCACGGCAGAGCAGCTCCATTAGAGGTCTGTTCTTGGGGCATTATAATTAAAATGGTAGTTAATAATATAGTTAAACTTGTTCTTTGTAGAACCGAAGTCTTATTTACATGGATCAGGCTTCAAAATCTAATGTGTGGATATGGCTTAAAAATTACTGGGGAATCCAAGGGGGTTTAATAGCCAGGTACTCTGGAGCGTCTGGGCTGGGCAGTGCCTGAGCTGCCCTGTGCCCGTGGTTTTTATGACACGCGTATCTTTGCCTAGGGGTCAGAAGGTGCCTTTCATGTTGAGGGCTACAAAAACCCAACTGACAAACAAACAAAAAACCCAACCACTTAAGTCCTTGGAGCTTTCTAGACCAGGGAGAGAAGCAAATGAAAGTGGAAAGCAGTCTGTGATCCAGCACTCGCTGTCGAGGGATTGGGGAGAATCCATGAGGAGAGAAAGGAATGCCCATCACATGTTCATCTTTGCTTGATGTTTTTAGAGGAGGTGGCTGACTTTCCATGATACGCTGCTTTGGGGGTCAGCCCTCCCAGCATCCTGTGCCATTCCTTTGCCTACATTACAAACCTTCATTACAAGCAAGCACCCGTAAATTCCTGGCAATGGTATCCTTCCCAAGCCCTCGGGCTACAGGGATCTTTAGTCACTTTGGATTGGACTGGATTTGAAAATAGGTCCCTAAGGTGAAGGGCCAATACATCAAACCAGTAAATCATGTTTTATACCAACTCCTAATAATGAATGAAGTGCCATTTCATACAATACCTAAGTTAGGATTTTATTGATTAACTCTCATCTTGGTGTTCCACCCAAATCTAAGATATATTGCCTGCTGTAATTTTTACATTAGTTGTCAAATTCATCTTGTCTTCCCAGGGTTATGATGTGTACGGAGCAGACAATAAAAACCATCACAGTTTCAGTGTTTATCTAATGAATATACACAGGACAGAGAGATTAATAATGATTTGGTAGGCAGAGCCAAGAGGCAGGAAATGCTCGTGTTCGGGGCTGGATCTGGGACCAGGATTTCAGATGAAGGCGAGGGCTGGAGGAGGATGATGCTCACTTCTCTCGTCCCACGCCTCCCTCCTCCCCCTGCCAGGCTGTAATGGATCAGGGGAGTCTCAGGGAAGCAAAGACAATGATTTTTTTGTGCATAACATGAAGGAGCACTGGGGGAAAGGCTGCTGGTAAACACTAAACTAATCCTCTGAATGATTTGCCAAGGCAGAGCTCTGTGCTGGTGCTCAGAATCCAAACGAAGCTGTGCTTGCTGGCATTTCACCCTGGCCAATGGAAAGAAATTTTTTGGGGATCATCTTCTTTATGTATTTTCTGGTTAATAACCACTCCAGGTGTTGAGCAGAGCCCTTGGCAGTACTTTCCTGGTCCTCCCCAGAATCCTACACCTTCCTTCAGGATGCGGCGTGGCCTTTGAGGCTTCCCCCAAAGGCAGAGGTGGCCGCGGTTGTGACGGGAGAGGGAGCCCTTATCCCGGGCATGGCTCCGGCCACCGCTGTCCCCCGGGGCTGCGGCCACCCCTGCTGCCGGCCACGGCTGGAGGCTTTGCCTCCGGGCACCTGGAGCATATGAGCTCCCTTGCTGGAAGCTCGTGGGATTCAGCCTTAAATCCCTGCGAGCCTTGGTGCTCCGGTGTGTGAAACGGGGAGATTTGCGGCTCTCCGGGAGAGGGGCAGGGGAGGCTCGCTCTGTTTGCTGAAGCACTGGGCTGAAAGGCGCTGGGAAAGTGCAAAGGGCTGCAGCGTCTGCTGAGCACAGCCCGGCCGGCACGCTCCGCTTCCTGCGGGAGGACGCGTCCGGAGCGCCGGCGCAGGGATGCGGAGCGGAGAGGTTTTCATCCGCCGCTGTCGGGAGCCTGCGCTCGCACCGGCAGGGCTTGGTGAGCTAAATATGCGCTGTTCTGCCGGCTGCGGGCTGCCCGGAATGTAACGAGCATTAAAGAGAGCAGCGATGTGCTCAGGGGTGCAGGGGGAGCAAAGCCCAGCGTGTGCTGAGTCAGGCTGACCTCGGGCTCGGAGCCAGGTAGCCCCTCGCTGTTCCTGCTAGCCACGGCAGCCCCCAGCTGGGCCCTCCATCATCCTCCTGACCTAGCAATGCCTTTGCCAGTCCGATACTCGCTGCAGTTTGAATTGTGAGCTCCTCAGGGCAAGCACTTTTCCCTCTGTCTCTGTTTCCCGATGGCAGCAGGGACAGCAGAGTCCTGAGCTGGGCTATGATGTTGGGCAGGTGACTTTTCCAAGCATCCCGTGCCATTCAGTTCTCCAGCCAGGTTTGGTGCATGTCACATTTTACATCCCAACCCGTCTATTACCCGAACAAGCAGTCAGATCATAACCTGTTGAAAAACCTGTTTATTAAAGAGAGTAACGAAGCCTCAAAACAAATGTCTCCGTGCCTCCCTTTCTTCCCCTTCGGTCCGTGATCGCATTTTTCTTTTATACATCCCAGCATGAAACAGTAACCCATTACTGTACACAAAGCAAAACACCACTTATCTAATCTCGGCTATAATAGGGGATAGGCCCCGAGCAGGAGGGGGGCTGCAGCCAGAGCCAGGAGCGGAGCTGCCTGGCAGAGGACAATGGATCGCTGCAGATGCGGATTGAGTGAGACAATTGAACCAATTATACTATTCCGGGCACTTCAATGAGATCGCAGAGCATTTCCTGAGCTTTGGTAGAAGTAATCAGCATTCCTATTCATCTCTGCCCCATCCTGCCTGCCCTGCGCTGTGCAGAACGCAGTTCCTGCACTTGTGGCCCTTGGACAATTCCCTGGCAAGCTTTGCTGCCCTATCTCACTCTTTGTCCTGGTCAGAATTTAAAAATCACTAATTACTTTCCCCCCCTCTATCTGAGCTCACGTAATCATTTTACTTGAATAAGTAATATTTTTGAGTCTCCCATTGAAGTGTTTGGTCCTGTCTGGAAGCAGCTGGTTTTTCACCTCTGAAATTGCTGCATTTTGGCAGCTGCTGGAGGGAGCTGCAAGTCAAACCTGAAGCTGGTGGGCACTTTGCAAAGTGCTTTGTAACACTTTGGGTGAGAGGAAGCAGAATGACCTGTGCTGTTTCCTTTTAGCACCGTTTAAGCTGTAAAACCAGCCAACCAACTCTCTTCCAAATGTTGGCTGCTGAGATTGACTGCACTCATGAAGATAACGGGGGAAGTATTTTTCTCTTAAGTCCACAGCTGTCCTAAATCAGCCGGGGATCCTGGAGGGCCGCTGAGCGCCTCGGAACGCTCAGCATCCCAGCCAGGGACATAAAGACACCAGGCAAAATGTCACTTGAAGTGTTGCCTCTTCTTCAGCAGTAACTCTGCTCCATAAATGCAATTGATCTCCTGAGAGAGGACGGATTTCTTCAGCAAATGCAAGCTTTGTGAGGAAAAATATACGAGCTGCTGGGCTTGTGCTCCTTGTGTGTGTGCTCCAGATCCAAGGCCTTGGAGTGTCACAGCAACCAGGGGATCTGGGGATTGCTGTGTGTGGGGTTACACACTCCACATGGTGCTGTGGGGCTGAATTAAAGTTGTGGCCAGATTTAAAATCACTTCAAGCAGTTACTGCAATGTAAACTGAGCAGTGAGGGTTTATGTTTGATTTCATTCAGGTTTTTTAGTACAACATAGTTGCTGTTGTCAGAGATGGGCTGGATCACGGCTTTAAACCAACACAAACAGGAAGTTTTGGTTCAAGTAGGTTTAAGTCTTGCCCTACCTGGGCTGAGAAGCAGCTGGAGCATCCTCAGCTCCAAGGACTATTTTGCAGGAGGGGCTGGGGGATGAGCATGTAATGGTAGGAGTTTTACAAGTGTCTAAAAACAGAAGCTTATAATGAAAGTGCTTCCTCAGCCATAACTATAGCGTGCTGGCATAATTGGAATGCTGAGTGGTGTGCTGGGCTTAGGAAGGTAATAAGAACTGCAATCAGTATTAAATAAAATGTATCTTCCTTTAGGGGAAATAAATGTATATTAAATCAAATATTCATGAATCCAAGTTAGTCTTCATACATTACACAAACAGTTTTTCAAAAATGCAGCTCTCCTGAAGGCCGGGTGTGATGTGTGTGAAGGAGAAGGATTAGCTTGGAGCTGGGGAGAGGGAAAGGGCCTGGCTGGTCACCACCTGAAGGAACAAAGCCCTCTGGGCTCCAGTGAGGTCTTGCCTGAACACGACATTTGAGAAAGTGCTTTAAAATGTGCAGAAGTGTTAAAAGAAGCAAAACCGCCTCTTTACAATATTTATCATCCCCACCAAAAGCTGGACATCCACATGAGTCTTCCAAGAATGGAAACGTAAAAGGGGAGTGGGTTTCAGTTCACAGATATTTCAGTAAATGCTGGTTCCCTACCAAGGGCAGGACTGAGAGGATTCACTTGTCTGTCCTCAGGGTGGCTTTTTAACTCCTGTGAACTCGTGTTTTCCTGCCTGCCCTAACACACACAGAGGGGAGGAGAGCATCCTGCAGGAGAGGCACAGCAGAGCCCTCTCTTTCCAGCCAGACTGAGGACTGTCCTGCTGCCAACACCCTGGGAAAAACGTGAAAGACTCCAGCTTGGCACCAACACGGAGTGTGGATAGCACACACGTGTGAGCTCAGACCCCACAGGGCTGGGACAGCTTCCTGCTTCTCACCTGGGCGAATCCTCTGTGCCAACAGGGGCTGATGTCCTGCTCAGCTCTCAAAAAGGTGTTTCTTGTTTGTCACAAGAGGGCTCAAAGCTTCACAGCCTCGGTCCTGGTTTCAACACAGTGTGGCGCCAATTTGGCTAAAAGTGTGGGGCTGAAGTTGGTTTGATTTCATGCCTCTCAAGTCAGGCTGTGCTGTTAGCTAACACCTCTGTGTTTAGGAGCCGAGGTAGTAAAAGCTCAGGCTGGTAAAAGCAGGGACAAATCTGTAGGTGTTTCCAGGAGAGTTTGTTAGTTTAATCAAATTGGACTCGTCTGGAGTTGTGTCAGCAGAATTCTTCTGTGCGGTTTATGAAATGTCAGTGTTTTATCCAACAGCTACAATCAATTTGCTGTTTGATAAAATAAGCAAACACCTCCAGGCTGCATCCTTATCCCTGGCTGTATAAACAGAGGGGCAGGGAGACACGGGCATGCATTCTGCTACCTGCCTGGCGCGAGGAGGGTTTTGTTCCTGAAGGCTTCCAAAAGAGCGGCACACAGCTGTGGAGAGAGGGCTAATTTGTGTCATTTGCTGAAACCACTGGGCTCTTCCTCCCTGCTTGGGGAATTATTGATTTTATCACTCTCCGACCTTACACGTGTCACTGTCTTGTGCATGCTGGCCTGTAGGAAGTGCTGTCTACTGATTCACAGCTGAGGAATAATTCTGTTTTATTTGTGATTACTCTCCTATTTTTGGCTCATCACCCGTGCGCTCTTGTTCTTTTTGCCACGCTTAAATCTTCAGGAAAAATGTACCAAATAATACAAAATACCCAAACAAAGCCTCCCTCCTTCCCTGCCACCCTGCCTCTCCACTGCCACAACCCAAACACTTTTATTCATCTCTGCACATGTTACTCTGTAAAGACTCATCACTGTCCCATTGATTTCATTGTCGGGGTGTCTTCAACAGTTTTCTTGGATCTCTGTAAGCCGGGGAGAGTGGAATATGATTGCAGATATCAATACCTGAGCGTGTAACCCTACTGAAGTGCTGTCAGGCTGGCTGAAGTGCACGGGGGGTTGCTGCGTTATTGTGCAGCTTCCCTGCCAAAAAACTCAGCTCCCGCTTTCAGAAGTGGAGGGGGGATGACAGAGATGCTGTTAGGGAGGAGGGGTGGTCGTAGGGAGGAAATATATGGAGCATCTACTAGAGCTTGCATGGTACATTAATTGTCTGTAGCTTTTTCCTTTCCTTCTCAAAGCAAAAATAATTATGGGGCGGTGATGTTCCTTTAATGAACATCATTTAATTTAAAAAACGGACAAGTATACTATCATTAGGTCTCTTACTTAATGTAGTGTGTTTTCTTAAGCTAAATCTGGTCATTGTGGCACTGTGGAGGTGAAGAGAATCCCCTTCCTCCAGGATCCGAGAGCGGCTCTTGGCTGCCGAGCGTCGCACAAACACAGAGTCCAATCTCTGCTTGCCTGTGGGGGACACTGCTTGACCGCTTATTGCATATTTGATCAGTTTATTTCTGCATCTGAGAGCTCTCCAGGGTGTCAGGGTGACAGGGGGGCTCAGATTAATTGGCAGGGCAAGGAATGGGGAGGCAGGGATGTTCTGTGCCCACCGTGCCGGGCTCCCAGCCTGGAATGATTCCCCCTTCCTCTGAAAGTGCACAAAGGTGCCCAGTGCTTGCTGGGAGAGGCTCATGGGCTGACAAGAGCTCAGTAACATCTGTCATCCAGGGCGGGGTTGGGTTTGCCCAGCACTGGTGAAAATAATCTCATCCACAAACCACCTCTGCTCCTCTGCCCGCTGCCACGCTCCATCAGCTGAGCAGCACAAACGCGGATCAGGCAATCCAGGCTGGAGGGACACCCAGCCTCACCCTGGCACGGCCACCCCACAGCTCCCCCCGTTAGCAAAGGGCTCCGAAATGAAGGGCTTTGAAAATAAGACTAAAAAATGGTGACAAGACTGAGAAGTCCAGGTTTTATTTAAAAATACAAGCGGTGAGTTTGTAAATCGAAGGGAGTGGCAGCTGCTCTGGTTCCAGGTGTTCTGTTCTGCCACGTCAAATCATGGCTCTAAAAGGTTAATCTCAAACTTAAATAGGTGATACCTCTTAAGGACTGGGCTCTTGTAAAATCAAATTGTCTGCTAAAGACAGTTTACTTCAAACGTGCTTATAAATAAAGTGGTCAAAATTAGGGATTTTTTCCTATAAGGAAAGCAGCATGTGGGGAAAAGAACTTAAGGTTTTTTTCTAATTGCTTCTGCTTTTAAAGATTGAATATGGTGTTTCTGGTCTGATTTGTGGCTATCAGCACTTTATACGAAGTGTCATTCTTGATACGTGTGTTATCTCAATTTTCAAACATAGGCTTTTAAGGAAAAACTAGAACTTAAATTTCAGTGGATGGAATAGGAGCTATTCCACGTAAGTTTTTAGGAAAGAAAAATCAAAATACCCCTGTACTGAGTCACTGCTGGAGGGTTTTGGCAACACTTGAAGGCCAAGGAGGAGGATCTCAAACATGTAGTGCCCATTTTTAGTGTTTCTGCCAGGGCTCCCGAGCCTTTGCAAGCCCATTCTCACTTGCTGTGGTGGAGTTTGGATCAGGCAGTTGTTGCTGTGCTGCCAAACCAAGCATCCTGATTTTCAGCTTTTTGTTTTCCTTTGGCCTCAAGTGGCTGTTTGTAAATGAGCTGTTGGTGGCACCTGAGTGACCGTGTTTGACTTGATTTTTTTTTTTTTTTTTTTGCCTTGAAGATTTTTTGGGGGTTAGCCTATGTGTGTGGGTACAGAAATACCCACTCCTTTTACTCTTATTTTATCCAATACCCACTTGCTGTGTGTTATTTGCTCCCACCGTTGAGGGGTTATTGCATTTGTCATCTCCTTTGCCATGTGGGGCGAGAGGCAGCGTTTGTTAATATACAGGAGAGCTGGCACTTCCACGTCTGCGAAATGATGTACTTTGGGAAGTCACCTGAGGTGAAAAGTGCCACGGGAGGGTGAAATGTTATGTGCCTGAAACAATGGCTGTGAGCAATGATCATCTGCAGCGCTCACCTCCGCAGGGCCGAGGTTCTGCCACCCAATCTCCCGTGCTCAGATTAACTCAGGAGTATTAAACACGTGCCCTGTGCTGGCTGCTTCCCCGTTATCTGCTCTCTGTGTTCTGAGCACAGAAATGCTTGCTTCTATACACTAAAATGGGATTTTTTTTTAACCTAAAGAAAAGTGTATTCCATTGTTATTACCTTCATTCCCAAGCTGTGTTTATACTCTGATAACTGCCAGCCTAGTTTCCAGCAATAGCTGCCGATAGAAAAGATTGCCTCTGTATTTTGAGCATTTTATCGACTTGTTCAATAGCACTTTTCTGTTATTTGCCATGGCCAGAGGGGCTGGCCGTGGGGTACGAGAGGTACCAGCAGCCCTTTTGCTGTCCCCAGCACAGCACTGCTGTCAAAGTGCTTGCTGTTCCGTATTTAGGTTACTGGGAAAAAACTTGTGCAAGCTGGGGGTCTTGATCCCTCTCTTTGTGGAGCTTGAACTTGCCACATCATTCATACGTGATGGGGGGTGTTTAGGTTTATGCACAGGGTAAGTTTATGCACAGTTTGAGTTCATGCACAGTGAGCTCTGTATGATGTGGAGGTGTTTGCGTGGAGCAGGAGCTGCTCCAGGACCCACAGCCAGGGTGGCTGGGCTTTATTTTTGTTTCTCACACTGTCTGTAGCTTGGTTTTAGCTCTGGCTCGGGGAACGCTTTGTTGACCAGGCTGCAGGAGGCTCTGTTGTGCTCTCGGCGCGCAGGCAGGGTACAGACAGAGCTAATCCCCTTAGTGCATCAGCAGGGTGGGCGACAAACGCTCCCAATTCTGCCCAGCCGTGTCCTTGGCCGAGCTGGGCAGAGGCACAGGGCTGCTGGTGCTGGGCAGGAGGATTGCGGCCGGCAGGGAAGGAGAGGGCTGCTGGCAGCCTGGGCCAGGCTCTGCCGTCGCCCAGCGCTGCCCCTCGGCCGCTCGCCCCCTCTCCCCTGCCTGGCAACATCAGAGGGCGCTCTGTCATCTCCGCTTGTTTTCCACCGCCAGCCTTGGGTTTGGCTGCTGGGATGTGCCGGCACAGGGTGGAAGTTCTCTGCAGGCAGGCGGGAGGAAGGTGCCGGCGGAGCTCTGCCATCGCCACCCAGAGCCCCCTCCCAGCCCCCGTGTGCCCTGCGCATCGCTTTGTCTCGGCTTTGGGGACAGTGGATCTGTAGCAAGGCTCCAGGCTGGGATTTCCCCAGCGGTTTGGGGTGTGTGGGTGTGTCTGGTTTCAGCCGGAGCGGTGTCTAAATCCCCTCGCAGCTCCAGGCTGGCGGGGAGAGGAGCCCTCGGTCCTGCTCAGCTGGGCTGTGTCCCCGCACGTCCTGAAAGAAACGCACTCACCTTGTCCGTGCCGTGGTGTGGGAGGTGCGGGATGAGCTCTGCGTCCCCACTCGGATCAAACCCGTGGCTCTGGAGCGAGCCGGTCCCGAGGGGCAGCGCAGCCCCACGGCCGGGAGCGCACACGGAATTCACCTCCAGCGGCTCCTCCCGAGCGCAGCAGCCCCTTTCGGCTCGAACAGTACTTTTAGTTACTGGAGGAGGTTAAGTAACTCTGCTGATCCATCCTGTTGTTAAGTGAAGGTAGCAGGGTGCCAACAATTAAAGAAGTAATTGTTCAATTGGTTCTGCAATAATACTCATTGATTCTTTGTTTGAAGTGATTCGCTTTTCAATCCTCCTGCATTTAGAGAGATCTTGTTTCACCTGTGTCAAGGCGAGTTCAGGAAACCTAATTAACTGGGTTTTGTTTTTTATAATTAGGTCCCTAAAATAATTCATAGGTGGTGTTAATAACCCCATTTAAAAATCTATTAAGCTTTTGGAAAAGTTGGACAGAATCCTCTGTGCTGAATTTTTTTCCTCCCTCCCGTCTTCCCTCCTCCTTTTCCCCTTGGAGATGTGGTGCTTCTTCCTTTTACAGCGCACTAATTAAAAACAGTAGGATTATGGTGGGAAATAATATGCATGTGAGGTTATCATCCACAGGGCAAGAGGAGGCTGCTGCCTCCCTTCCCCTGCCTTGCTCCAAGGTACACTCTCCGTCTTTAGTGGGAGCTGGCAGAGTTCATTAAAGGACAGATTGCCTGTGCACACTGTAAGGACCCTTGGCATTTGCGAGGCTGCGAGCCGGGGCCAGAAGGGAAACGACAGGAAGGGATAATCTGCGGAAAACGCCGGGTTTGCATCATCTACCGCCACTCCTGAAAGGCAGCTCTCCTTTTAGGGGGGACCCTCCCCAAAAGCTGTCTGCAGAGAGGGGTTTGGAGACATGTACACATTTGTCCCGCTCCGCTGCAGCCCCGCTGCCCTCCCCAGCTGGCCCTCGGGCCCGTGCTGGCTGTCCTGGCATGGTGGCCGTGCCACCTCGGTGGCCGCCAGCCCTCGCCGTGGGCAGCCCTGGCACAGCCAGCCCCGCTCGCTCCCCACGCCGCACCCGAGAACGCGTTTAGTGTCCTTTTAGCGGGAGCACGGAACCAGCTGCCCCATTTTACACGAGCTGCTGGCTGCAGAGAGGCTTCTGCTGGGTGAATTTCTGCCCTTGGCCGGAGCTCTCCCGGAGCAGGGAGCAGGGAAGTTGTCCCTCGATGCCGCTGGAGTGTTCAGAGGCTCTGCTGCCATCTGCGAGCGGGCCCGGCTCCCTTCGGCTGCTGGAGCGATGCAGGGAATCATGTGCCCTTTGGGATGCCAAGGCTGTCTGACATGGATCCTAGGAGGAATTTGGAGGAAGTGCTGCCTTGCGGCTAATGCACAGACATATGCCAGCTTTGGGCCTCAGTGCTGCTGGAGTTGGGAATGCTTTGTTCTACCCCCACTTACGGAGCTGTTTTTATGCGTCTAAAGACAAATGCTTCTCTCAGTAAGATGATGGAATTCCATGGGATGGGCACTCACCTGCTGGATGGTTCAGAAGGCTTTGCCTTGGAGGGTGAGTCCTGCTGTTCTCCCTGTGCAGGAAGACGTAGTCAAAGATCTGGCATTACCTGCAAGGGCTGCTCTGCATCCTCAGGGAAAGTTGCAAACCCTTTTTGCCTGGCAGAGCTGAGGTGCTGGCTGGGAAGTGCAGTGTGACCTTCTCCGTGGGCCCTGAGGCATGACGAGCGTCCTGAGCAAGCTCCAACAACGGCATTTTCCCACCACCACCACATTTTCCTCCTGAAAGTCAAAATGTAAATTTTTTTATTACCCCTCATGAATGTGACAAAGTCCTACTTAAAAATGTAAAGATTCCCATCTTCACATGCACCATAAAGGCCTTTGCGTTGCACGTGAAGCCTCCAGACTGTTGATTTATTATCGAGCTGCAATGGCTGGAGCAGAAGAGCAAAGTTAAATCTACAAAAGTGGCTGATGTGACAAAATTAACAGTTGTCAGCAGGGGAGAGGGGAAGGCGAATGTTAATACTCAGCAAACTGGGGCCTGGGGAAGCAAAGTTTGACTTCACATTCCAGCTGCAGAAATCCTCCTGCAACACCAGGGAAGCAGCAGGGGGGATGCTGAGGGTCTGAAGCTGTTGGCAGCAGTGTTGGGGACAGGCTGCAAGGACAGCACAGCCTTCCCGAGGGAAGAAATGTCAATGGAAGGGGACAAACCCTGTGGAGCACCATCACCTCCCGCTCCCACGGTGTGGAGTTATTTTTTTAGGGAGGAATGATTGCTGTACAGCGGGACTTGGGCAGTTCCCATTGGTGTCTGTGATAGCTTGGGTTTGGACATGCTGGAGAATTTTAGGTTCAGACAAGGACACAGTTCAGGAAGGGGATAAAACCCCTTATTTTGGGTTATTTTTTCAGTTTGAGCACAGCTCTGGCTCTTGGTGTTATATCTGAAGCTGTTGATGGTGTTTTTCTGAGCCAACAGGAGGGGCAGATTCATGTCTTGCAAGTGGAGCTGAGATTTTGGGGGATGAGGTTAATTATGGGGTTATTTGTTACAAACTTCTGAATTGAGATGTTTTGCTGAGTGGGCTGAGTCTGTGATGTGCAGCAGGGAAATGTGGAGCCCTTGTCTAACAAAAGGGTGAATCCTGTGCTTGGTGGAATTGTTTATGGCAGCCCAGGGTTAAATTAGTTTGAGATGTTTGCTGTCACATTCCAGGCTTCTTTTCACCTTGACTTGCAATTTTTGGGGCTTTCTTATACACAAATAGCTGTGCCAGTCCAGCAGGGCCCCTCTTGGGTTATTTGCAGGAATTGGACCCTTCTGGTAGCCGGGAGTTTTTCATGTTTTTCGTGTTTTGCTTGAACAGCTCTGATAAAACAAATTGCTTCCTAGATGGATATTTTGGATCCAAACCACCTTTTTTTCCCAAACATCCTGAGTTTATGAAACAAAACGTGAGAACTTGGCTGACCAACCTTTTATTGGGAGGTGTGGGTCATGGTTTGGATGAAAAGCTCCCTGCAAGGCTCCAAAGCAAGAAACTTCCCTGCTAAACCTGTCTGGAAAAAGGTTAACACAAGATGAATTGAATTATATTAGTGAAAATTGCATCATTAGAAGAAGCCTCTTCCTGCAAAATGCACAAATATAGCTGAATTCACAGATGCATTTTGGTCTTCTGCACCGGGATTATTTGTCATCCCAGGAAAAAAAGTGCAAGAGGCTTGTTCTTCAGTGCCTGGCATGTCACTACATGCTGTGAAGTGCAAATAGAGGAAGAAAAATTAACACATAAAAGAAATGTACTGTTTCTGCAGGAAAATTAGCTAGTTAAAGCTGAAGGAAGTGGCATTTTAATAAAATAAAATAGAAAAAAAGTGCAACAAAACCACAGCAGAAAACAGCAGCATTTTCTTTTTGCTTGGCTGGGGAAAAAATAAGCTTATTTTATACTGCAACTCTGAGCGCTCCGAGCTGGAGGACATAAGTCTTTGCAAGAGAGGGAAAAATAGTTCCTACAAATAAATAAAGCTGGAACAATCCTGGCATCCCTTTTGTGTATCCAGAGCTGCAGCTCCCCAGCAAGCACCAACTGCAAGTGACTGCGACTGGAAGGAAGGGGCAGAGAGGAGGAGCCGAGTGCTGTTGCATTGCATGCACGGATTTCTCCCTGCAGAAACACCCCTGCAGCCTGCATTCCCTCCTCCTCTCCCCTGCCCACTTCCAGATAAGAAGAGGGTCTCAAACTGGTGCTCAGTTGTGCAAACATACTGAGTGTAAAAGAAAATCATCTAATTATTCTGTGACGAGGCGCTCTCAAGTGCTTTAGATACATTGCAGGTCTATTTCTTGCCGTTGTTTTGGTTTTGAGAAGGATTTTGAAAGCTAATTGACTTTTTGACTCATCCCTTGGTACTATCAGCCCTTATGGATTCAGTTGACTTCAGGGTGAGTTGGTGAGGTTGAGCAGGATTGGACTCTGAAGACGGGAGTCTTGTCAGTGGCTCATGTTCCCAAAAATCTGTGAGGGAAAAGAACAGGGCTGTCTTTGGGTTTGGTCAGCCAGGATGAGGAGCTGCCAGGCAGCAGAGCATTGGCCTTGGTCTTTGAAAAACAAACACTGGAAAGGCAGTGTTGTAGGCATTAAAAAATAAATTCAACTCACCTTATCCTTGTTACCAGGAAAAATGGATCAGTGTCCTCTGATCTCATCGAGTGTCATGGGTTGGGGTTGTGCCCACACTGGGCCCTTGGGAATAACTGTGAGGGCTGCAGAACTCTCCATCCTGATGCTGGAAAAAGAGATGAGCAGAGCCTGGGGCTCACCTTCCTCTCCTGCCCCCTGGGAATGTATTCACGAGGTGTTGGATGGCCACAGCCCCTGTGGCTGAGGTCCAAGGCTTTCAAATGTTCACCATAAAACACCTTGACCACCACACATCTGAGGGGAGCATTAAGCCTGGTTTATTGGCTTTTCTACATACATTTCTGGGAGCAGGGAAGGCCTGGAATAGTCTCACTCCTGAACACTTTTGTGCTTCTTCCCAGGAGCTGTTTGAAGTCCTGATAGAGATGTCTCAGAACAAGGAACGCTCCTGTCTTTATTTTCAGGCTTATGTTGTATATTTACATCAGAAAGATTTTTCTGAGTGAATAGGAGGGGACGTGTCTCTGGCTATGAAATGAACAAAACGCTCAGCTCTGGGCTGAGAAAACAAATCCAGGCGCTCCTGAGTGAAACCCATCTGGTGTAATCCCAGCAGCTCCTGGTTACATGTACGTGTTCTTACAGCAGGGAGGCTTTGTGTCTGACCAGCACCTTGGCCTGTAGACCTTTTCTCTGAGGCTGAAGGGTGGACTTTAAGCTGCAGTCTAGCAAGATGTCTCCGTTTCCCTGCTCCTCACATCCTGATACGACAGAAGCACCACCTCATCCTGGCCCTGGTGTGATATCACGCCCGAAGTCTGGTCTTTGCAAGGCAAAGGGCACAAAGGGGCAAGGGAAGACTTGCTCAGACCTCCTTCAGGCAGTCGCTTTTAATTGCAAATGGTGTGATTTTGAAAGAGGAGGAGGGAGAGCCCTTGCTCCAGGCTAGGGAGCAAGAGATTGAAAGCTTGCTGCGGTGGTCATCGGAGGTGAAGAATAAGTCATAAATGATCCAAGGGCAAAGGCCAAATATAGACTGATGGCTGCTTTGTTCCTGCAGCCTTGGGAAGGACCTTGGTGCTGCACTGTGCTGGAGGCGCCCTGGGCTTAACCCTTCGCTGCTCAGCCACACACAGAGGATTCCAGCAGTGGATGCTCTGTGCTGGTGTCTGGGTGCTGGCCTCCAGCCAGGCTGCTGGGTCCTGAATCTCCCGCAGAAAACCAAAACCTGCTGAGAATTTCTAGGGGGGACAAGGAAAATAATAGGAAGTTCTCTCTTCTACTGCTTAAGCAAATGTGTGGGGTTGTGGTTCTGGAAATCCTATGAATATTTGCTTCAAAATGTCCTGTGGGAAATAACTTTGTCCTTTTCCCAGGCAAGTTCATGTATTTACCTTGGTTTATCCACTTAAAATGAGCACCATAAAGTTAGGACCAAACCTCATGGTACATTCCTCAGAAGCTCCAATTCCTGCACTAAAGGCTTTGCTTTGGTCTAAGTGTTGGGTGGTCACAAGTCCCCAGTGTGACATTGTTTTGCCAGGACATGACCAGGATTTCCTTGTAACCTGGTGGGTCACACTCACTCTCTTGTTTATCTTCTCTTCTTCCCTCTTCCTTTTGTCAGCCCCTCCTTACACCAGTGTACAGTACAGATATTCCCAAAAATCTTGCATGCATCCTTTACAGCCACAAGCTGCTTGAGTTGTGTGAAGAGACACCTGGTGACGTGGGAAAGCTGGGCAGGGCTGCTCACCTCCTTTCGGAGGGCCAAGTGCTGCCCTGCACCCACTGCTGTGCTCCCCATTCCCGTGTTTCCCCTGGGAGCATCAAGGCAGGGCAAGGCACGCTGGTGTGGAGAGCGGATTTGTCCTAACTGGGCTGACTGCTTCCCAAATCCCGCCCACTCCTCCAAGTGCAGCGGTGGTGCTGGGCACAAGGCCGTGTCCCACCCTGTGGCTGGCTCTGCGCAGCTGGCACGGCCGCGTCCATCCGTCACTGTCCGTGCTCCAGCCGGCGGTGGCAGGCGGCCAGCACCGCGCCGGGATCTTCCGAGGAAAGCAGCTTGGTGGCTTTGGAGCTCCGCGTGCCGCTCCTGCCCCTCCCCACGCCAGATGAAAGGTCTTTCATCTTTCAAAGAAAGTGGAAAGAAAGCCATTCCCTTCAAAATCCGAACAGGCTGCAGGATTTGGCTCACCTTAAAAGCGCAGGTTCTCGCACCGGAACGGGGTTCTCTGACAGAATCCCCTCGGCACTCTCCTGGTCCTTTCCCCTGGGACATGCACAATCCAGTGTCACCTGGGCTGCAACACTGCTGCGTGGCTTGGTGCCACCGGCACCATGTGTGTAACATCCCCCAGTGCCCCTGTTTATCCTTCTCCTCCATTTTACAGTTCGTAAAAGTTCTTCAGCACCTGGACTTGTGCATTCCTGCAGTGAGAATGTGTAGGGCTGAGAAGGAGCAGGTTTTACAGCCAGAGAGAGAAAGGGTCCAATTCCTTGCAGGTGCTAAAATTCATTTTCCTGTACATGCGAGCGAGGCTCCTCTCTGCTGGGAATTAACTTAATTCTTATCTGCACGGATTTTTTTTTTTGCTGTGGCAATTCCATTGTGGGTTATTTCGTACAAATTTCAACCCATTGATTTTTTTTCTGGACCAAAATTATCTCGGCATCAGCTTCACTGAAGTTTAATGGAGGTGCACTAGGGAAAGGGAACGCTTTAGCCCATTATCTTCCAGGAGAGGCAGTGGCTGGATTTTCTCCGTTCCTTGCCAGGCAGACCAGAGGCTGGCTTCTTGCATGTTTAAGATAATACTAATAAAAAAGCCCTTCCTGCTGGGGGTCAGCAAGGGGGACAGCAGTGTGAGCGCACATTTCTTTCCCTCCCGTGCCTCGTGCTGCCGGGATTCTCGCGGAGCAGGAAAGCTCTGTAGGGAAAAACAAACGCACACCTCAGCCTGCTGCCGAGCCCCGACACTCCGCGGCAGTCCTGTGCCCGGCATGCATTATTCCTGAAATCAAAGGGGGAATCGGCAGCAGGAATGTTTAACTGGAGCCTGTGATCCTCAGGTGTGACACGGGCCCCGCCGCAATGAGATGCACAGTCATGCTCTCTCCCAGACGCAGGGTTAAAGATTTGCTTGGGGCCAGTCAATAGCACGCACTGAGTATCTTCCTCAAGAATGTGTCTGCTCTTTTCCTGCCTCCAAGTAGCAGCACTTGAGTCTCAGTCCCCTACTTGAATCACTGCACTATCTCCACTTCATCAGAAACCAGAGTTGAGTCTTTGATGATTGTTGTGACTCACGGTGTCACAGAACTACTTACCCTGTGATTTCAACTTTAATCACTGATCCACTATCTATAGAGCTGCCTGTGGAACAGTTCAAATTGTAATTATAGGAAGCTCATCTGCTGCAAGCCACAAAGCAGGCTTTACCATATGCCTTTAAAGGTGAACTGATGTCATGATGAAATAACTGTGTTTTGCTGCAGATTGATACCACTGGCTGGGAAGTTAACATACAGCATGAAAGCTGTGACATTTTGCAAGCCCCGCTATCGCTCCCTAAGTCATGTTAACCTAACATTCCCTGTTGTTTTACAAGGGATCTGCGGGTAACTGGGAAGTGTCCTCAGCTGCCTAAGGATGGGGAGGGGATGTGGTGCTGGGGGAATGAGCTGAGGTAGGTTACAGAGCTCTGCAGTGCTACTTGTGTAACACAGGTTCAAGAATATGGAGGGCTGTTTCTCCTTTGCCCCTCACCTGACCTTAACATTTATTTTGATCTCTTTTTCCCTGCTTTGAAAGGTATTTCCTAATTTTCTTTTCTGGGGTTGCTGCTGTGTCTGTCTCAGAAACCTCTTCCCAGGGGCTGTTTTCTGTCTCCCCTTGCCCGAGTGCTAAAAGCTGTGGCAAAGCTCTGCCCTGTGTTCATTTTTTCCCAGTTTACTCATGGGAGTATTCACAGTCTGAAAAGCGCAGTGGTCATACAGGGAAGGGGATACGGGGCAGGACGCAGGTGCAGGGAAGTGACTTGCCCAAAATCTTAATCAAAGTCCACACAAGGGCTTCTGCAGCACCTTACTCCTCAGACACCCAGGAGAGAATTTCAGAAGCCTGAGCAAAATCACCTTGCTCTGATTATGTGCAGTAAGGAAGCATAATTTGCTTTCTCAACAGCAAGGTGGGAGCTGCAAGGCACAAGGCAGCAGAGAGCCCTCTTTTCCAAGGCTCTGTGAGGGAGTCAGGAATGGTCTCCCAGGCTTTTTCCAGCTGTGCAACTGGTACAGCAGTACTGAGCTGTCAGGGATGTGGTAGAGGTGGCTGCACCTCTAATTCTTTGTTCACCTCCTCCTTCTTCCCAGATGTGGCTGCATTTCAGCAGTGACACGTTTGAAGGGACGTTTGGGAACTGGAAGAATCTCTCTAAGTCCAGTCCAACCATCTCTCAGCAGATTCTCTGTCTGTTCTCCAATTCAACTTTTGCCATGAAGTAGGGAAATGAGATCTTCAAGTCTGAAGTTGGCAACTCCTGACTTCTCCAACTCTCTGCCTTTGCTACTCTGCTGCTCTGTTCTCCTGCAACTGGCCACATAAAGATAAGTAAGGGAGATGGTTTTATTGCAAGCAGCTGGGGAAAATCACGTTGCTTCAGTTTCCATAAAATAGCCGAGCCTCAGCTTTTTTATCCTGCCCATTCGCACATCCACTATAAAAGGGACATCAGTTATAAACATTTCCTGTTTGTGCATACACTCTTCCAGTGCTTATGATGTATAGACTGACAAAAGGCTTAATGCTTTGAATATATAAAACACAAGGCCTGTGCAATGGAGGGTGACAGTTGCCCTTTAATGTTCTGCTTTTTAAAGATCAGGGTAGAGTTCAGAAAGCATAGTCATGAGGTTTAATGATTTAATGGGGACGACTGGGGAGCAAAAATAGTTACTACACCCTGGGGAAAAGTGGCTCCTCATACATATTACTTTAGCCTAATGGCCTATGAATGCTTCCTCTGTGGCATAGGAGGGTGTCACGGTACATAGACTCTATAATACTGAATGGGTTGATTAAATGCATATTAAACAATACTAAATTGGGAAAAAAAAGGCGCCACCAACTGTATTTATTCTGTTCTTAGAAAATGTTGTTACTCATTCAATTTCATTTGTGATATTATTATAATTTTCCCCCCATTTCCTGCTCGTGGCAGAGCGAGGGAGCCAAGTGTAAACACCGCTGATGGATCGGCAGTGGCCGAGCTCCCGCCTCACACTGGATGGGGAGCGGGGAGCAGGGCTGTGTGGCCCCGGTGTGCTGGTGATGGCTGCAGGTGGCACCTTTCTCAAAGTGCCAAACAAAGCATTTCTCTGAAAAATGGCTTTTTCCTTTGCCTCCACGCTAGGGCAGCTCCCTGCCCTGCGCTTTGTGCGCTCACTGTCCACCCTTGGGCCGAGGTCTTTGTGCGTGTCCTGTGTAACTCAGCAGTGCCACCTCCTTGGCACCCCATAAATGCTGCTTGATGTCCCCAAACCCAAGTCACAGTTGGCTCGAGGAGTTGTTCATCCTTGCGGCACAGATGGGGCGAGGGCAGCCCCGGTTCCGTGGCGCTCTCAGGCTTTGTTTCTGCTGCCTGTCCTTAACTCGGCTCTGGTGTCCTCGTGTGACAGTGCACACCCTGCTCCACGGGAGCTGCCTGGGACAGAGCGAGCAAGGGCAACCAAGCCCTTCGTAGGCAGTTTTTGAGCACATGAACACTCCCTGCACCAGCACTTCCCACTGTGTTTTTAGGACAAAAAGAAAAAAAAAGGACG
This sequence comes from Corvus kubaryi, assembly GCF_017639235.1. Classification (NCBI taxonomy): domain Eukaryota; kingdom Metazoa; phylum Chordata; class Aves; order Passeriformes; family Corvidae; genus Corvus; species Corvus kubaryi. The sequence continues at coordinate 9,421,839 of NW_024581088.1, forward strand.
TGAGCATCTGCGGTTGTTAATGCCTCCCTGTTCTGAATATCTGTGCAAACTCGCCATTTCTGGACAGGCTGTTTTTCTTGTCACAACCTGTTAATATTCTATGAACTGCTAGAGATTATAAGAAATCTTATTAAGTCTGATATTTTTGGAAGTCACCTGGCAGTTCTGCCCAGGTATTTCTTATTGTCTTGTGTAGGGTATGTGTTAATTATCACCTGTATTTCATCTCTGACATGTATATTCCCTTCCAAATCTTGTTACCTTGATGAATGAAGAATCTTCTTTTCTACAGCCCTTCCACCAGCGTGCATTTGCTCTTTTCTTTTTCCTTTTTACTGCTTCAATCAGTTGCTTTATTCTGCACTTTGTAGTTTCAAACACAATTTACAGTTCGCCACACTGCAGAAGTAGCTGGAGCACTGAGCAACCCCAAATTAAAGGGAGAGGAAAAATTGTCTTTGTAATAAGAATGGCAGTAGGGTTGCAACCAGCAGAAATAATAATTTGTCTGGAGGAAAAACAGCAGTGGGAAGGCGTGGGTGGACCTTGTGTGTGTGTCATCTGGGGCTGTAGGGTTTGTGGGACGCTTAGAGGCATCTTTTCCTCCTCTGTCGTTGAAGTCCTGCTGGTTTGACAGGAGCAGTGTTCAAATATTTGCTCACATCCCCTCTGTGAACTGCCCAGTGTGTTCTGGGAGTACATGAATACGAGAGCAAGGGTATTTCAGGCAGTTTAATGGGTCTGCAATGACAAAGTCATAGGTTGTGGCTCCAGCGATGGCTCTGAGATGTCCACACCTCGTTTGGGTCTGGTCCTAGAAACTTGTGTTGTACCTCTCCATTCTGAGGTGATTTTAAGCATAGAATCCCAGACTGGCTTGGGTTGCAAGGGATCAAAGATCATCTAGTTCCAAGCCCTGCCATGGCCAGGGACACCTCCCAAAAGAAATTAAATCATTTTCCTTTCCTTTCCATGGCCAGGAGCTTCTATTCTCCAGACTCCTGACCTCTGTCTCTGGTGATATTTGTATCTCTTGGGCACCTGGTGATGCTGAGGGAGGATCCTGAGCTCCACAGGATGAGCTCCACAGGATGAGCTGAAGGAAGAACCTTCTCTTTACTGCCCATGAAATTCCCTCCGACATAAACACTGATCCCAGCAGCCAAGGAAAGGACCTTCTCTCCCCCTCCTAACAACTTACTATTGATGGAAACATTTTATAAATAAACATCCCTAGGTAACATATTCCATAAAATATCTAATTATAGATTATTGGATTGAACATTTCTTGCTTCAATTAAGTGATAGTTTTTTCCCTCAGGAAGCCAGCTCAATGCTCTTTCTGGGGAAATTATGTGTATTTATTCTATGTTCTATAGGCAGTGTCTTTTTATGTTGTTAATAAATAAACTACAGTGCAGAGCTTTACCCTAAGTAAAACTAATGGAGGTCAGGCTTTGCTTTTTTTTTTTTATTTTCCTGATCAGATCTCTCCTGTCTGGTGGTCTGCAGTCTTGGTACAGTGAACTTTGTAAGGAAGGAAATGAAGGGAAGAGGGAATGAAGAAAAATGCATAATGGCTTGGAGAGCTGCATACTTGTACCTCCCCCAGAGCAGATGCCTTTAGATATTAAAAAATTATTTAAAAAAAAAGGCTGAAAGCCCAGGGTTCAGCACTGGTGTTGAATTTCAGCCCCATTCATCCTCTGGGCAGCTGTTGGAGGCTGTAGATCTGAGAGTTTGATTTGCACCACTGCCAAGTTGGCAACGATTTCTCAGAAATCTGCCTCTAGCTCTGGGTCTGAACGCCCCCCCCCCAACGTGGTTGGGCTTGGCTGGGTTTAAATCCAGGGCTCAAGCTTTGGCCAATCTCTCCCAGCTCCAGAGAAGCCCAGAGGAGCTGGATGCGTGGCGCTGGTGTTTCCTGAAGGAGATGCTGTGGATCAGACATGCACCACCTCAGGGACTATCCCGAGCTGGGAGGGTGCCGTAGGGATCATCCATGTCCAAACCCTGAGTTTCAGAGCAGGTCTCTGGCAGAGCATGGAAAGCCAGGGGATGTCACTGAGCACATGGTACCTGAGAGCCACTCGCTCTCTCATAGAATCATTTAGGTTGGAAAAGATCTTTAAAATGGAGTTCAGTCGTTAACCCTGCACTGCCAAGGCCACACTGAGCCACGTTCCTGAGTGCCACACCTTTTAAACCTCTCCAGGGGTGGGGACTCCACCACTCCTGGGCAGCTTGTTCCAATGGTTGACAACCTTCCAGTGGAGACATTTTTCTGTCTTTTCCCTGGGGAAGCTGCAGCTCAAGCTGAGCTTTCTGAAGGGACTTGGAACACGGCAGGCTGAGCTTGCAGGCTCCTACTGGATTTGCATGGAGTCTTTGAGATGGGCCAGCCTGGGATTTACCCCTTGGCCACCTTCAGAGCAGAGCAGTGGAGGTGGCAGGAAGGTGTGAGAGTGGCTCTGAGCTCTTCTGCACCCTCATCCTGAGCAGAAGGGGGGAAAACCCCAATCAGGGAGCTGCTCCCTTCCGCTGCTCCCTTACCTGCCATTTTAAACAAATGCAAATTAAAACCCTCCATTGGGTTGGTTCATTCCCTTCCTTCATGTAACTGATGTTATTGGATTTTTATGCAGCACATTACACCCTGAGCCATGTCTTCTACTATTTTGCTTTCAAATTGTATCTCCTGCCATTTGTGTCACATTTAAAATGCTAACAGTATAGAATGTCATTTACAGAATCGGGGCGTTTGCTGCGGAAAATTAATTTGACTTATTCCTTCTGCCTGTTCCTATCTCCAGGCCAATATTATGCTACTCATTCTACAAGAGTAATACTTAATGAATAGGACTATTAATAATGTCAAGGTCCATGGGGGTCTTATGGGTAACGGATAGGCGTAGACTGTAAGGGGGCAGTCACCTGACTTCGGTTAATGTTCCATGAAAATATCAGGCAGTGCAATGTAATTATGGAGCAGAGGATAGTAAAAAAGGCAGGGAACTTGGAGTTTCTTAAATATTTTTTCAAATTAGTCAGTGCTTTTTCGGTAATTTACCTGGAACCTTCGTCAGACCAGGTGTGAAAGCTGTTTAAAATTCCAAAGGAAAGAAACCCCAACAACTGGGTACCTAATTCATAAAGAGGGAATAAGGCAGAGGAGTTTGCAGTGCTAGGCAGGAATTGTGTGTGTTCGGTGGGATGTGTCTGTGATTCCTGTTTGCAGGAAATAGGAATGAGAGGAAAGGGGCTTTGGCTGTGCTTTGAGGGTTTTTTTCACCTGTACATGCCTGGCATTTAAAAATAATTCAAAACTATCAGGGAAAACACAAAATTAACATTTATAATGGTAAATAATTATGAGCAGAAGACACAAAGCTCCTCTTCCTGCTATTTGTAGGATGGGATGACTGGAGGCACAGCCTGCCATGGATGGGCATGGTGGGGCAGTGCTCGTTCTTCTCCCCTGCTGTAAAACTCGGCCCTGATTTCCAAAGAGCAGGTGAAAGGCTGTGAAAAGGTTGGTGTTGTGCAGCAAAATCACCTCCAGTCCACTGCCATCCTTTCCCAAGGAGTTAAATATTTCCAGAGGCTTCCTGGAGGCTGAAATGGTATTGGAAAAGCAGAGGGGAGAGAAAGCACCAGGAGGTGACATTGGCAGAGATTTGGGGTTCTGTGTCCTGCGCCTGCTGTCCCAGGAGCTGCTGGAAACCTCTCCCACCTCTCTCCAGAAGTCATCCTCGGGAGATGCTGTGCCTGGCTGTGGCACCGGGAGGACACCAGACCTCACGGGATGGGGAGGTGATCTCGGGGTTATTTCACCCCGAGACGTTTCTCTCTCCCATGGTTCCCAGGACTGGGGCCAGCACACGCGTGGAACAGGAGCACCTTTCCCATAACTGAGCCTCGGCCAAGCTCAGTGCGGCACACTGGGCTCCCCTTGGTCCCTCCTGCTCCTCTTCATCCTCTCACTGTTATTTTTTCCCCTCGAAGAAGCTTTATTCATTTCTGAGCGTGCCTTAATCCCGGCAGCATTAGGCAGCCCCAGTGTGGCTCTGTGCCTCACTAATTCCCACTATTAGGCCACCTGCTGGCACCTCCCGAACGGAGCCGGATCCTGTCACAGCTCGCCATGAATAAACATGAAAGAGACAAATGAAGCAGGGCTGTGGCAGCTCCACAGCCAGAATTCCAGAGCCGGGGCTCCCAAAGGCAGTGCTCCACAGCCGTGCCATGTTCCAGGGGCCTCCTGGTGGGGTGGCAGCTCCTCGGGGCTGCTTTGGGGCTGTTTGCTCAGGTGCAGAGCCTGGCCTCGCCTTCCCGGCGCACAGGAGCTCCAGTCGGGAGCCACATCGGCCCCATCACGCTTGGATTGGCAAAGTAAACGCGTTCTCCTGGAGATTTTTGGAGGTCCTGTAAGGCAAAGGCAGCTCAGCATTTCCCAGAACCTGCCAGCTCCATGCCCAAAGGGACTCAGGTGTCCCTCTCTGGTCAACATTTAGGGCATGAGGGACCAGCTCAGCTGAAGGAAGGACCTGGAGAGGGATGGGACAAAAAATAGTAACTTCTTCTTCTTCTTCTTTTTTTTTTTTTTTCTGTTAAACTTCCTTCAGTCAGAAAACTTAGTGTGGGACCAAATACTGAAGCATTTTAATGGTTCTTTGCAGGATGTTGGTGGCTTTAGTGTTGATGTATTAAAAATACAAACAAACAAAAAACCTAACCTACAAAACAAACAAATGAAACCCAAACAAACTCACCAAATATTGACTGAAAATTGAAATGAAGTTTACTTTGAAACTTTCCTGTGGCTGAAAAGCCTCCTTTTTGTGATACAGCTCTGGGAGGAAGGAAACTGTCTCTGAGTGGAGAATTGGGTATCCAGGGATTTCTCTTAAACCTGCTCTGCTTTATTAGACAAACCAGCTGATTTCTCTGTGTTTCCTCTTGGCTCTGGGAGGACTGATGAGTGTAACAAGCCTCATGTGCACATTTTTAAGGGGCATCCCTGCTATTTTATCTGTTCCACTTCAAAACAAGCACCCAGGTGTAGAATAAAGGCTGGTCTGAGCTCCTGGAAGTGTTGGGAGCAGCAGTGTGGCACGAGCAGCCAGCCAGGGGTGTGTAGGTGAATGCTCTAAATCCCTGGATCACAGAAGCTCGGGGGCCATATCCACAAACCAACACAGCTCCTTTCCCTTCGACCCCCATCTTCTCCTGCCACTCTTTGATTTCTCCTCTTGCCTCAGATTTATAGCTACCTTGTCCAAATATATTACAGGAAATAAAGGATAAAATGCTTTAAAATCCTACCTTCCCAAGCCAGAGAACAGGCTTGGGTGAAAATAAACGAGCTGGTTTGTTATATTGCTCAGCCTCTGTCACGTGAAGGTGAGGCCTCCTTTTTTATTATTATTATTTTTTATTGCCACCCATTTGCCTTCATTATAATTTATTTGTTAATCCATGCTCCAGCTCATGAATTTTGTATTTGGGGAGGTGGAGGGGAAGGGGAGGGGGATTCAAAGCACCAAAAAAGATGCTGGCCCACTTAAAGGTGAAGGACACAGTTGGAGGGCAGGGCTGCTTCCCTGGCCTTCCATCATCCTTTTAAAAAGGCAAATATGCAGTCAGCAAGAAGAGAAAAAGAGGGGGGGAAAAAGGCCTAAAGACTTCCCAATTAATAATTAGTCTGATGGCCTCAGTGGGATTCAGAACCTCACAGGTCAGAGAGGACAAATTCCAACCCCCTTTTCCTGAGCCCTCCTCAGGTGAGCTGATGGCTTCGGTGCTGTGCTTCCATGTCCCCCATGCCAAGTTTCCTTCCTTCCTTTCCAGTTTTTTTGTTTTTTTTTTTTTTTATGAGGCATCCTGAGTGTAAAAAATATGGCCTGCCTTTATGGTGCTCCAGCACGAATGAAGCTATAAAATTATGAACAGTTTTTATGATGGCTATTCAGGGGATGCTTTTATATTGATGGTGCACATGCTGTATCTATCTTTTTTTCTCCTTTCTTTCTTGTGTCCCACCTTTTCCCTGGAAAAGATGGCAGGATATGTGTGTGTGTGGGGAAGCTCTGGTGGGGGGGGCCCTGTGTAACTATTTTTCATGCATTTAATATATTAATTATCCGGTAAATGCTCCCTGGGCTGTACTTGGGATGCCGAAGAATGACAGCTTTTCAGCGAAGCTCCAAAGGCAGCCCATCAGCCCACAGTGTATTATGTCGGAGAGGTCAGGGTGGGGTTAATGTAACTTTTTATTTGCTGATTTTTCATAGATGGGAGCAAAGCTGGTAAGGAGAAAAAGAGAGAGAGAGACTGAAAAGAAGGTGCAAAAAGAGCAGAGATGATGGCAAGTCTGTTAGGGCCCCCTCCTGCCTCCCAGCCCGCTCCAGAGGTTGATTATGCAAAGCACGGAGGTGCTCACAGCCTTCTTGGGATGCTCCTTCTCCAGGGGCCTCTCTGCAGGAAAGGGGACAAAATTCTGCCAGGGGAAAGTCTGTCCAAGAGACAACAACAACGAGAAATCCCTCGTGTAATAACTAAACTCAAAATAGATCATCTGTCCTCACTGAAAAGAGAGATATCCAGGCAAAAAAAAAAAAAAAAAAAAAAAAAAAAAAAGAAGTAGGAGGAGATCTTTCCTGTTCAGGGGCTCCTAAAGCCAAAGGTGAATCTGAACTGGCTGTCAGGGAATCCTGCTCCACTGGATTTTTGCCTCTGAGAGGGTGATGGTCTTGGCTCCAGAGGTACCTGCAAGGACCTGAAGCCCTCTGAGGACAATTGCTCCTTCTGCCCCTGTGCCCTTCTCTCCCCTCCCGCCCCGGAGGTCTGGGGCAGCCCTGCTCTAATGGCTGCCTGGATCCAGTATTGATCTTGGAGGTAATAGGGGCTTAATTCTCATTTAAGAGGCCTGTAAATGATCTCAGGAAAGACACTTTAAAAAAAAAATAATAATTCTATCTCAACCAAAGTGCACAAGCTAAAGAAATTTGAAACCATTTAAATCTTATAGAAATTCTCTAGCAAAGTCTGCTGTGACTGAGCAGGAGGGTCTGTGTAGCTTTAGCATCTTCCCTGTCAAGCAGAGGTAGCTGCATACACAATGTGATGCTGTTTTATTTCAGCTAATAAAAATAATCCTGGTGTTGCATATATTTGGGTTAAAAGTATATTTTGTGCCTGCAATATCCATTTGAATGGGGGGCGTGTGGAGGAAGGGAGTGTTCTTGTGTGTGCATTTACCCAGCACTGCTCCCATTACATTTGAATTGAGTACAATACGTCCCACTGAGTGTAATTACCACAGCTTTGTTCTTCTGGTTTTTCCATATTTTAACGCTCCAAACAATCCTAAATGAGTAGGATTGGGTTGGGTTGTGTTCTTTGAGAAACTGAGCTTGTCTTCATCAGCCTCCTCTCCTCGTGCCCCTGGGCTGTGGGGACCCACAGAGAAGAGATGGCTGCCAGTCATATCCACTGCAGCAACTTTTGTCTGTGTCACCAAGAGAGGGATTTGTTTTTCATATATGGCTTTGACTGGAAGCCTTTCCTAGTGGCCTGCAGCCTCCCAAACAAGGTTTACAGTTCAAGAGTTGATTACTGCAACCTTTCTCCAATGAGCTGCCGATGCAAAAGTGGGCCTGAACCAAAAGTCACATATCGAAGGCTTTTCCCAAGTTGTGAAAGGGTCGGAATTCTAAGGCAAAAGGCCTCATAAACGGGTTTTTCTGTGCAGCATAAGCTGTGGGTGCTAGAGGATGGAGAGCAGAGATGATGTGGAATAATGGGTAGGAAAAATCAGTGCTGCAGCCCATGACCCAAAGTGCTCTGAACTGGTGGGAAATTCCCTCTTGGACTGGACACCAACGTCAGGACCTTACAGAGGGCCACAAGGAGCTGTCAGCCTTTCTCCTGTGATATCTTCTCTGCACAAAGAGCTTGGACACAGTGCTCAGCTTCCTCGGGTTTCCCAGCTCCATCCCAAGGCTCTTCTAGCCCAGAATTTGGCTGGATCCATTCCTTTGGCAGGGAGAGCCCAGGGAGAGGTGCTGCTCTAATAACCACAGCTCAGGATGCTCCCAGCTCCCTTCCTCCCACGTTTTACAGGAGAAATTACATTCTGCATTATATTTTTTCATGTTAATATTTCGCATTTCAGAAATGTAAAATAAATAGAGCAGCAGTTGGCAGGTAATACAGGGCACACATAGAAACTTCAATGGGAGCCTACATAAAATTACAGTAACAGTATGAACTTCTCTTGCCCGGCAGAAATTGTTTCTGTCAATATTTTTAATTTCAGCTCCTGGAAGTGCAGCCTGACTGGGATGGAGAGCTGAGGTCTAAGCAGATGGTTATTAGCAAACTGATAAGCTTACTCTGCAGCCAGAGAGCCGAGTGCAGAAATCCTGGTGGAGCTTTCTGCACGTTTTTCTGGGAAAACTTTCGCACGTTTTAGAGTCACCTTGCTGACCAAGTTAGTTATCATCTAAGAAATGTATTTAGATAACTGTGCTTTATTGCAGAATAATGGTATTTAGAAAACAAAGGTAAAAGACAAAAAGCTGAATTTTCAAACTGCCAGAGGTCCCTCCCTTTATTTTCCTGAGGTGTCTGTCCCTTCCTAGCCCTCCAAAAGCTTGCTGTGGGAAGCCCTTACATGTTTTACTGAGTCGAGTATAAACAGAACAGTTTAAAAATTTATTTCACAAAATGATGCCTTTACTATTTATGGGCTGATGTCAGTGCTAAAACCCTGAAATGGACTGGAACCATAACTGAGGCCGAGTGACCTTTCCCCATTCTGCTTCAGTAACTGCATCCACAGGGAAGAGCAACTGAAACATCAGAGCTCACTTTTGTTCCTCAGAGCTTTGGGCATTTCATGCAGGTGCAGAAATGGGAAGCGACAGGACGTGCCCCTGATTTTGGTTATTTTCTTTGCCTCCAGCTATTGTTTCCTTCCAGCGATTCCATGTGGCAGGAAATCTGTTTGTTCTCTGTCCGTCCGTGCCAAAACCATCCTGAGCTGGGATCCAAACTCTCCTTGGTTCTCCAAACAAAGATCTATGCCACTGCCAAGCCTTAGCAAGGTCGGCAGTGCAGCAGCACCGGGAGCTGAGCAAGGATTTATGTTCCCAGCACAGAGAAGGGAAATTGGGGCAGGCTGAGAGCAGCTTCCCCCAGGGTCTGTGCAGCAGCTCCACAGGAGACTCCAGGTGTTGTGGTATCTACTCCTATTGCTATGAGGAGAGAGGGCTGTGAGTGAACCAGCTCTAACACCAGCTTCAGGTGCTGTACAGGTATCAGTAAAACTCCTGGTGAATGTGGGAGGTCTAAAGAAGTCTGGGTATGAAATGGTCTTCCATGGAGAAATGAGGGCGAGGAGCTGCCTGATGTGTCGGGTGCAGGGTCTGGCAATGGCCCCATGACTGTCTCAGGTGTCTGTGCCGCCTTTCCCCACCTCCACCATTAAACCAGGGATGGGGTGCACTGATTGCTTTGAAACTCAGTCAGGTGCTTTGGCTGAGAACAAACTGGGGTCGTTGTGGCAGCTGCGCTGTCACCCCTCAGTGTCTGTCTGGAGATCACACAACAGCCAAAACAGGTCAGCTAAAACAGCAGGGGGACACAGAGCCGGTCCCCTCTGACTTCTCTTGGCATCTGTGACATTGTAGGATGAGTTTGGGGGGAACTGAAAGCCCCTGGGAAGGGGAACCCTTTCGGGGCAGCCTGTGGGGAGCTGGTTCCCTGTTGGGGGTGGAGGGGGCAGCTCTGGGGTGTCACAGCCTGGCTGCCCTGGAGCAGTTGACAGCCACCACCACCTCAGCCACGGGAGGAGTGCTGGACCGAGAGCTCTGACCTCATAAAACTGGATTGGAAATGCAGGCATGATTAACTTGCCATAGATTTATGTGGAATTAGTATGTGTTTCAACACTGGGGTTATAAATACAGGTTGGCCTCATCTAACCAGCCGGGCTTTACATAATTTCAGAAGGGTCCTCACAGTGGCAGCTTTAAAATGACAAAGGAGGGAAGGAAGAGCTGAGCCTGGCAGGTGCTGTGTTAACTGCACCCCAAATCCTGGAGGAGATTGAGGGGAGGGTGAGAGGATGTCGGTGCTGAACACACCGTGTTCCACACGGTGCAGCTCAACCACGGCTGAAACCGGGCTGGGCACCACTGGGCATGCTGTGGCTGTCCCAGCCCTGGAAGTGCCCAAGGCCAGGTTGGACGGGGCTTGGAGCAACCTGGGATAGTGGAAGGTGTCCCTGCCATGGCAGGAGGTTGGACTCAGTGACCTGTGCAGGTGCCTTCCAACCCAAACCGTTCTGTGATTCTGCAAATGACTGCTGAGGGCTGCAGAGGAAGGTGCTTCAGAGGGGAGGCTCAGGTCTCTTCACAGTCTGGCTCACAGGCTAGCACTGCTTTCCTTTCCCGAATAATCTTCAGCCTTAGAAGAATCATCCTTGGCATCCCCACACGACAGGTTGCCTCTCCACAGAAGCTTTGTCTTGTGGTATGTTCAGGGGATGGTCCAAAAGCTGCCTTAGCTCTGGCTTGTGCTGCTACTGCAGCCATGTGCCAGGAAAGACCCGCTCAGAGCAGGAGCAGAGGGTCAGACTGGAGGGGGAATGGTGCTGGTGGTCACAGGAATGGTCACGGGAATATGGGCACCCAGGAGGTTTTCTCTGTTTTCCTCTCTTTCTTTTGGACAGTGATTTTTAGAGCTTCTGAATCTCCCAGTAACTCATGCTTTAGGGCGAGTGCCAACCATCCAGACGAGCTGCGGATGAAGGATCTATTTTTGCTTTAGCATATTTTTAACCTCTTTTCTTTGTTGTTCCAAAAGTATTCACGCCGGATTTAAAAACAAACAAACCCCACAAGGCGCCTGGTGAGACTTTTCCATTTGTTAATACCTGAAAGAAGCCTGCTGTGGTACAGGGACGCTCCTGTTCTCTTGGGATGAGTTGCCTGGGGAGCTGGGCAGGGACGTGGCTGTGACCTGCCACCATGTGTGCTGCCCTCCCAGGAGGAGCCCTCGTCCTCCCCTGGGCCAGGCTGCTCTCTGCCCCTCCTGGGGAGGGAGGCCAGCTACATGCCCCCAGCTAAAGGTATCTGAATAAACCTGCAAGAGCACCATTTAAAATTCTAATTGCTCAAACACAGAGCTTTCCAACCTGTTCACAATTTGTGGCAGAGCAGACTCAGTTGTGGGGTGTTTGTTTTGCTCTTTCACAGCACCCTGAGCTGCAAGAAATCTGAACTTATTTTTTTCTTGAGCACTCAAAATATGTTTTTCTGGTATAATATCCATGTATCGATCATATTGTGCATGTAGAGCTTCCTTCAGTGTGTATGTTGGTGCATGAACAGCTGTGTAGCTGTACATGTATAGAATATCCTAGGCCTCGATCGTCTCCTATGTGTCACTTACAGCATGAGCAGTGCAATTTGACTCTGCTAGGATATCTGTTGGTGAAATTAACATTAGGGTTGGAGCGTGGGTTTAATTTTTTCCATTATTTACGTTCCCTCCATCGTGACTCAGTTATGTAATCACAGATGTCACTGGGATTTCGGTGTGTTCCTTGTTTAAATCCAAGCAAACACCAGCGTCGCCCCCACCAGTGCCCTGAACCTGCAGCTCCTGAGAGCTGCGGGGGGCAGGCAGGTGAGGGGAGGAGAGGAGTGGTCAGTAAAATCCAGACTATTACTGAAAATAATCAGGAGCAGTTGGCAACCCTGCTCCTGCATATTCGCCAAGTGCTCGGTGATTCAGCCCCTCTCCATTTTCAGGCCAGCTCGGCCGTCACTCTGAATTATTTTCAGTGAGCACTTCTATATCTCATGTCAGTTCCCAGTTCGAACCCATCACCGAGTGTCGAGGCTGCGACGTGCCGTCCATGCCGATGAGCAGCCCCCCTCCCCTGCTTTGCTATTAACCTTTCCTTTTACCAGAGTTACCCCTTTGTCCTGCTGCAGTTTGCAGTGCCTGATAGAAGCAGCTGCCTGTGGCCAAACGAACATCACATTTACATTTTCTTTCTTGAACCGAGGAGTGAGACGCGGAATTGCAGTAAATGATCTCCCCTTTCTCTTTTTTGCCTCCCCCCCAATCGTCTTTAATGCATTGCCTAGAAATCTATTTCTTATCTAATTTTACTGGATGGATCAACAGGGCTGAGAATGTAACCCTTTGTCATCTATGGAAATCTTTTTATCCCATAAAAATGATTAGATTTGATGCAATTAGGATTATGAGGAGGTGGGGGGAGCCTGAGACACTGTGCCTTGTCTACTGCTGGCTGCTGACACATTAACAGCCTGTTTATTAACTGCTTTACATTTGGGCTACGAGCAGCGCATTCTTATGCCTGATAAACCCAGCACGTGCCCGATAGGAAATAGGAGCCTCACTTTTTCGGCTGGCCCCCTCCCACCTTTCTGCATATGAATCCAGGAGGAGGGATTTCACTGGAAACAAAACCTCTGCAGCGGGAGAAACGCACATTTCCATTCGCCACTTCTCCAAGTGTGGCTGGTGCTCGCGTCTCCTGTAGCAGTGGATCTGCTCCTCTCCCTCCCTGCCCACTTTGTACCACAGAATCCTAGAGTAGTTTGGGTTGAAAGGGTCTTTCAAGACCATCTCGTTCCAATCTCCTGCCATGGGCAGGGACACCTTCCACTAGAGCAGGTTGCTCATTCCTTTGGATGGGCTTGAGGGGGTTTGCACCAGAGGCAAATCGTGTGTTCTGTTCCTCATTACCAGAGCTGGGGCTGAGTTCCTTATCCTCTTCTACCAGTGTGACTCGGCTACACCTTCACCCTGGATCTGTTCTGGGGGGAATTATGATTTTAGTCTTGTGAGATAATCTCCGGTGCTGCCACAGAGAGAGTATGTTTGGGTTATATCCCAAAACCTTCACAAACACCCCTTCCACACCCCTTTGGCTGCTTGTGTTCCTCCCTGGGCTCACAGAACTTGTGCGAGGCTCTGACCTGGCACGGGCACCAGTGGGTGCCTCAGCGCCCAGAGCAGGATGGCACTGGAACAGAGAAGGGCAAATCCCTCCTGGTTCCATGGGAGAACCCAGGGAGGCTTGTGTTGAACTCAGGGAGGTGTTTTTGTACTGCCAAGGGTCCGTGTGTGTGCTGGTCACTGCTCCTGCTGCCCTCCCTGCCCTGACTGCTGGGCCCTGGAGCTGCCCTGGCTCTGAGGGGCACCCACGGACATCCTCCTGTTACACCCCTTTACATGCAGCTTTTCAGAGGTTGCTCCTCTGTCTTCGCATGAGGAAAATTTATTTCAGCTTCCCTGTGTGTGAATAACAACTTCTGGCTGGGAGAGAACAGGATCTGGCTGTGAGTGATACAGGGCTCAAAGAAAAATTTTACATAAAAACAAAGGAATAAATTTACTGCAGGTCCCAGAAATTGATAAAACAATGCTAAATAAATCTGATGTAGCACAAACTTTGTACATAGGCTCCCCCTCTGAGCAGCATCTCCCTGTGAGAGGCACGAAGCTGTGTGCGGAGGCTAAAGCGCTTCTCTGACACAAGTCAAAGGCCAAAATCCAGCCTTTGTTTCTCTTGATTGCCAGCACAGTGAGAATATTTAATTTCCAAACATCTCTGTGCTACTTAATAGCAATTTTCCCCGGTTTTGTTTGCAGATCACAAACACTCTCATGAGGGCATCGCTCCCCACCCAGCTCCTCTCCGCTCGTGCTGGTCATCTGCCTTTAACTGCGACCTGTTTCATGGCTTTAAGTGGCTGAAAATAACTTCAGGCATAAGTTTAAGCACAGCAGCTGCACACACCCCTCTGTGTCACGCTGTGCCCGCCGTGACAATGGGATCCCAGCAGTTGGCAGGGCCCCGCTGTGGGGATGCCAGCGTGGGGACAGCTGCCGAGCCAGGCTGGCAGCGCCCGTGCCAGCAGCAGCCCTGACAGGGCTTGGGACATTCCTGCTGCTGTCTGCCAGGGAAACACAGTGCCACAGTTCAGTCCTTGCAAGGATTCAGTTTAAAACTGTTCTTGGTTAACAACTTCTCTTTGAAAATGGGCTTCAGGGATATTTGCCAGCCCAAAGCTCTGTCTGTCCCATGACCTGAACGTGTCCTTGTGTCTTATGCTGAGGTTTTGCAGTGTTTTCGTGGCAGAAGAGGACACAGATCACTTTTATTCTAGTAAAAGAGGTGGAATATTGGCTATTGCCTTTTGTCCATGACTAGAGGAAAGTGAGGCTGGCGCAGCTCCTTCCTGCTGTGGGAATACAACCATCCCCAGGATTTTATGTTAACTGGGATAAGGCTTGTGCAGTACTGGGGTAAGCCTGATTCATGATCAATTCTCCTTTCTCTTCTCCTCTCTCTTCTTCCTTTCTTGTGTCTTTTTCACTGTCAACTGGAGAGGTTGGACAATGGTAAATCTCTCCCTTTCCCTTGAACTGAAGGCAGGGAGCCCAGCAGCCTTTGTGAGCACCTCAGAACCGAGGCAGTGACCTTGCAGTTTGGCTCCAGCTCGTCTCTGCATCCTAGCAAAGCCGTGGGATGGGGGATGAGCATGTGGAGGAGCTGATGCTTATTAGCCTTCCTCCTGGAGAGAGAAAGAGCCCCTCCTTGCCAGGAGCAGAGCAGTGTCCCCTGTCAGGCAGTGACCGAGACCTCGGCAACTTTAGCACAGGGGCACATTTGGTGATTTACAGCTCCCAGGCAGCCTCAGCAGCGCTTCCACAGCCACTCCTTGTGCTCCAGATAGATAAGCCCAAATCCCTCATTTGAAATGCCAGCAGCAAGACCCTTGAAGAGTTTATGCAAGGTCTTCCCGTCTCTCCTGCCCTGCTGCAGCTCCCTTCCCTCCCGGGAAGGTGAAGGCCCAGCCTAAAGACACCTCAGGTTCTAAATGTGCCAATGTTGTGCCTCCCCCCTTGACTTCCAATTGAAAAAGATTACAAATAATGTTAAATAATATAGTTTATAACCTCAGGGCTGTTTTCAAACGTGTATAGACCAGTTGTCAACAGGCAGAGAGGAAGGGAAGGGAAATTATAGGCTGCACAAAAGAGGAAAGTAAAAGTGAAAGCTCCATAAAAGAAAGTGGAACTATTATGGAGCAAAATGCCAACTCATTACAAAACAGCCAAATAAGAGAGAAATACAGCTTTACCCGTAATAGCAGTTTACAAGGGAACATTGTATTGCAACATAACGGTGGTGCTATAATTTGCTCTAACAACTCCAATTATGCCTTTTATTGATTTGGCAACACATTTAATAGGAGTAGCCACACCTCTTGTGTTACAAATCATTAAAGGTGTTGAACAGTGTAATTTTAAAATTGTCCTTCTCCTACAGATGTCAGTGTGACAGCATAATTTCCCCTGATTTCTGCTATGTAAACAGTGCGTTACAGTAATTTCCCCCTTACAAAGCAGAAATGTTGTCAGCCTGGGTTTTTTTTGTGCAGAAACATCCATTTAATATTTTCCCCCCAGTCTATTCTCCTAATTGCTGGGTTTTTTTCCCTTTTCCCCTCTTTCTGTCTTTTTTTTTTAACTTATCTCTGGAAAATAAACACGCTGATTTGCCATCTTCTACAGCAACCTTAATTGCTACTTAAATCTTCAATATGCACTTAATATTGGGGAGGTAAAACCCTTTTAGTTCAATCCTGCTCCACTTCACTCAAGTAGTGTTTCAGAGCTGGTTAAAAGTCGTGTATCTCCCAGCAGCAATTTTGACAGGTGATCCCAATTCCAGCACCAGTTTCCTTGCAAAACTCAGAAAGCATCTTGGAAAAGAATCAAAACTTTTTAGTTTTTGTATTCTTTGTCACCAAGTGTGTAAATTTTGTGTAGGAATCGAGGAGAAACCCCTCTTATGCTCAAGTGGAAGGGGGTTGGAACGAGATGATCTTTAAGATCCCTTCCAACCCAAACCATGATTCTGTGATTCAAAATAGGCATTTGGAGAGACACAGGGCTGGGCTCAGTCACCAGCTCTGCCTTCCCTAGACCCCGGAACAAAAGCTTGGAATTAGGAAAAGCAGGACAAGAGATAGGACAAGCCGGCTTCTGACTGCTGAAAAGCCGGGGTGGTGTTTATTGTGCTGGCAGAGGATGGTGGTTTGAGGGTCTGGCTATGTCTAGCAGGGACCTTTTCCAGTGGCCTTTGCTCCTGGAGCGTGGAGTGAGCCGGGAGATGCCTCCAGCTCCATCAGCCCCATCACTCCCAAGGCAGGGCTCGCAGGGACCTGGCAGACAAAGAATGTGTTTCCCCACTCTCTTCAAGCACATGCAGGCGCTGACGTGTGTAAATGAACCTGACAAGCTCTTTGAAAAACAAATAGAGGCCACCAACCAAGCTTTTGGCACGGCAACGCGCCACATGTTTACACCAAAAGTGCCACGTTGCCCTGTGTGCCCGCTCCCAGCGCCTGGCCCCGGGCAGCCGTCTGCATTTGTCTGGCTCCAGCAAACTGTCTCATTAACAGCTGTGTGGGGGAGCGGGAGGGGGCAAGGCAAGAAGGGCTGAAAATCCCCCAAGCCTGAGGGGGGTGACATTTTTCACGCCGAAGTGAGTAAAGCAGCTCCGTGTCCCGCTGCCAGGGCTGACCCCCGGCCCTGCCCATCTGGCAGCCCCAGAACAAAGTGCGGTGAGCCGGCTTTGCCGGCACCAGGGATGGGGCAGCCGGGGCTGCCAGAGGCTCTCCGGGGTATTTCACACCCACGTGTGTCCCTGGGTGCCAGACAGAGCTGCCGGGCTCTCTCCTTCCCCACCTTTGGACGTTGATTTGGGTTCAGGCAGGTGTGCGTGAACATCCCGGTGGTGCCGGCTGTGGCTGTGGGAGAGACATCCCAGCAGCTGCGGCCACCGTCGCTGTGAGGAGACAAACCCACACCCGCGGGACTCGCTCTGCTGTCCCCAGGTGTGGCCGTGCAGGGCTGTCTGGGTGCCTCCAGCTTGGCACAGAGAAGGTTTTGGTTCTGGGCCATGGCAGCTGTGCGTGGCTCGGGGCTGGGACACCGGGCATGGAAACACTTCCACATCTGGAAGGCTTTGCAGCCAAGAGGGCTGGATTGCAGCAGGCACTGCCAAGCAATTTGCAGGTGCATGGAGGAAAACAATGCTGGCGTTTGCCAAACAAACGCCCTGGAATTACCACCCGTGCCTGGTGCTTGTGTATTAAAGCGGAAGCCAGAGCTTCGACTCAACGGAATCTGGGCAAATAATTAACTAAGAGTGACTTTATTGGATTAATTTAAGCTTGTTTGTGGAAATTTGGTGAGCAGAGCCACTCTCGGTTTTCTCAGATGTGTAAATGCATTGCTAAACAACTCCTGGGAGTGGGCTGGGGTGGCAGTGGAGCGTCACACGTGGGTCACGGCGACCCTTCCATGGGACAGGAGCAGGGTCAGGCTTTTGGCACCAGCACCACATTTCTGTCAATTAAAATAACTTTTTTCCTAAAGTTCTCCACAGGTCCTTGTATAAAAGACCCTGCTTATGCTAATGTCCATCAGGGAAAAGGACTGGAGGAAAAGAGTTAGTGAGGACTGGAGGGAACTGCAAAATGAGGAGGTCCAAGGTGTGAGTGCAGCAGGAGGGGAGGATGGAGGCAGCCACAGGGACACGGTTCTCATCCCTCTGCTTCCAGAGAGCCTTGGCTCACACCAGGGTTCACAACGAGTGGAACACCAGCTGAGCCTCTGGCTGCTGAGCCCACTGCAGGTGAAGGAGCTGGAGGAAGGAGCAGTGTGTTTTGAAGAGCTAAAAGCAGAGGAGCTGTGGAGCTGCCTGGTGTATCTGGTGTGGGATATGGGGACCAGGGTACCGAGCAGATGAATAATTTTCCTGGGAAGACAGTGGCAAAATTAAAACACAACTCTCCGAAGGCATTAAACTATTGCTTCCTCCAAGAAGTTTGGCTGTGCTAAAAAAGCTGAATACAATGGGCTTTCACCCCTTTTAGTGAACAACACGTGCAGCCCCTGGGGCCCCGCGGTGGCTTTGTGAGGCAGAGCCGGCCGGGTCCTGCAGGGACAGACGTGGGAAACCGGGAAACAGCAGCGTGGCTGTGCTGGGACTTGGCTGATGTGGGGCTCCGAGCAGGATTTAACTCCCAGCTTTTCTGGGAAGGAAATTTGTTTTGCTAGAACTAATCATTCGCATGCATTTTTCATTAGTGTTATTATCCCAAAAAAAGGCTGCGGTAAAGTACTCAGATATTTGTTACCTCTGGGGGAATTTTGCAAGGGAGAAGGAAGGAGGGGAGCGGAGCTGAATGGCAGCTCCTGTTGGTATTCTGGTGTGGTGCCTCCCAACTGATCTTCCCAATCAGTTCAGACTTAATGCCAAAGCCTGCTCAAATACACAAATCGTATGGAAACATTTCGGAGGCTTTACATAGCTTGGTTTGCCTAAGTCTTCTCTGGATGGAAACTGTGAATCATTTTGCTCTTCCTGGTTTATACAACTGTTACTAGTGCGAGTTATTCCCTGTGCCAGGTCCCTGGGTGTTCACCAGGTTGGTGTGGGATGTGCCAGGTGTGTGCAGGCCCAGAGGGAGGCTGGAGGTCTCTTCTATGGCTGCTTTGACATCCCTTCGAACCCAAAGCACCCTGTGCTTCTGAGCATCTCTGATCCAAGGGATGTGGGTGTGCTGAGGGGGGGTGATTTGCAATGGGGTGATAAATCGGAAGAATATGATCTGCTGGGTCTGGACATGGAATTCCCAGGGCTCTGGCTCTGCTGGCCTCCTGCAGAACTTTCTGCAGGTGCCGTGGAAACCTGAGCAGTGAAGGCTGCAGGGAGGTCCCCAGGAGGGGAGAGCAGGCGATGGATGCACAGCAGTTTCTCTATAAATGTATAGCACAGCAGAGATAATTTAAAAATAAGAAAAAAGTCTCTTGGCTTAGTGAGGAATCTTTACCTCAGCTTGGATATAAAACATATTAACTGTGATGTAAACAGGAGGTTGGAGAGGCTGCGGCTGTGATTGCTGGTGGAAGGATATCGAAAGTAGAGTGATTCCTCTTTCATAATGATTTTGGTTCCATTTAAGTTGGAGATCAGATGCTCCCCAGCAAAGATATAAATTATAAAGGCACTAAACTTCAGTACCAATAAGCTCCCCAAATTTATTTGCATTTGTTATCTGGCAGTTTCATTTACAGTGAAGAAACTTTCACTGTGGATCAGATCTTTTTAATATTTCCTCATAACTTCCCAGTGACAATCAGTTTTTCCATTAGGAGAGATCAGACACATAAGTAATACTGAGAGAGCTACATGAATACCAAGTCATTCATTAGGAGCAATGCCACTGCCATGAATGCTGAGTGAATAGACTGTGAGGGGACACTGAAAATTAAAGGTTATTCTGGGTTCATTAACTTCTGCACTCCTTTCTAAAACAAAACCTTCAGTGAGAGCAGCCTTTGACTCCTAAACGGGATCTCCTTGTTCCTTAATTTAAAAAATATTAACATCATTTAACTGTTTCCCCTTTCTGCTTAATATGTGCAAGAAGAAAAGTGTTTGAATTCATGTTGGCGGAAGTGAGGAGCAGACAGAACCGTGTGTGTGGACATGGCTCTGCTTTCCTTCCACTGAAAAGCCTTTCTGTGCGCCCCACACGCAGCACCTTTTCCTTACATTCATTAGCCATGAGGATTTCCTGGGAGCACGGCCACCCTGCCCCAGCTGGCAGCAGGAGCTGGTGATGCCCACTGGGTGAGCAGCAGGCAGGGCTGGTGCATTATTTGCCCTAAATGCCCATCTTTACTCACCAACAAAGATCCTGGGCACCATATCCTAGTCCCTCACTTGACCTCCTGCAAGTGTTTAAAACCAACCTACAGCACTATCTAGGGGACAGCAGTCAGACTAATGCAGCCTTGAATATCCCATAATAGTTGGATAACACGGCCTCAGTATTGAAATACAATGTTTTTAACTGAACCACACTTTGCCTGCTCTCTGCTCTCATACTTAACCAAACAGGCGGAATCCCTCTCCTCGGAGCAGTGGATAAGGCTATTTCACACGGTGTCTCTAAAGCCCTTGGTAATTCCTGGATGGAGATATGAGAGAGCAGCTCTCAGCAGCTCGCTCTAAAGCCGGCAATAATATTTCTTCCTTACAGAGTCTTATGTTCCTACTATTTTATTCTGATTTTCTGTTTGTGTACACAGGCTGCCTTTAGTCAAGGAAAAGAAGTGCTGTGGTACCAGCAGCAGTTTGTCTCTGCTGCAATCTCAGAGGCAGCAGATGCCACGGGGCTGCTCTGTGCCTGGTAGGTGTTGGAGCCTGCAGGGAAAATGTCCTTTGGGTGGCCAGGATGAGCAAACTGCCCCTGTGCTCTTTCCATCCCAGGCACCACAACATAGGTTTGCTTTCCTGGGCTTTTTTTGTAAGGTTTGTGTTGAAAGGGACCTTAAAGCTCATCTCATTCCAACCCTCCCGGCATGGGCTCGGGCACCTTCCGCTAGCCCAGGTTGCTCAGGGCCGTGTCCAGCCTGGCCTCAGACACTTCCATTTGTCCTGGAACTGTCACTCATGTGTGAGTGATCCCTCCATGAGTGATGTGTGATTGGTTAAGGACCAACAGGCCTTAAAAAATGCAGCTTTGTGTGGGGATTGTTACATGGGAGGAGCGACTGCACAGTCCAGCCCGTCATTGTTTTGCTCATTTACTAATCCCAGGCAATGATTACCTCAGGCTTCTGGGTAATAACTGCAGGTGATTCCATCCCTTTGGTGATGGAGAAGAGTCACCAGAGAGGAGCTTTAGCTTGGAGGTGAGGAGAAGAGGTCCTGTGTTTTTCTGGATTTTTTTGGTTTAGTTGTGCTCGTTGCTGTGGTTGCAGAGCAGGAGCCAGTGAACTCCCTGGGCTAGTTTGTCCTTCTTGAGTAAATCTCCACAGCTTAAACCTTGATTTAGGGAAGCTCCAGAGCTGTCTGCCTCTGCCTCCCTCTGGCAGAGTGTTAAGCACATCCCTAAGTTCATGTGTCCACCCAGCCTCCAAGCTGGGAAAGCCTGAAATGTGGTGATCCAGACAAGGTCGGAGCTCATTCCAAGCTCCTTCCCACCATTCCCAAGGGTCTGAGAGCCTCTACCACCTTCCTCCCACGCAGGTGGAGGAACCCCCTGGCCATCCCCATCCCACGGTGTGGCTCCCACCTCACCCCACACGGAATTCCGGGCTTCCCGAGCCATGGACCTCCCGACTCTGCTGCGTGGCGGGGAGCGAGGCACAGCCGTGTTGTACTTTCCTTGCAGAGCCCAAATCCGTGTTCCTGCAGGGAAGGGGGAGAAGCCTCACGTCTCATTTTATTTTTCCTCCCTTTCCCTACACGAGTTAATCTGTTTAGCTCTTTAACCTGTGAGCCGAAGGAATTCTCAGCCAGCGACAATGGGAAGCTTTTGAGCTGAGGATGAGGGAGGTGGAGAGGAGAGAGGCTGGGGAAAACGTCTGGGAGGTGGGGCTGGCTGGCGAGATAAAATATCCTCCCGAATTTGGGCTGGAAAACCGTGCTGATGGGGGAAGGCGAGAGGTTAAACTGAGGCAGAAAAGTTTGTGTCAGCCCTTTTTCTGATTTTTCCCTTCTCCAGCCGCCACCTCCTCTCCTCCCGTTTCTCCCCCGCCCCGCCGTACCGTACCCCCTCCCCGGCTGGGAAGAAGGAGGTTTGCTGTCTTTGTATTTTAACTGTAGCAAAAAGATTAAATTGTTTACGAGCTGCGAGCCCCGGCTGCCTGGATGAGCTGGGAGAGACAAAGATAGACAGTCTAATTCTCCGGTGTACTTTGTGCTTCCGTCCCCCTGCGCTGCCACTAATTCTTTTATCTGGCCCCAACACTCCAGGCATTATGTGCATTCATAAAAAAAAAAAAAAAAAAGAAAAAAAAAAAAAAAAGAAAAAAAAAAAGGAAAACCTAAAAAAAAAAAAATCCTAACTGAAGCAGGCAAAATTACTGTTCTCTGCGCTTTACCTCTGATAACAATCTCTTGAATACTGATTACTTTTTTTTTCCCCCAACACAAAGCGACCAACACAAGTTGGTCTTTAACCCTTTATCTTTAGCAAGCAGAAAGACACGAGGAACATCTTACTCAGTTGGAAAAAAAAATAGCATACAGAAGAATTACTGTTATCTCCTAGCCAGAAGAGGAACAGCAGAGATAAGAAAAGCCTGAAGAATTAAAAGGAACGTTGCATTTGGGCTGTAAATTCGTGCTGAAGCTGGTTCTATTTGTCTGTCACTAGGGTTCATAATTTTTCGAGGTTGTTTTGATAGACTTATTGTGAAGACTGCATAGAAAACTCATCAGCATTTGTTGCCTCTGAGCATTATTGTCAGTGGTAACCGCATGGTTATAGACTGGAGGAAGATAATGGTTGAAGTATAAAGGAGATAAAGGCAAAACCTCTTCTCATTAAGGGCTATCTCCACCTCTGCAGACTCTACAGTATTGAGTGACTGGCGCTGGTGCATTGGGCATAAATTATAGCAAAAAAACTAAAGGCAGCATCATTATTTCGAAAAAGTTATAATGACATGCCACGGGCTTAAGACCTATTTACACCAAAGAGGGACAATAAATACAGAGGGAGCTCAGTGTGGAGTGACCAGCACTGCCTCCCTATCGATTGTACCCCTGCACATCTCTCTGCAGGGAGGCTGCTCTGAAAGGGGCCAGATCCACCTTCCCTTGTACCTACACACCCCAAAGCCCACTGGTGGAGCCCGGGAAGGGACCTCTGGGGCAAACATGTCGTTTTGGGTTGTTTTAACTTCTTATTTGGGAAAACCCACCCTGGCCAGATCTTCCCCTGGAGGTTTGTGCAGTGGAGTCACCTAAAGGGGTGAGACAGGGCTGTGGGAGCCTCTCCGTGCAGGTGGTGGTGTCTTCATTGGTGCCATTGCATTGCTGCCCTGCCCCTTCTATTAATTTTTTCCAGATTGCTGTTCTGCAAGGGGATAAAGTCTCCTTTCCATTGCTCTTTCTGGGTGCTGCTCTTTTTCCTGTGCATCCTCAGCTGCCTATGGTTTGATCTCTTTATCTTCAGTGTGGTGGGGGAAGAATTATGTTCAAATTGGAGCCAGGCCCACAGCAGATAAAGCACACTCCTAAAGTTGTATTTATGGGGCACGATTATAAAGAGCACTCTGTACACCTGCAACACTGGTTATCTGGAGCTTTCCACGGGTACTTTCTAAATTGGAATTAGTTTCCAGTTCCCCTCTGAGGAGGAGGATTTTTTGCACTTGGAGAAACTGAGGCTCAGAAGAGGCTGGGTGGAGCTGGGAGGGTTTGCCGGCAGCACTGTCTTGCCTGGACACAGAGCCCAGCTGTAATCACTAGCCCAAGTGCCTTTTTAGTGATTGTGCTGGATTAGTGGCCCCAGAGGCTCCTAATCTGCTCTCCATATGGCACATGGAGGGTGAGGATGCACCCGCTGCTCTCCCATTGTGTTTCAAGGCTGATTAGATGGGACAGTCCCCTGGGATCCAACCCGGGATGGGCTCCCCAGCCCATTCAGTTCAGATTTGCTACTGCAGGGCCCAAAGGATGCAGCTGCTCTTGCTACTTCTCTCTCCCTCATGCCATGGACCATGCAGGGCTGTCATCTGTGGGTCACGGCCCACTCAACACACCTGTGATATTGTGACATTCAGACAAATCTCCTGTTGTCATGGAATCCCAGGATCCCGGAATGGCTTGGGTTGGAAGGGGCCTCAAAACCCATCTTGTTCCACCCTCTGCCATGGGCAGGGACACCTGCCACTACCCCAGGCTGCTCCAACCTCCATCCAACCTGGCCTTAGACACTTCCAGGGATCCAGGGGCAGCCACAGCTTCTCTGGGCAGCCTGTGCCAGGGCCTCCCCACCCTCACAGGAGGAATTTTTTCCGAATATCCAATCTAAACCTCCTCTCTGTCAGTTTGAACCCACTCCCCCTCATCCTGTCACTCCATGTGTTTGTAAGTAGTCTCTCTCCATCTGTCTTGTAGGCTCCTTCTGGGTGCTGGAAGGCCACACTTAGGTCACCCAAAGCCTTCTCTTCTCCAGGCTGAACATTCCCAGTTGTCCCAGCCTTTCCCCATTGTGTGAGGGGGTAGAGCAGCTCTGTGCTGTCCTGACAAAGCCTCTCACACTGCAGGGAGGGGAGGATGTCCCTGCCATCCCTCCCACTGTGCCTGGAAGGAGAGGGACAGCCACTCCTGGTATTTGTTGTCTAATCGGGTGTGATCCAGCAGATGCCTGGCAGAGTATTGGCTCCATCCATAATTCTGGGAGAAGATTGTGAGGAAACGTGAATTCTGGTTTCATTTCTGAGGCTGCCCGTGACATAGTGCCCAGTCTGCAGGGAGATAAGGGCAGCAATAAGGCTGTTGCACTTGATTTGGAGGTTGTTCTGCTGTTGCCACCAACTTACTGATAATTTTGAGCTTCACTACAAATCAAGGCAGGCCTGGGAGTTGGTTGTTGATCTCCAGTCAGTGTTCCTGGCTTCAGCTTTGTCACTGGCACTGAAATGAGATCGTGGCTTTGGTCTCCAGCTCTAAAGCAAAGTTGTGCCAGCTCCTCCTGACACCTCCTGGGGGTGAAGCAAAGGGGAGGTGGAAGGTTTGCTCTGGTTTGGGGACAGTGCTCAGGTCTGGGCTCAGTGACAGGGTGGGGCACTGCAGGTGCTGGGAGTGAAGCTGGTGGGATCAGGGCCTTAAGGAGGCCAGGGGGACACATTCCCACCACTGGAGGAGGCAGATGTGCAGCTCCATGGGGACTCAGGCGTTTGGGTGAGAACTCAGGGAAGCTCAGGAATTTCCTTGCAGTGCCTTTCCCAGGGTGATTGGCAGCTGGCAGGGAGGAGGCTGCTCTGCAGATGCAATGTTTGTGTCTCTGTCCTGAGTGGGCTTTCCAGATTGGTGATAACCCCAGGGCTGGCTGAAGAAATGTCACTCTAAATACAGGTATCGACCTCAATAGAAATATTTTCATTTTACAGTGTGAAATGCCAGCAACGTTATCTACCTGATGGCTCCCAGATTATAATGTCTGTTCCTTCCCAACACAGGTACAAACCTTCCATTCAGGCTTACAATAAATATGGACATGGGTTGCGTTAGTATTTCATTTTTGATGGCATAGCCATGGGTTTTGATTATATAAATCAGGCTTTAGAAAAGGAATACAGTGTTGTGACTGAATAAATAAGTAAATGCAAATGTAAAAGTCCTTACAAATAATAAAAAAAATAATAATGATAATAATAATAATAGTGATAATAAACCCCACAGCTTTTGAATGGACATTCAGGATCTACTAGAAAACATTGCACTCTTGGTGTGAATAGAAGAAATCAGTTGGGTGCAGCATGCAGGCAGGTTCCTGATAAACTAATGCTCCTTCACACAATTTACAATCCAACTGAATTCATTTGCATGACAAAATTGGCTCGGGTATTCATGTGTTGCAGCAAGACAAGTGTAACATTACAAAGAACAAGTAACCATGGGGAAGGTTAATGCAGACAATAAGGAAATACAATGACATGAATCGGGTTCTTCTTTTGCCAACCTTTTATCTGAAATAGAAAAATAACAAGCTCCCACCCCCCATTCCTCCTTGGGAATAAAAGAGTTGTTTTATGGAAATGGGGGGAGGGAGAAAATGTGCAAAGTTGGCAAATAAAGATCTGTAATTTCTCTTTTTCTACCTCATGGATTCGCATCGTGTGTGCAGGGAAGGTGAGAGAGAGGAGGGATGGGATATTGTTATTTTGGAGGAGGTGATGTTCAGCCAGATGGAGTCGATCCATCAGTGAGGGACACGTGCCTGGGAGCTGTAGTTAAACATCCCAGGTAGTTCGCTGCCCTTGGGTTGAATCCCATCCTCCTGGAGCAGAAAGCTCGAGGTCTGTCAGCTTAGGCTGAGCTCAGCTGGGATGAGCTCAGCAGGACACGGGGTGCTCACTTGTAAGGACACTCTGATGGTGCTGAGCATTCCTTGCAGTTGTTTGGGTGCCTGCCTGGGCGTGGGCATCTTCTGAAGATGAAATTCCCAGCTGGCCTCTCAATACTCAAAAATCCAGATCACTGCACCGGTTTCTCTGCATGCAGATCTTTTTCCCCATGTGAGGATAAGTCCACATGGGATGACTCTGCCCTTAGATGCAGGATGCTTGGTGATAATCTAGTCAGGGTTTTGTTTGGAATGACGTGGGCAGAATTCTTTATTGCAACCCAAAAAGTGCACTACTGGTGTCTTTAGTTCAAATAATGTTTAAAAAATATCTGGAGAGTGGAGACTGTGTTAATTGTTCTCGTGTCTTTGGGATGAGCCCCTGCTCTGGCAGGGTGTGGGTTTGCTGCAGAGGCTGCACATCAGGAAGCTGAAGGGTTGTGAAGCCACTCCAGTGGTTTGGAGATCTGTGTCTGTGTCCCCTTCCCAGGAGCGTGGTTTGGTGCACACCAAAATGGCTTTGGTGGCTCCAGGCTGGAAGAGCTGCCTGGAGAGCTGGACTGGGGGACCACCAAGGGTCAGCCCTGCAGGGGCTCCCTGTGCTCAGAGACCTCTCTGCTCCTGGGTGCTCTGGGCTGGTGCTGCCTTTCCCTCGCCGCCTCACTCACAGCTGCAAGCACTGGGCAAACCTCTTGCAGCAGGAGAGGCTCCACTAAGTGCAAATTCTAATTATTCCAGCCCAGAATGCTGGGAGAGGAGAGCTGTGCTGGCTAATTGGCTAAATGCTCAGAGCTGGCTGGGAACAAGGACCATGGCACTCTGAGCAGACGGCTCCCTTTCCTCATTGTTCTCCAGCTGGAGTGCTGAGCTCCCTTTCCAGCCGGGATTAGAGCTGACACGGGCTCTCGCCGAGTACCACAGCCCCTCTTTAGATCAGCCCTGCTCGGCTCCACAGCAGGCTTGGCCCTCAACTGCCTCCTGCAACAAATCTCTAACAAGTTGACAAACGACTAATTTTAATTTAATCTTTCAGTTTCCAACTTAATGATGAAAAGAAAAAAAAAAAAGCAGGGGAAGGAAGTGCTCCCCCTCATCTTCCCTTCACACCGTTGGCTCAATGGGGAGTTTCAGCACTAAACTGGAGAGGAGAGCAATAAGAGCCTTACGTTTTTGAATTAAATTTAACCCTGGGGTGCCACTGCTTCAGAGCCTTTGGAGGCAGAGTTGTAAATCATGGCAGCAGATTCTGCTTCTGATGAGCACTTCCCATCATGATGACATTTAAACTATTAATTAATTAGGAGAGAGCAAGATGAGAAGATTTGGAATTCTCCCCTTTGGATAATTACTGTCGAACACATTTGTTACTGTAATGAACGAACAGGATGTGACTTCAGCCCTGCGTGTGGGTCTTTTCACATTATTATTATTTTAGTCCACCTTAAAAGGAGAAAGAGAGGGTTTCTTCCTTGCAACCCTAGACAGAAATAATCTGTGTTGTAGCGTTTTAGCAAAGCTGGAGTTGGGAAGGAGGAAATAGATGATGGAGTGAGCCGTGAGTGTCAGATATCCCAAGACCTGGAGTCTGGCAGGTGTGCTGGGCTCTCCCAGAACAAATCCAACCTGGGACTTCCCCTGGGGCAGCTTGAGGCCATTCAGCTTCTTCCTGCATCCACCAGAGCTGGGGGCAACCTTCTTCCTGAAAACTCATTATGGACAGAGACCCTGCGCCAGGTGTGTGCAGAGGGCTCCCCTGGCACGGGCTCTGCAGTGTCCTGAGGGTCCTGGTGGAATGATGGAGATCCTTCCCAAATCCTGGAAGGAGCTGTGGACTCTGTCAGGCTGAACCATGACACCAGCACTGCCCTCCTTCCCAAGCCATCCTTCCCACCTTCCCTTCAGGAAGATTGTTGGGAAGTTTTCCTGGTTTTCCCCCGTTTCCCCAGAGGATTTTGTCCCTCTCAGAGCAGTCCCTGCTCTCTCTCGGCATCGCTGCTCCCCGCCAGCAGAGATCCTTGTTTACCTCTGCAGTGCTAATACGCCCTTTGCAGATAATCAATCTTGCCTGGCAGGATCAATTAAAATGAAGTGGGGATGTTCCACGTACCTCGGTCTGGAAATTTAACTCCACTTGTACTTGTACTCCCACCTCCAAAGCCACATTTTCAGAGGTGCTGGGCACGATGATCCCTGTGTCCAGTGGCTGTAGCAGCACTGACACTTTAACCAAAGGAGCATGTCTGGGTTGGCTCCTCGAGGAGAGTCACTAATTACAGCCATCAGTAAGTGCAAGGTTCGGGCAGAACCTCCTTACTGAGGACCCTGCTCTTCTGTGTCACTTGGTTGTCATCCAAACCCCTTTCCCTTTTGGGATTATCTGGGATGTCCGAGCAGATAAATCAATATCCTGCAGCCCTGAGGGAGCTGGGGCTGGGGTCTCCCTGCAGCAGCCCCTGATGCCCTGGGGTGGACAGGTTGTGCTGGTGCTGTGGTTTGAGTCACCTGGAGCTCCCAGGCATTGCAGGGGCCTGATTTTCCAGAGGAGAGAGCTCTCTCCCTGTTTTTAGCTGCAGTGGCTGGCCCTAGAGAATTATCCTCAGGTGATCCAAAGATTTTTTTTTTGCACAGAAACATTTACATTTGTTATTTTAAGCAGAACTGTCTCTAGGTACTCCTTTGTCATCTTACTCATTTTAACTTTCCAACGAGTTCTTTTCCTCCTGGATGTTTCCATGACCTATTGATATTTTTCTGTTTAAATGTCTCTGTTCAAAGTTGTGGTGTTTTTCTGGTGTCCTAAATGAAGTGAGCTTGGGCTCCCTCCCAGTTCCTGGTGTATAAAAATCCCCCTGGAAAGAGCCGCCGTGCTTTAACCTGGATTTTTTCCTCAGAACTTTTGTCACTTGGGACACTGATCTTTCCATAGACAAGCTGTAGACTTGGTACTGTTAAAAATAGAAATACTAATTCCTTTTGTGGAAAATCAGATACTTTTCCCAGTGGAAAAAGAAGTATTTTTAACGTGCTCTTACAGGAGAGCGACAGCAAAATTCACTGGGTTTTAATCTTTGCTTCTTTTTGTCACCGTGATTCAGAGCGAAGGGTTCTGCCTTTGCTCTTATTTCTGGAAAACCCAAACAAAAACATTTCCAAGACCTTAAATGACATTGCTTTCCTTTTTTTTTTTTCCTTCTCCCTCCAAGTACAACCCGTAAATTATTGTGCAGCTCTGAGCTCCCCCATAGCTCTGTCCCTCCGGGTGGGTTTGGGCAGCGGGTTGGGGATGCCCTTGGTCACACCTCGAGCAGAAGAAGCTCTTTGTTCCCCAGTGCTGGGCGTGGGGCTGGGGTGAGCAGGGCTAGGGGGGCTGAGAGCCCCAGTCCTGCTGCCCAAAGGGGTTTGCAATAAATGGGTTTAATTGTGGATCTCTGCCAGTGCCCACGTGAGACAGGGAGCCAAAATGACACAGACAGCCACAGCACCCTCAAGGAAATTAATGCCAGAGGAAAGGTCAGCACAAGGTGGGATTTATTTTGTTTCATCATCACTAGTTTGCTTTGTTGTTTGTTTTTTTTTAAATTTTAATTCCTGTGATTTAAAAAAAAAATTATAATCAATTGGACTAGAAATATCGGGTGTTTGTGGAAAGGACAAAAAATTAAATCTAACTCGAAGAATATTTGAGGGGCGTGATAGAATTAATTTGTTTGTGCTCTGGTATAAGCCAGGATGACGCCAAAACCCTTTGGAGACAGATAAATGCTTCATATGGGAGTCAGAAAACATACAATCAGGCAGCAACAATCATCTTTCTGGAGATTCCAGATAATCCGGGCTTCAAAGCAAAACCTGTGTTTTGGAATATTCATTCTCTGATATTCAAACATCCAACTTTGTTCTTCTAATTATTATTATTCTTTTGATGTTATATCAGACAAGTGCTATAAGGGTCTTAAAAAGGGCAAAATAATTATTTCCTTTATATCTTAATACCCATGTGATGCAGAGGCTTTGGTGGAGAAAGGAATATTTTTTTTGATAAATCCAAAGGGGGAAGCTTGGCAACATGGTACAGTTGAGTGTAACCATAAATAAAACCCTGTGTGAATTCCCCCTTGGAGACACCACAGATCTATTGAACAGGGCACCCTCTCTATAAAAATTGTTCTTGAGAGGTAATAGCAAGCTATACATTATGAAAAAATATAGCACAGGGATTTGCTGTACTTGGAGCAAAACTATGAGAAAAATGGTGGGAGGTAATAAGGGATTGTCGTTCCATCCCATTAGAAATGTGTTTTATTCCAGACACCCAGATTTTATCTTCCCCCTGCACCTGAATTAGAAATGAAACTGCCAACTTTCTAGGATGTGCAAGGATCCACACAGTAATGTGTTTGGGGGTTTATTCTTTTTTTTTTTTTTCCTTTTTCTTCCCCCTTCCCTTTTATTTTTGGGAAGCTAATTAGGGGCAGCATAGATAAGGCACACTGTGTGTTATGAGACTGTAAATAACAGAAAAGGGTTTTCTTAGGAAATTAGCACTAGGACGCACAGGAAGCTATGAAATCAAATGCCACAAATATATACTGTGTTCTCTACATAGATTAAAATAATAATAAAAAACCTCTAAACCCAGCCATATACAGGAGGGAATCCTTGAGGATTGGACTGGCACAATCCTGTAAAAGAAGAAGTTCAGTAAAAAAAAATCCACTCATTTCTAAAGAAATTTCCCAGATTAGATTTGTAAATCAAAAACCAATATATAACATGCAAGAATTGATCTGTTTTATATTCCTCAGTTACATTTTTGTGAAGCACATTTAGAAGATTTAGAACGTATTTGCGCCTGCTGGTTGAGCCATTATATGCTTGAGTTCATACATCTATTTGTGAGGCTATAAAACAGGCATCGACTACCCATGTAAATTGTGTTCTCCACAATAAATTATATGCATACTTGCAAAAATACATAACTGCTGTTGGTTGGCTTACGTAGGCTGAATACTAATGATGTTTAAAGTTGTATTGTCCCTCTTCTCGGGCCTAATTTAGCCTCTACATCAAAAATTATGTAGGAAAAAACACTTTATCCTCTCACTGAGAAATAAAATGGCACTTACGGGCATCCACATATCTTTCTTTTATGAAACACCACCATTTTCATACTAATTTTAGCTGCAGAGGGTTCATGGCAAAGTCTGTCTCGTGCAAGCCTCTGAGGAGGCTTCGGTGTGTGCACACACGCACAGCTCTGTAAAATGTGGTTTTTGGGGGTTTATAGAAAGGGATTGGGCTTTGTGCATGTGAGACACACTCACAGACAGTGCAGTCCTTTCTGGCAGTCAGGCTATTTTTAATTCCTAAAGTTCAGAGAGCTTTTTAGCCGTACCCCAGGGCTCAGGACAGACACCCTGGCACACCCTGGCATGCTCCGTGTCGTGCCTCTTGCTCTCCCCTCTACCTGCTGCCCATCACAGCACCACTGGCTTCATTAGTTGGGTTTGCTCCTATTTCAGCTGTCCCAAGAGCTGGGGAAGGGCCTCCTCTCCCAAAGGCCTGACCCTGGCATCCCCACTTTGGGACATTTGCTGCGGCCAGGGTGGTGCAGCCCCTGCGCCTCATGGGCACTTTCCACTTTCAGTGGCAGGGAGCAGGAATGGCTGAAGGGGCCAGGGAACCTTCCCACGTGTCCTCCTCCCACCTCAGCCTCGCTCTGCCCTCCCCTCCTCACTCTGCACTCCAGCGATAACATTTCCTACCTCTTCTCAGCCTCTTCCATTAACCTGCTTTATTTATTACTTTCACCAGTTACTCTTTCCTTGCTCTTTTTGCACAGATCTCTTTCCTTTCCAGGTTTTGCCTCCCTCAGTGTATTCTCCCCTTTATTCCTGTCTCTCTCCATCCCCTTCCCGCTGTTCCAGTCCTTCCTCCAGCACAAATTCCGTGCCTGCCGCTGCAGCCCCTCTCTCCGGGAGCGATGGATCACTGCGAGGCACCCGGGTACCCCGAGTGGGAGAGGAGAATTTCCCGTCCTCCTTCCCTGTGTGGGGAATATGGAAGCTGTCACACACTTCCTCTCCTGCCCAATGATGTGTAGGAGCACAATATATCCCTTTTATTGGGCTCACAGCCGGGCAGAGGAATGAGAGAAGCAAACTAGCAGCCTCCTTCCTGCACCCAGAATATCCCAATTCCCTCTTATCACCCCCATCCCGGCCGCGATTTCAAGGAGCCCTCTGGACAGGCTTAGGCTGTGTCTCTGGGACAAAGCCCGTGCAGACACGGGGACAGCACTCTCCACTGACAAAGGGATGTGCTCCGAGGCTGCAGGAGCTGCCTACAGGCACAGGGACGGGCTGGGAAACTCAGCGCTGCTTTTCCAGCCCGACCTGTGCCACTCCGGTGCTGAAACTGAGGTCGTATCCCAGGACTAGCACAGTGAAACTCTCCCAAAAGCAGCTCACAGGGTTTGCTTTGCCAGGGTTCTGAGCTGGGAGGAGAGGAAGGGACGGGTGAAAACCCGCTCAGGAAGAGGGCCAGAAGGGCCCTCTAATGAAGGGCCGTGATGTGCACAAGGGTTTGTATGCGGTTTATACACATCCATATCATTTTCTTTGTTGGTTTTCTTTGTGTGTGAGTCAACTTTTAACTTCTGGAGGAAAAAAGTCGTTCCTGGAAGGGCTCTGAGGTGTCCAAACAACAGGGGGAGTTGTTGGGGTTTGTGGACAGGGGCAGTTTTGGGGACCTGGGCTGTGAAAGATCAGATTACACATGTGATGACAAAGAAAGGTACACCCCGTTCACACCCTGCACTGCTGATTTATTTGTTGTTATCATCCTGGGAATCTGTGTGGCAAAGCCTCAGCGCCGAGGTGACACAAGGAAGGGGTGGCAGACCCTGCCAAAGGAGCACCTGCTTTTGGGGGCAGCTCTGGGTGTTTGCGTCCTAACAGAGCAAAGCTCTGGAAGTGCCTGGAGTGCAGGAAATCCTCCCGGAACAGGGAGGTGATCATGGCCACGTGTCCCTGAAACCCACCCTCACCGGGCAGAGCAAAGCACCCCCAGGGTGGGTCCCACCACAGCCCCTTAGACGAGTGTGTTGCTTTAACACCACAGAGTTGCAGAGTTGCAGTGGCTGACAAAGTAACCCAGATATAATTTTCCTTTGTGTCAGTTCTAGCCACTAAAATTAGTATTAAGAGACACAGAAAGCTCAGTGGAGTTTTCCCAGTTTATCCTGCGGCTAATCTTTTTATATCTCTTTTTTTTCCCCTTCTTTAAAACCAGGGGGAGGGGAAGCCCTTTCATTCCCTGCAGCTGGCATGTCTAAACTCCTAACATATGTGCTTCTTATCCAACATACAGTAGCTTAGGACTTTTCAAAAACACAGAACCCCTGAATCCAATAAAATTGCAAATTTCACTGTATTTCACAATATCCTAAATAAACATGAACAGCGTGCATTTCTCTTTCTGGCATCAAATATTAATCTGTCCATGGTCGGAAATGTGCTTTCCATCTTGTGTGCGCTCACATTGGGTAAACACTTGGGAGATTGCTATTCCAGACCTTTCATTCTCTCCTAGAGTCAAGAGCATGACAAATTTTTCTCCTAATTACACCTGCCACTGTTTGCCTTCTAATACTGTAAATCCTCCATCACATAGTTTTTCAGATTCAGGATTAGGTTCCTTCTCTGTCATACAAATGATTGGAGGTGCAGTGTGCAGTTAGCAATGCACATTAGGAATGTTTAGAGTGGGCTGTCTCCTTTTCCTAAGTGAGGAATCTGCGTGAACAGACCTCGACCCACGTTTAACGCGTGGTGTTGAACCAGGACCTCTGCGTTGGTTTTTCTGGATGTTTGGAGCCAGCCTCGCTCTGTCTGAGAGCACAGCCCTGTGCTTGGCTCTGCTTTCCACTTGATACTGCAAATTATATTATTGCCCTGGTCTCCACGAGGTGCATGGCCTCTCTCTGGCTGCAGGGAGGAGGCTCAGCAGAAGGATGTCAGCACATGAGTAATTTCGAGAAATGAAGTAGTCCTGGGGGTGGCAGAGGGTCCTGCTCTGCC
Source organism: Corvus kubaryi (assembly GCF_017639235.1). Lineage (NCBI taxonomy): Eukaryota > Metazoa > Chordata > Aves > Passeriformes > Corvidae > Corvus > Corvus kubaryi. The sequence goes on from NW_024581088.1 coordinate 9,455,923, forward strand.
TGGTGCTCCTGGGCCACAGCGGGGCCCTCATGGGCAGCATGCCCAGAGCAGCTGTGGCTGCCCCATCCCTGGAAGTGTCCCCTGTGTTGGATGGGACTTGGAGATAGTGGGAGGTGTCCCTGCCCATGGCAGGGGGTGGAATGAGATGAGCTTTAAGGTCCCTTCCAATCCCAGCCGTTCAGGGGTTCTGTGACCCTGGAGGCGTGTGAAACCCAGGGATGTGTTTCAGGAGGTTGTGCTGTGTTTGCTTTATTTTGCTTGTGGCTGTGAAAGTGAAAGCAGTGAAGAGCAGGCAGTGGGAATGTGTGGAAGCAGAGAACAGCGGTGCAACATGAACCCCAGGCTGCCCTTCCCTGGATCTCTCCTCCACTTTGCAGGTGGAAGAGGGATGGGGGCAGCAGTGCCTGCTGGATTTCTCCTGCTCTGGCTTTATGTTTAAGTGAAAGCCTCTTGGGCAAAGAGGCCGTTTCGCTTTGCTGCTGCAAATCCTCCATTAACGCGTTGCAGCAGGGGGGCCCAGAAATTGGGCCAGCTCTGAGCTAATCGAGAGTTAATACACAAATGATGAGCAGGGAGAGAACCAGCGCTTGTGATATGGGTGAAGGACATGCAGTGAGGAAGAACAGCAGCAGAGATGGCGTTTGTGTGCCTGTGCTCCAATTGGCCGTGGAAAGAGTTTGCCCGTGACCTTGGGATGTGTGGGTGTCCCAAACGCAGCGTGTGTGTGACCCAGCGTGAGCCAGGGACAGGGGACACGGGTGACACACATCGTTCCTGGCCTCAGGGTAAACAACACAAGTGTTTTGGGGTGCAGCTCCAAAGGTCAGGCTGGTGCTGTGGAAGGAGAGGACAGTTTGCAGTATTTTTGGGGTGTGGGAGCCTTGCTGTGCCGGTGCTCGAGGTTCCAGTGTGGGGAATAAATCGAGGGCTTGAGCCTGGAAAGAGGGAGTGAGACAATTCCTTTGATTCCCAGGTAAATAAGCTGAGCTCTGTGTGGATGGATGGAGCAGGAACCTCTCTCTTCCTGCCTCTCAGCACTTGTTTAGCCGACTGCCAATGAGGCAATAGCTCCTTTCCTCCTAGCAGGCTTCCAAAAGTTACATATTTTTATTGGAAACCTGGGCAGAAGGGAGGAATTTGGTTCATCATAAATCAGTCTCAATTTTCAAAATGTAAGTGACAAAATTACCCTCTGCCTGATCCGTTTCACAAGACTTTTTGGCTATTTTGGATTCTCTTTTTCTTTGAGAAGCAGGAAGACTGAGTAAATTAACTTTACTTTGTTTGAAAAACTCTTGCTTGCAGGAGAAGTTTTTATTTATTCGTTATATAAAACCGAGTCTTTCTTCTGTCTTTATCCATTCAGGACAGCCCTTTGAAGGCAGCCTGTGGAATGAGCTCCTCCAGCTTTGGATGGGGTGCTCAATACATGGGATTTAGGGTACAAATATTGGATTATTCCTGCATCACAGCACAACTGTGGAAATATTATTTTTGTAGTACAGTTAAAGCCGCATTTAAAATCAAAAATCCAAAGTGCCAGCTTTGCTCCCAGAGTGATCCTGGGGTGGGTCAGTCCTGTTGTAAAGCTGCCATAACCTCAGCCGCGGGCCTGCTGATGGAGAAGTGCCCGCGCCACTGCAGAATCCACCCTGCGCTGCTCTGGATTTCTCCAGTTCTCCAGGAGCAAACGGCAGCCACTGCCACCACAATCCCGTTTGTGCCTGCTCGCCATCCCAGCATCATTTTCGGGGGTGATAGGCGCGTTGGGAAGGGCTGGGTGGAGGCCAGCCGGGCACGGCCCCGGTGATTTACAGCGGCCGGGACGGGTTGTGGCTGCGACCTGGTTGTGACCCCAGCAAGAGAGCGAGGCAACGTTTGGGTGAAACACAAACAAAAGGTTAAATGCTCCAGTTCCCTGCTTAGACAGAGCCAATCATTCTGAAGAGTCTGTGTCTCCCCTTTAATTGGTTCTTTATTTCATGTCATATTTCTTCCTCCTGCTTGTGCGCGCTCTCTCCCTCTCCCCTGCACTTGTCCACGCAAACTCGCCCACTCGCCCTCCTTAAAACATCTTAATAGCAGCCACTTTGAAGCCGAGCCGCAGCTCTTTCGTAGGCCTCTTTACGGGGGGCTGGATAACATCTCCATCACCCGCGGCACGTTTAATGAGTTAAATCTCTCAAGGCTCCCAGCGTTTGCTTCCAGGGCTGCGCACGCGGTTGCCCTATTTTTCCGTGGGTGGAGAACGCGGCGCCTGGCACGGGGCTCTGCCTTGGCAGCACGGGGACAGCCGAGGCGTCCCTCCCTCCTCCCAGCGTGTTCGCTCCGCTCCTGGAACGCCGGTGAGTCACGGACAATATGTTGCAGATCAGCAGCGCAGGGAGCGTGTGCGCCAGGGAACCGCGAGTCGCGGGAGCATCCCTCGCTTTTGTCTCCTGCCCGCAGTGGGGAGAGGAGAAGGAGAGCTGCAGGCACCTCCCAGCCCGCCTGCTGCCTCCTCTCCTCCTGCACTTCCCCAGCAGGAGGAATCCAAAACCCATCCAACCTGCGTGTTGAAAAGCTTCCAGAAAAAGTTACCTTCTCACTGTGCCTACTCTTGCATCATCACCCCGCTGTGGGTTGTTTTGAAAGCGCGTAGGGTGAAGGTAAAATGGATGTGTTCGAGGTTTGTCCTGGCAAAGAAGGATGCCAAAAGTCCCAAGGCAGATGGCTCAGCTCCCAGCCCTGTGGCTAACCCTAGGAAAGGGTTAAAATAACCAGCATTTAACTCGGCAGACACAGCTCTGCATGTCACACATCCCTCCTTCCAGCTGATCAACTGGCTCCCAGGCAGGTTGGTGACATGCCCGAGATCAGACAGGGAATTTGAGGGGTTTATGCTAAACAGGACCAGCTGTGCTGATCCAAACTGGCTCTCTGTGACCAAACTTCCCCTGTTCTGCAGAGCTGGGAAAGCAAACCAGAAGGAAAAGCCAGGTGTCCTCCCTTGGAGTGGTGTTGGCTGTTCCCACTGATGGATGAGCGCGGGACAGAAACGTTGAACTTTGATTAATTCCCAGTGTCCAAAGCCCGCTAGAACTTGGCCATTTGGCCTCATTGAAAGCGGCACTCAGATGTCACTGTGATAGGAAAAGCAGAAACCTCCAGCAGCAGCAGTGGCTGTAAAACATCGGGAGGAGGAAGTGACAGCTCGGAGTCATCTCACTTCCCATCCCTGCAGGGCCGCGCCGGCATAAACCCGCGCGGCGTGAACGGCCCCGCTCCCAGTTACAGCAACAAAGCCGTGATGAATTGAACTAAATGAACTGAGGCACTCCATAAAAAGTGTTTCCCTTCATTTTAGTCCCAGAATTGGAGTTTATGAAGTCGTTGTTGAAGATAAATAGGAGCTGCTGCAATAAGTTCAAACTAGTTTAGAAAACTGTAGATCCCTATCCCAGAAAGGGCGGTTTTCTCACCTCGAAGCACTTCTGTTTTCCCTGGGATTGTTTATGGTTTCAGGCTCAGGCTTGACCTGAAGCATTGGCAATGCTAATGACATTTCAAAGGAACATCGTGGATTTATGATCCTGTCATTTCATTCAGAGGTTTCCAAATGCCAGATCAGACATTAATTCTGTTATTTGCTGGTGAGCAGGTCAGTGGGATCCTCGGAACGTGCTGAGAGCCAGGGAGGGGATGCCCAGGCTCCTGTGCAGGTGCTGCCTTTGCCCATCCTGCCAGGATGCTCAGATATTGAATTTGGTACAGAGGGCCCTACACACTTTACTCCCTGTCCTATACCAAGCTCCAGAAACCAACACTGACTCAAACACAAGAGGGGAAAACCTCAGTCTCTTCTCAATTTGTCCCCTTCAAACCACCTGACAAGGCTCTGGTTGAAGTGAGGAGTTGGATTTGCCTGTTCAGAGCTGAGGGTTCCCACCTTCCCCAGCACAAAGCCATTGCAATTCCCCAGGTGAATATTTGAGATAGATGCACATATGTACAGAGCTTTTCAGAATATTGTAATTATATTTATCTTCCTGCTCTTGCTTGTAATTTTTTTTTTTTTTTTTTGTGGTGGAAGATTAAAGCCAGTGTTTTATGATCCAGGCTGCTCCTCTCCATCCCCTTGCAGCAAACTGGCAAGATGTTGTCACTTGTGTCACTCACATTTGTCAGTTTAAAGGTGTTGCCCTGCTCACAGCAGCAGCAGCCTTTCCCTGCAGTAAATTAACACTGGGGCATCACTGAGCTCCCTCCACCCCTCAGCACGGCCCCAGGGACACTGGGGCTCCAACTGGTGCTGAAAGACTTCTCCCAGAGCCTCAGCACCCCGGGCAGCCTCAGGAGCAGCACACAAGTGGTTACGGGGTGCTGGGGTCCTTCTGGAGGAGAGGACAAGAAATAATTGCGGTTCTAAAATAAGCACTCGCTCGCTCGTTGGTGCTAATGAGTGAATGGGATTTAATTAATTTGGTCCAGCAAGTGGGTCACCGGTTTCCTGAGCCGGAGAAAGGTGTCGTGGATGGGGAGCACAGCAGAGGGTGCTGCCCCTTAAATAAGCATTTCTGATTTTATACAGAGAGTTTGCTGGGCTTTTTGGTTGACTTTATAACCTACTGAAGGCACTTGGCTGCTGCACCTTCCAAGGCACCAGATAAGAAACTCAGTCAGGCCAACGTGGCTTGTGTCTGGCAGCCAAACTCTGCATCACCCAAAAAAAACCCCCCAAATCCCCCTCTTTAGAGCCCCATTGCAAAGTAATAAACCACCCCCTGCCCCCAGCCCTGCTGCCTGTAAACAGAGTTAATGCAGCCACAAATGCTGCTTCCCGAGGATCCTGAGTGGAACCCAGGCACCAAGGGATGCAGCTCCTGCCTCAGCTGAGATTTCTCACTTCTGCTCAGTGTTTCTGACTCGAGCTGGTTTGTATCCGCCACCTTTTATTTAAACATAGGAGGTTTTTTAAAATTTAAATTAGATCTCGGAAAATAGATACTGTGCACCTTTGTGTTGGTAAGAAAAAGAAGTGGTGTCATTCATGTCAGATAATTGGTGGTTTTAGCTCTCTGCAGAATAAATTACAGCAGTCATATAATGGCCTTTCATCCAATCACTTCTCTACTCCAGATCTAGACTTGAAATGAGGTTTGTTGAAAACATCATTTCAGGGATTATTGACCACAGCAAAACCTTGTTGTACATGTTCTTTGTATGTATTGAAAATGCACGAGTTAAAAGGTAATAGTTGGTGCTTTGCCAGTGAATTGGAAGCTGCTCCCCAGGATCAGTGGGAGGGATGAGGCTCTGCTGGGGGGGGACACATTCAGGCTCTCCTCTCCCTCCAGAGAGAGGATGGGAGCTGGGGGCTCGGGGCACTGGGGGTCACTGGGAAAGAGCCTGTGCCATCCTTGGCATGGTTTGTGGGCTCCAGTGCTGCATTTAGCAAGGAGGACTTCACTGAGCCCATTTGTTTGACCAACACCCAAACTACTGGGGGGTGTTTTGATGTCTTTGCCTTCTAAACTCTCATCCTCTGTGCGCTTAAATGCCTGTGGTTCTGGCAATATGCAAAAAGGCAGCGTGGATATGATGACGGAGTTGTACAGGTCACTTTTTAGGGCTTGATTGCCTTTTTTATATCCATACAGCCCCTCATGCCTGCAATCCCTGTCCCTTTCTGCGGCCCCTCGGCAGTGCAGGAGTGCATTAGGATAATCTTATATCAGGTGCCAAGGAGTTCAAACCAATCTTTACGTGGGAAAAGGTTAAAAGACAATGTGGTCATAATCTACAAATACCAACTCAGGGAAGAATAAGAGACAGTAAAAGACTCTAAAGCTGAACAAGAGAAAAAATAAAATATACAGCAAGGTTCTGTGGTTGGGAACTGATGGCAGAGAAATTCAAATGAGAATTGAAGTGTGTGTTTTGACAGTCACAGTAATTAACCATTGGAGAAAATTGCCAGGGGATATGGTAGATGCTCCATCACTCACAAGTCTTATAAATAAAGGTTGAATGTCTTTATAAAACAAAATGCCTTTTATTGGGGGAAAAGAACCAAGTTGTGGATAAGCCGCTGGAACTGTGTCTGGTAAATTCCTGGGTGTGAGGCCAGGCTGGAGGCCAGGCAGGATTAGCTCAGTGGATCTTGCTGGCAGTTAAATCCAGGGATCTGCTGGTCCAGAGGTCTGGATTTTGGGCAATACAGACCTCAGTGGTGCATTACACTCTTTCAGTTATTTCTTTTTTGCAGGAATTCAGGGACTTGCTGGCTCTGACCTGAACTAAGCCCTGGTTAAGGAACGTGATAGTTCCCACCAAAGCTGAGCTGGTCCTGCAGCACTTGTAGAGCTGGATAATTGATCATTTTCTTGTCTAAGGATCAAAGTATCTGAAACTTGGTCACCTCTGTCTGCCATAGCCTGCCCTGAAAGCATAAATTCCTGAAAAATAGTATTTTCCATTTATATTATTTGCTCCATTTTCCCACTTACTTCAATCTCGTCCGTAACCTGACAGCCCAGGTGATGGTTCTGGAGCAGTGACCACTCTCTAAAGCAAGCCAGGGGGGTTGGATTCCCAGCTTTGCCCAGGGATGATGGCATTGAGGTTTGGCAGACTCCTGAGCAGCTCGGGGAGCTGCAGCTCCTCCTGTTTCTCTCACCGTTCAACTTCCTGTACTCCAGAAAGTTCCCTGAGCTCCCGCCTGAGCCCAAGAGGGGAGCGCCTGCCCAGATGCTCTCCATCTTTTATTTCAATTTCCCCCTCCGACAATTCTGTGATGGGCTGCACAAGGGGAGGGGACACCTCGTGTCTGTCTTTGTGCTGGGGAAGGGCTTTTCTCGCCTCCTTGTTTTCCTTCCAGCCAAACGATCCCGCTCCTGCCAGGAGCTGATGCTGCTCGCACCAGAGCCGCCTGTTCCGTGCTGCTCTAAACGAATCCCGTATCTTTTTATGTCGCTGCGAGTGCTGCCTGCTCCGCGCGTGTTTCAGCACTCGATTGCTGTCTTTTATGTGGCTGCTGCTGCTCCTGGAGCTAACGGGTCCTTTGCCTCTCGTCTGCCAACCCACCGTGGCTGCCTCCCATTTCCCTCCTGCTGCAGCCTTCAGCTGTTTGGAATTTGCTTCCAAAATGCACCGAGTGTATTTGTTTGGGTTTTTTTTTTTAAATCTCCAGATGGATACTCGCTGTTCCCAGTTTCTTGTAAAGCTGCATCGTTTGGGGAGAGCAGCTTGTGGCTCCGAAGGAAATAGTAGAGACGGGGTGAAAAAAACCCCATAATCCCTGTCTTTGCTTCTGGGTGGAGTTCACACCCAGCAGATCAGGAATAAAATCCCAGCACTCAGAATTGTAAAAATTCTCCAGAAACAGAAAATATTTTTCTCTTTTCTCTCTAGTCTGTAGTGTGTGGATCTTTGGCAGGATGTATGGCAGGATGTCTGAAACAATTATTCCCCATATTCCCATTGGGAATCAAAGGGACTTCTGGGGTATCTAAAGGCAAAAAAGCAGTGATACAGTAAAAGTCTGAGAATTACCAAAAATCCAGCTATGCAGGTTAACCCTTGTGATCGTGGCATGGTCCAAACCTTTTCCTGAACGGAAGATGCTGCAGTTTATTGAGCAAAGAAAGGAGTGAGGGCTTTGTTGGGAGGGAGCCCCAGTGACAGGTCCCAGGTGCTGATGTGTCTGTGGACATGGAAGGGAAAAATGCTCCTTCAGGAGCATCAAATGTGGTCCTTTTTGCAAAGTCAAGTTTGATTCAGAGGTTTAAAAAGGGTATAAGCGTAGTTCTGAAAGGTGTGAAGAGTTACGGGGTGGGACTGGGACCCAGCGGGGAGGGCGCCAAGCCAGAGCAAAGTTATAAACCCTGCAAAGAGGGACGGCGTTGAGAGGAAACCTTGACCCTTTCTGAGGCCTCCAGGTGCTGCTCTGGCGACAGACTGGTCTTGCTGTGGACTTCATTAGCCAAAGGGAAAACGTCTTCATCCTCCCCGGCGCTCCCGGGGGAGTCGGGTTAATAGGAACCAGAGCACGGCAGCGCCGGGACTTTGTCAACTCCGGAGAAACAAACCGCGATTTGATTGTTCCCTCCACGAGGAGATCAGGGCGGAGATAGGGTCCAGCTGTCCAGCCATCTAGGAGACTAATTAGTCCAATTAATTAAGAAGTTGCTCCGTGTTTCCCCAGTGTCACACGGGGCTCTGAGAGAGAGAATGACAAGGGTGTAGAGAGCGAGAGGTCATAGGGAAAGCTTAATGTCTGTTGGGGTAGATACACAGTAATTAAGTGACAATAGACAGGAACTTTGCTGCTAGAAGAGTGCTAATTAAAACCTGTAGGGTCCTATTCTCCCTCCGGGAATGCAGCATGTGCTCCTATATCCCACTGGCCTAAAAGGGACCTGTTTTTACGACCAATTTACTCTGTTTGGGCAACAACAAGTCTTTTACTGCGCGGCTCTTGCACAGGGGCTGTTTAATACATGGTGGACATGTCCAGGATCTCAGGAGGCTTCTTAGACCTCGGGAACATCTGTGGGGAAGTGAGGTTAGGTCCATTTTAGAGGTGGGTAGATGAGGCCCGAGCAGGGCTCCTCCACAGCCAGGGATCCAGGAGGGAAGATCAGCACCATCCTTCAGCAAGCAGTGTCTGACTTGCTGGGCACCTGCTCAGTGAGGCCTTCTGTGGGGAGCTAACTTGTGCTCTTGGTTTATCTGCATAACTCTGTGTCCTGGCTCCCTCTTATGACCCAGGAAGGTCCTTTCTTCCCCAAGGTGAGGGTTGGAGGCACCCCAAGGCCATGGGCAGCCTGGCAACCAAGAGGACACCCGATGACACTGAGCAGGATATTCGCTTTTCCTCTGCCTGTGCTCTCCATTCTTCACACCCACAGCAGGGAGATCCATCCTCGGCTGAAACCTAAGCAACAAATGTTAACATTTCATTTTAAAACCTAAGCCAATCCACTTTATAATCCAGACACGGCGTCCTGAGTGAGCATTGCTGTTGGATAATCACACAGTGGTGTGGCCTTTTGCCCCCGTGCCTCGCACAACACACCCGAGGCATGAGATTAGGCTCCAATAATAACACACCCCGTTGTGCCTTTTTGCTCAATTGATAAACCTTGCTGTATTAGGAGATATTGTCATAAAACTGAATGGCACCCTGTAAACCTGAATCACTCTCTCTTCCGTGTAGCCAGGGAATTAGATGTTCCAGCTCCTGTCTTGGCTTTATTTCATGTCCCCAATATGCAAGAGACTATATAAGCTGCTGCTTTATTGTTTTTAAAACACTATGAGCAACGCTGGTGCTGTATAAATATCTATTTTATATACTTTGATTCCTGTCTCACTCACTGCTGTGGAACCACGCAGGTCATTTTTGGTTTAAATCTTGCCTGGGAAAGCAGAATTTCCCCCTTTTTTTCTGCAGAGAGCACGTGAGGGGAGACGCTGCTGCTGTGCATGGAGCTGAGTGTTTCCTGTTGCGATTCCAGGTTATAAATGTGCAAGAGGCACATTGCCAGAGGCACTGGCCGTGCAAGGTGCAGGTTTTAGCCCTTTCCCATTCTCGCTGCTTGAGCTGCAATTCCATAAACAGAGCAGAGATGGAGAGAACGCTGGGGCTGGGGGTGATGCTTTGGGAAGGTGGCAAACTAGAAACAGGCTGGTTTGTCACTGTAAACGCATCTCCCATCCATCCATCCATCCATCCATCCATCCATCCATCCATCCATCCGCCCGTTTGTCCATCCATCCGTCCGTCTGTCCATCCCTCCCCACCCTGTGAGTTCCCCCTCCCGGTCAGGACGCGTGTACCGAGTCGCGGTCGGGATCGCGGGAATGCGGCGGATTTCCATGGCAGAGCCGCGGCTCCGGAGCACGGGATTAACAAAGCGGCAGCCGCGGGGGCCGCCCGGGGCTCCGGCGGCACCGCAGAGCTGCGGCCACTTCTCCCCGGGTCCGGCCCTCCCCGGGCTGCGGATTAACCAGGAAGTGATACAAAAGGCACATATGCTCCTGTGTCCAGTCCTGTCTATTCATATGTGTGTTACTTAGCCTAATAAGGATTAGACTTAATGAATTGGAAGGAGTTAACAATATAAAGAGGCAATAGAAAAAGGCCTAAGTAGTCGTAATTCCATTTCATGTAGCTTTGGTGTTGCTTTGCTTTCAGCGAATAGGTGTAATCCTCTTTGAAATCAAAGGTGGTACAAAGTATGAATTTAAATTTGACATTTACAGCTCCTGTAAGATTTAGTATTCCAGAAAGGTTTGCTCTTCAAGAGGGAAAAAAAAAGCCCCATGCCATCTGCTCTCCAGGACCGTCCCTCCACACGGCTCCAGCACAAAAGTTTCGTGGCAGTGGGGCTGTTCCAGCAGGAGAAGTGCCGAGGCCTGGGGATGGGCAGCAGCTGGAGTTACACCTCTACCCTTTGCTTTGAGGATTGATTTGGCTTCATTTGTTTTAACTCCATTAGTTTGCAAAATGGTGAATGTCACGGACTGCTGTGTGGGCAGTGGGAACTGCAAGCCTAGCTCGTGATCCCCACCTTCCATCCACCCCCACCCTCCATCTCTCTGGAGGCAGCAGTGGCCTCCCAGTCCGTGTTCCCAGTTTGCTCCATGAGTGACACTTTGGCCACCTGCACAGGTGATGTTTCTTGTGGCTCTAAACGTGTTATCCCACAGTGGGGTGACCACAAGTGGTTCTACTGAAGGGTGGAGGTTTTACTGAGGTGTTTGTGGGGGGAAATAGCCTGAGCAGAAAATGCCCTGGGAGTACTGGGGCTCCCTTGTGCTGCTAAAATCAGCAACACTGGAACTGCCTCACTCTCATTTGCAGGATGGGATGCACAGAGTAAACCCAAAGCTGTGGGCCATGATCCATTGATGCAAAGCATGGGCCTGTTGTGGCCTAAAATGTGCAGCAGAAAACATCTCTGAGAACTTTTAAAAGCACAGCTCCTGTTTGGACCTTGCAGTGCTTTTGTTGTGTGTTCATCTTCAAACACATCAGGTTTCCCACACCTTTGGGAGCATCATCCCTGGGGAAAGCCCAACATGGCGCTGTGCTGGTTGGGAAATAGGAAACTGAAGCGGGGGAAGTTGGGGTGTTTGAAGTGGCAGAGATCGATGGGCTGGGCTGCCAGCCTCGCTCCCTCTGTACAGTGTGTGCATCAAAGCTGTCCTCCAAGATATTTTTTCCTTGCTCCTGAAAGCAGACAGGCTCTGCGTGGAGGTGTCATTTGCTGCCTGTCCCTTATGTCATTGATTTTTAAGTCGTTAATTAACGCTAGGTGTCAGCCTGGAAGATGAATTCTGGCCCTACTCTCCCTTCTCTTTTGTTTTTTGGATTGTAAATGTTATAGATCGACCATGATGGAGGGATGAGGGGTCAAAGGACATGAGAGCATCTCTGCATATGTGCACACAGTCCTCCCGAACTGCCCATCTGTATCACTCAATAGATGGGGACGGGTGGCGGGGGGGACATCCCTTTTGTTGCCTGTGTCACTTCAGATAGAGACATTGCAGCTCGGGATGGATGGCGTGGCCCTGTGTGTGTGCACATGCGCTGCAGGGGAATGTCCTCGCTGCCCAGCTGGGCCAAATTAGGGGTTGAGGTTGGCTTTTCTTCCCTCAGTGGAAGGAGCAGGGAGGAGGCAATGCCACTTGAAAGGCAAAGTTAAACAGCCGGGGCCTGCACAGCCCCTGGCCAGGATACTGAGGATAACAGCAAAGCAGCCAGTTTGTGTGGCAGGAGCTGTGTGTTGGGCACGAGGGCATTCCAAAGGATTAAGGAAGCAGGTACTGCAGGATCTGGGGATTTGTGAAACCTGATCCATTCCCAAAGCCCCAAAACACGGTGTTTTTCAAAAGTCTCTTTAGAGACCCCAAGGGTAAATGTTATCTTTACGGGGGGTTGCCAGCGGTGTTCCCTGGGGTCATGGTTTTTCCTTTCTGCTGTATTTTGCTCACTGACCATGGAGGAGAGCTGCATTCTCCCACTTTTCCTCCTTCCCACCTCCTTCAGCTCAAGTTCACCGCCTGCTCCCTTCTTCCTCTGGCCTCTCTGGAAAATATCTCCCCTTGGAAGTAACACAAACAAGAGGGCTGAGCGGGAGGAGAAGCTGTGCTGCTCTGTGGAAGTTTGGGATGTTTGACTTTCTGGGGACTGCTGATTGACTGATTGATGATGCTGTAAAAAACCCCACAACTCTGGGAGCGTAAATGGCAGATGAGCTTTGGAGGGGGCGGCGCTGAATTTTCCCACACACGGATCCAACCCGGGCTGAGCTTGCTTTCCACCTTGGAAGCTGATCCAGCCACACACACACTGCTAATCCACTGTCCCCTCACTGTACTGTAAATCAATGGCAGGTCACTCGTGCAGTGTCTCCGTACTCTGGGGTTAAGAGCGGGCTCAGCCCCGGTGGCTCCAGGTCACTGCAGCGTCACAGCCTCCGGGGTGATGCGATCCGGGCTGGGATTTGGGGGTAAGCTTTTATTAAGTGGGAGAATATCTGCCATGGGCAGAAGGGGTTTTGTGGGAGAGCTTTGGGTTGTGCAATTAATCATTAACTGTGTTTTGCTCCTTTTTCCTCTTCCCAGAGGACACACGGAGCAGAGCTGAGGTCATGGAAAGTCCTGTGCTCAACAGCCAGCTTTCACTGTCCCTCCTCCTCTGCTCTTTTGGAAACCTTAGGGTATTTCTGTAGTTCTGATAGTCTTTTCTCATCCTGACTCACTTTTTCTCCTGAGGATTTCTCATTTTCTGCATATTTCCTTCTTTTCCGTGTGTGTATCCATGTGAAACAACACAGATGCACGGAAAAAATAGAGAAAGTTCTTAAATCGCTGTTGTTACGAACTTGAGCTGTGGCTCCTGTCGGTCTATAAAGATCATTCAGGTCTTGCAGCAGGCTACTGGGGTAATGTCTGAAATTCAGGGGCAGAGAGTTCAGGTGGGATTGGCACATCTGGGCATGACAAAAATCCACACACAAAGGAAATGTCTGACTTTGGTTCACTCCTGGAAAACACAAACTTGGCTGAACTCCTCACTCCTGTGGATTTGTGTGTGAGCTTGTGGGTTTGGCTGAGAGCAGAAGGATCCCCCTCTCTGGCTAGAGTTCAGCCCCATGCATAAATCTCTGCAAAAACAGGTCTCTGATGTCTCCCAGCCTTTGGGGACACTGATCTGAGCCATGGGTGACCCTGGGGATGATGTGTCCTGTCCCGTGTGAGCATCCCACGGCAAAGTGCTGCATGGAGAGAGGATCTCCTGTAGAGCCAAGGAACAGAGAGCAGCAAGGGACACGTTACCTTAAATCAAATGTGAGCACACAGCCAGGCCCTGTTTCCAATAGGACACTGGCTCTGGAAAATTTACAGTATGCTTGGTTAAGGCGAGTCATTTTATTCCGTAAGCAGCGCTGCACCGTGGGGTTATTGCAGTGCTGCCAACAGAGGCTGTAAATATCCCTGGACAACAAAACTATTCATTAAAGAAATGCACCCTCAGCCGTCCAGCCTTAAGTTTGCTGACACTTAAATCCCCCTCTCTAATGGTGCTCGTTATTGAGGCTGACTGCAGCCATACCCCTGCAGCTCCTGCTGGACAGGAAGATGGGGGGATGATCTGTGGGAAGGTTTTACCTTTTCCTTAGCTGATTCTTCCCTCCGCTCTCCTTTTAGCTGTCCACAGCAGGGTGTCCATGTTATCCCCTGCACCCTCCAGCCCATGGCACAGGGTTCATGCTGATCCCTCAGCCTGGATCTTTCATCCAAATCGTCGCTCTTTTCCCTGTTCAGAGCGCGCTGTTGTTGAAGTGACATCTTAATGCCGGTTATCTGATGGATCTGTTACCTGTCTCCCCACACAGGGATGAGGGAAAGGACTGAGGGGATCCTTTAATCGTCGGAATTGGAGAAATACGGCTTAGGCAAACCTCTAACAATGAACAAGGACAGGACCCCAGGGAATGGCTGGAACTGGGTCAGGGGTGGGTTAGGCGGGAGAGCAGGGAAAGGTTCTTCCCCCAGAGGCTGCTGGGCACTGCCCAGGCTCCCCAGAGAACGGGCACGGCCCCGAGGCTGCCAGAGCTCCAGGAGCGTTCAGACAGTGCTCCCAGGGGTGCACAGGGTGGGATTGGAGCAACCTGGGATAGTGGAAGGTGTCCCTGCCCATGGTAGGGGATGGAACTGGACGTACGTTAGGGCCCCTTCCAACCCAAACCACTCAATGAGTCTATTATTGGATGATCTGAAGCATCTTTTTTAATGTGAAAGGAAGTCCTCCCCACATAATTCAGCATTTTGTACCAGTTCCAGAGCAAACAAAATTGTATAAATAATAATAAACAGTAACAAATGTGGAGATTCAAGGGAGACATGCAGGAGCAACACTTAAGGGACAGACAGGGCATCTTCCATGGGATGTGTTAACGAGACAAAAATTGATTGTGCAGCGCTGTTTGGGGTGGACACGCTTTCCCCGGGCAGACACCTTTAACAATTTTTATCCTGGTCTGGAAACAACTTCCTGCCCTTCCATATTGCGGCTCTCATAAACAAGTGTTGTGTTTAAAAAGCCTGTGTTAAACTGTGTTAAGTAATGTAAGCAAACAGCACACGTGCTGCATGGCGATCCTCGCGGGGCGCGGGGTGCTCTGCATACTGATTTGTGGCTCTGCCTCCGCCGCTCCTGGCACCTGATCTTTCTTGCAAACGAGGCTATTTTGCCTCAAGGGTTCTCTACCGACTAAGTAATAAATAAATAAGGATAAAATGGGCCCAGCCTTGCCTAAAATAATTTTGGAGGTTAAAAAAGAGAAAGATGGAGGGGGTCGCTATTGATCCGAGCTATTAAAACATCGCGGCTACTTTTCTACATTAAATGGCGATAGGTTTGGGAGGGGAATATGGAGGGAAAGAGTGGAAAATAACAACCGTGCATGAGATGGAGGGCTCTATTTGCTAGCAGGGATTGGTTTGTTTGTTTAGTTTTTTCTTGGCTGTTCCTTACTATCCGCCGTGTGCTGGCAGCAGTGTAGCAGATTTCCCCGAACTTGGTTCCCTCTGACGAATGTTGCTTTTTAAATCGGGCTTGCAGAAGTTTATTTTTGGAAGCCCAGAAAGGAATCCAGCCCTAAATCCCTTTCTTCTTAAACTCTCAGGTTCCAGGGTCTGGCAGGCCAAGCGCACAGGTTTGTCTGATGTATTAAACCTGACACCCTCTTATCTAACAGCCCTCAGATGGTCCCTGCGACAGCCCTCGCTGATAAGCTGCCGGGTTGGTGCTGCTTTTCCTCCAGTTCCTGTGCCCTGGCATCTCTCACCCACGCCCAAGAGAGCAGACAGCTTCCCCAGAGAGGTGGGTGACCTGCCACCAGCCTTTGCAGCTCACTCAGAGGTGCCTGATCCATGCAGGGGTGCTCAGGGAGGAGAGAGCTTTGGGGCGATGCTTTTTGCTGTGTCTCACCTGAGATGTGGGAGGTGTTGCTTTACCTGCCAGAGGGCAGGGGTAGATTAGAGATTGGGAGGAAATTCTTCCCTGTGAGGATGCTGAGGCCCTGGCACAGAGCAGCTGTGGCTGCCCCATCCCTGGAAGTGTCCAAGGCCAGGTTGGACGGGGCTTGGAGCAACCTGGGATAGTGGAAGGTGTCCTTCCCATGGCAGGGGATGGAACAAGATGGGATTTAGGATCTCTTCCAACCCAACCCATTCTGTGATTCTGTGAACTGTCTCGCAGGAAAAGATGCTCAGGCACAGATATTTTGCCCAAGGTGCTGCTGTGGGCTCGTCTCCATCCTGTGGTCCCCTGCCCTCTGTCCCCCCAGCTGTGAGAGCAGCTCAGCTTGAGCTACAAACAACTGCAAAGCTCTAGCAGTGTTGGCCGTGATCTGTGTTTGGAAAATAAAAGGAAAACGAACTCCATAATATTTTATAGCTTCTGCCATGGTAGTGTCACACCCCACTGTAGCAACGTGGTGTTGCTACACTGCAAGCAGTGCTCGGCTTGACGTGAAGGGTAAGCCAAGGGCAGGCAAAAAAAAATCCTTGTTTTTTAATATTATTAAACTTCAAGTATTCCAAGTTGCTACAAATAATAAAGAGTAAATTTAAAAGGGACTGTGAAAAATGGGGCAATGAACATCTGTGCTATGTTGATTTATCTGGCAAAAATAAGCAGAGGAGTGAAAGCAGGAGCAGGAGCAATTTCTCAGGCGCATTGGGTTGGTGCAGGGACGTGTTTGCTGCATGGCAAAGAGCAGCGTGGGGCTGGGGTGAGAGGCCAGACCCCAGCCTCTGCTGCTGGAGCCTCTGATGTTAATCTTGGTGACGGGGAGGGAAATATTGACAGCGGGATGGTGCTCTCTGCCTTGAATGACAGGCCATATGTTTGTAAAATAGTCTGAAGCACGAAATAGAAAAGGCCTGGGCGAGTGGAGAGAGACGTATTTTCTCTTTACATGTAAAACTTCCAACTCTTGGCAGGAGCTCAGCTACAATTAATCAGCAGGAGCCTTTTAGAAAGGCTCTTCCTAGGAAATAAGGGTACAGAAAAATCCTTTAAATTAAACATAATTTAAAACAAAGTAGTGTGTCAATAGGGGGAAAAAAAAAGAGAATGGACTTGCAATAAATACAGATTACTTGGTATAAATCCATCAGGCCTGATCCTGTCTGTGCTGCTGTGGCTTTCTTGGCATCGGATTTTTGGCAGGGATGAACAGGATGGGGGATCCAGGGGTGCCCCAAAGGACTGTGGGCACTGAGAGGTGGGAGCAGAGCGGGGTGGGGAGCCCCAGGAGCCCCCCAGTCCCAGGAGCCCCTGGAAAGGAGCAGGGCTCTCACCATGCAGCAGTGAGCAGGAGAAATGCTGCTGGGGGGAGGGAGAGGAGGAGGAGGAGATCGGATTTCTAAGCACCCTTGAAACCAAAGCTGCACTGTTTATAAACTTCCATAAATATTAATTGATATTTAATAAGGTAGGCAAACACAAGGGAAAGTATTGTTTTGGCCAACTCCTTCACAGCGATCCCAGCCAAGCGTGAAAGAGTTTGTGTAACTTTCCTCGGGGGTTAAGAGCAGGTCACGGAAGGTCCTTTTTCCTGGCCGCTGTCCCAGCTTTTTAAGCTATAAGGGAACACAGGAGGCTCCTGGGAATTGAACCCAAATACCTGCTGGCTGCAGGGTGAAACTCCTCGGCTGCAGCGAGCGGGCATCGCCGCCCCGCAGCCGGCCCTGCCGGGGCTTTCCGGGGGGATTAGGCTGGAAAGGGGGTGACTGTTTTGTCAGATGGGCAGGCTGATGAGCTAATCACGGCTGTTAATTGATATGCTTTCCCACATAACTTGACAGATCAAACAGGTGGTGAATGGCCCTCACACTAATTCACATCGGGCTGGCGTCCCGGATCTGGGCTCAGACTCGTGCAGATAAAATGACAGGGAAATAGGTCAATGTGCAAAAAGGACAGGCTTGGTGCTCACCAGAGCTCCTGATTCCCACCAACCCTCCTGTGGAATACAAGTCCCTTACACGGCTTCTTTATATAATCCTCACTACCAAAGGGTGGAGCAAAATTCAAGGGAATGCGTTTCCTGCGATGATTTTCGGTGACTTACCGAGGTTTTGCTGCCAGCTCCAGAGAAAAGAATCATGAAAGTATTTAAGTTTTATTTCTCATTCTCCCATCGTGCACGGGCTGATTCATGGATTTGCACCGAGACTTAGCAGAAAAATCAATGTCAAATAGAATGGAGGCTGATATTATAAAATTAAGATCTAAGATTTTCTGGCCGTAGAGCTACACTCGGAATCAGTCTGTTACAGGGACTTGCAGCGAGTTCATGGGGAAGCGGGGGCAGATAAGAGTCTCTTCTTGCCAGCTCCTCTTCCAGAAATGTGGGAATGCTTCCAACCTTGCTCCACACCTGGGCCAGCACCCAACTCCTCCTTGCTGCTGGCGAGGTTGAGCTTCTGAAACCACCACCCATGGGATATTTCATTACTCCTGTACATGGGGAATAGCCAGTTCTGTAGAGAAATATCTTCTCTGAACCCACAGCTGGAATGCCAGGGCTCTATTCCATGACAAATCTCATTTTAGAGTCAATGGATGCAACATCCATTCTGGTTGTTCATGATTTCGGCTCATTCCTGTGATTTTTCTTCCCAGGGAGGGAGGGAAGAAGCACAGTGTGTTTGTTGGCCAGGTGCTGAAATGGCCTTTCAGAGGCATTCCCCGAGCACTGAAAGCATCCAGGACCCTTCTGCTGCAAACTGTGGGATTGTTGGAGTGGAGGGAAAAGTAGATCCGTTGGAAGAACCTCACAGCTCCTGGGTACCGAGGAAAAGTTGGAGGCTTTACGGAGTTTGGGGTGGAGTTATTTTTTGTCTTGGTTTGCCTTTCCTTTTTCTTTTCTGTTTCCTTTTTTGGGGGGGAAGAAGTATCCTTGTCATTTAGGCAGATGCACTTCCCAACTGGTGAGCACCTCTCCAAGCTGTACCTCGTTTGGAAAGCACATCCAAAACCCAGCGCTGATTGCAGAGCAAAACACCACTGCCAGTACTTGAATTACAAAGGCAGCTCTACAACAGCCTGCATCGAGTTCACCACTTTTAATTACAACACCCCACAGCGGAACTTCCACAAAACATTTTATCCGTGTGTAAAATGGAATTAAACCAGCAGAGCTCTAAGAAAGCCCTGTGTTTGTCCCAGCCGAGTCGGCAGCGGAGCGGGCTGTTCCCTGCTCCTCCATGTGGGTTGTGTCCCCAGACTGACAGGGGTTACCTTTGATGCGAGGCAGATGGAAAAGGGAAATGTAGGGATTAATCCCTGTGTCCCAGATGATGCAGCAGTGTGAGCAGGTGGCGGGGAGGCCGAGCCCTTTCCATCTCTCATTGTGTCGCGGCGCCGGCCCAGCCTGCGGCAGGGGTGTTATGCGATATAATGGTGAGATGGGAGCAGCCAGGGAACTTCTTCCTTTGTGTTCCAAAGGCCACGATGGCATCTTTATTTGATAAAGGAATTGGATTATGTCTAATCCTCGCACTTGGAGGTGTTTTATTACTTAGAAAACACTTCCTTCAAAGCGCCTTGGCTGTCGCAAGCGGGGTGTAAGATATCGCTAGTGGGAGAGGCGGTGCCAAGTTTTCCAGGGATGAGCAGAAATCCTCAGATCCTTTCTTGGGGGGCTGCGTTCAGATTTAAGGCATTTTTGGATTAAATTCTAAAATCGAAGCCAGGCTGTGCCTTTTAATGAGCATCTTATGAAGAGCCCAGAGCTGGAGCCACCCAGCCTGTTCACCAGGTGCTTAAACCAGTTTATGCTCCCATCCAGGATATTGTGCAGGAATTCAGATTCTTTCAAAATGAATAATACATCCATGAAATGT
Organism: Corvus kubaryi; assembly: GCF_017639235.1. NCBI lineage: Eukaryota > Metazoa > Chordata > Aves > Passeriformes > Corvidae > Corvus > Corvus kubaryi. The sequence goes on from NW_024581088.1 coordinate 9,475,339, forward strand.
GAGCCCTGTAAGTTTAGGGAAACGAGCTGTCAAGTGACCCAAGGAATAAAATTGAGGAGGTGAGTGCCATGAGCACAACACAGGGCACATTGTCTCAGGAACTTCCTTTGGCACCGGTGACGGGACACACTCGGCAGATCAAAATAAGAGCTCAAAGTGGGGAAGAGGAATGATGTGGCCGGAGAGCATTCAGTGGTTTGGATCATTTCTAATGCCATGACAGGCCTGTAAACCAGGAGGTGAACTCTCCTGGACCTTGGGAGGCTCCTGTGGGTATTTTGGAGGAACATGGGTCACAGAGCTCCCAGTCCCACCAAAGCAGGCTCAGCAAACTTCCTCAGAGCTGCAGGTCAGGTCCCTTTTTAGTCCCTGCACTTTTCTATTCTCCATGTCCTGACAGCAGAAGTGCTTCCAAGGGTTGTCTCATTTCGGTGGTCACAGTTCCCAAGACAAAATATCTGCTGAGTTTTGTTACTCGCGCAGATCAGCCGTGCTGGGAGGAGGATTCTCCCTCACTCCGGGGAGCTCCAGCCTTTCAAACCGAGGTAATTCCTCCCTGGAGCCACCAAAACCAAACCCTGTGACCTCAGCAGACATTTATCACCACCTGAGGACTGGGCAAGGTTCACTGAACTTCAAGCAGGGCTGGGACGGGTGGGAGCTGGGAGAAACTCTCTGGTTTCATGAAGGGCTGGCACTGAGTTTGAAAGCTGCAAGTTCTCCCAGGCCCCAGGAGAAGCTAAATGCTGCTTTTTCCAGAGGAGGCACAAAACTGGGACCATGGCAGATGTTTGAGGGGACTCATTTCATCAACTCCCTCTTAAATCAGTGATTGCTTAGGACATATTCTATGCCAGCTTCTCCTCTACTCATGGTGGAAAAAGGGGTAGTAGGAAGTGTCCCTGCCCACGGCACGGGCTTGGAATGAGATGAGCTTTAAGGTCCTTCCAACCCAAGGCGTTCCATGATCCTGTGAAGAAGGAGGGAGCTTCCCTCACCCCAAGGTGCCACAATGGTGTGCTGGGGTCCAAGCCCACCTTTCCAAACCTCTGACCCAAAAGCTTCTCCTTGCTCTCCCAAGCTCTCCCTGCCCTCATGGCAGACATGGAGCCTTCCTCTCGCTGACCAGTGGCCAAAAGCAGAGCCGCCTTTTATTCCAGAGTGTTTCACTATACAAGTGCTTTTGAAATAAGGAAAAATGGGGGGAAATTGCAGTGGGCTTAGCAGACAAAATTGAGCAGTTGACTGTGGCAAGGCATACAGTACTTAAATGCAAGAGCTGATCTAATCGTTGTTCTCGAGGAAGCTTTTTGCTGCATTTTAGCACACAAAGCTTTTCGTTTTCTCTTTTGTGGCTTGAGCTGCTATTTAAGAAAGCAAAAATCAATAAACCTTTCCAGCTTTCAATCTTTTGCCCCAAAAGGTGTTTTTTTGGGTAGTGTTTTGTCATTCATAAGCTGTGGCGACAAATCCTTGACATCATTCGTGGATAATATCGATCAGCTCTTCCGTTGCGCCAAAGGACAAATAGAAATCATTTATCTGTCTGGACTCCAAAACAGCAAAAGACAAAGGGCTCTGCCAGCCACCCATGACAATCAGCAGCTGAAGGTATTAGCAGGGGGTCAAGTTCAGAGGTCAGCGGTCAAACAGGTTGTCATCAGTTTCTCACAGGCAGCAGAGTGGAAAAAGCCAGCTGGGTTTTATTTCCAAACCCGGGAGCCTGGTGGTGGTGGGTGCTGGTGGCCCAGCGGTGCTGCCTTGCCACAGGGTGTGTTGTAGGTTTGGGTTAATTTCTTGTAGATTTGGGGTCTTAACTGCACCTTCCCTCTGGGACTGAGGGCCAGGCCCAGGCAAACCACAAGAAGCTGCTGTTGCTGACATTGCTCTGAGCATTCCCAAGATCCCTTTGTTTTGATGTTGTTACACGGTTTTGTTCAATTTTCTGCACATCTTTTGGGATCAGCCTCTTCTTGGGCACAAGGTCCTAAACTTGCTGCTTCAAACTTGTCTTCCATGAAGGTCTTTGCAAAAACCAGGAGATTACTGAGCAAGCTGCTGCATCCCAGCAGTATTTCCTTGGATGTAGGGATAGCACTGAGGGGAAGCATCAGTTCTACCCATGTCCTTCTTCTCTACCACCAGCACCACCAAATTAGAACACAAACATTTCGGTCAAGATTAAATGGGATGCTGTATGGACTCAGTCCCAGAGGGAAAGGCTCCCTGGTCATATCTCCCTAAACCTGCCAGTGCTGTGCCTCACACATCCAAAATCTCCTCATGTTGTACTGAGAAGTCACCAGGGTCTGTATCAGCAGGAAAAGCACCTAAAGCAAACTTGCTGCCTCCTTGGATTTGTCTGCAATGCAAATAGACACCTAAAATCCTCCTTTCTCCAGCCTCATAAAAACCATGGGCTGCTCTGAGCTTTATGGGAAACCTCTGATCCATCATTCAGGCGGGACAGCACGGCTGCTACGGAAATCCCTTGGGAAGCCAGAGGGGAAGGGTCCAACCAGAGCTGCTCGTCTGATCCTTGGCTTTCCATAAACCCGGGCACTCAGGGCATCCATCAGTCAGTGGGGCACTTCCAGAATTTCTGCAGTGAGGGGAAGAAGCCATGGCAGTAAATAAAGGTGGATAAAATATCAGCATGATCCCCATTCTCCCACTTTCTGAACGTTTTCATGGGCTCTCTCCCCCTCTCCCATGTCCTTCAGCACAGTTATTCCCAGTGTTTTGATTTTTGGGGGGCTGGCAAACAGAGATCCATGTTGTGTTTAAGCAGGAGCGCCTCAGTGGAGTTTCCCTCCGAGATTGTGCTCACACAGGACTGGCACCTGGATAGGAACTCGCTGCACACACACTCCCAGGAACATTTTGTTTAAACTGGGACGAGTTTCCTCCTGTTCACCGCCAACTGGCTGAGGCAACAGAGACTTTCTTACAAGAAGCAGCACTGCAGAGAGCTCTGAGCAGGCTCTCTCTTTGCATTTCACACAGATAGCTGGGGAAGTACTTGAGCAAACACAAATTCCCACTGGATAAATAAGCCGGATGCGCGATGCCAGCAGCCACAGGGTCCATGTGGTAAATGTGGCACTTTGCTTAAATTTCTTCTGGCAGACGGAAATTCTGCCTTTTATTTTATTTTATTCTCCCAAGGACACTGTCAAGGTCACCACGAATCCTGATGCTCCAAAGAGTGTATCAGGGATACAAACCCATTTCACCAGGCTATTGTTGTATGTATCCTCCTGTGCATCCAACTTCATTTCCACTTCAATTTTATCAACCTTCCGCTGGAGACTCAAGGAGATAGGAAACAAGTACTGACACGAATTAGCCCGGAGATTGACTGATATAGCTCAGCCCAGGGAACCCTGGGTAAAACCTTCTCTGGGCTCTTTCTCTCTTGCTTTCTATCTGCCTTTTTTTTTTCTTTTCCTCTTCCCCCCCCCACCCTCCCTTTTTTTTTTCCACTACAACTGTCTTTGTCAGTCACCTGTCAGAGATGTCACCAGTCCTGCCCGGGATGACAGACAGGGCAGGAAAGATTTTGATGGGGTAATTTGCCAAAAATACCCAGCGTGGCATATTAAAGATGGCAGCTGGTGGCAAAGGCTCCAGGGAGGAGATTCCCTGTGGGTGAACCCAGCTTTCTCTTCTCAAACTGCTGTGAACTCCAGAGGTGCTATCCCTTTTGCTTTGGGGAATCCGTGGAAGAATTGCAATGGAATTCATGAAGCGTTGCTCCATGCATTGACCTCTTGGTGTGCATAGGGTGGGCTGGGAGGACACGCAACCTCCCCCTCCACACCTCTGCACCCCAGCCCAGGGCTGGGGCATGTGAAGGCTCCAGTATAAGGGGTCCTGGCAGAGGCAGGGATTGTTCCATAGGGTCCGATCCATGTTCCAAGCAGGGAGCACCTGGCTCGAGCAGGGTGCAGAGAGAGGAGCTGGCTCCTACCAGGGGGGACAGGGCTCCATAGCCTGCCCTCTCCACAAACTTCAGCCCCTCTTCTTCCTCTGTGCAGGAAATTTATGCCCTTTGGGTTCAAAAAAGGCTCCTAGAGGAAAAGAGAAAAGAGAGAGCGAGAAAGAGAATGAAAATGATTTTAATTTTTTTTTTGGCGTAGAAATGAAACTGATATTGAAAGTGAGTAAATTTTAATGAAACGGTGCAAAAATGACATCATTTACTCAGAAATCATTAATTTGTCAGCATTAATATTTCAGCTACAACATTGCCTGTCATTCTGTGCCAGCAATGACTGATAAATCTATAAAAGTGTGCTGCTAATTTACTGAATATTTATGTGCAGTGTCATTTGCAGAGTAGGATTTGAATTTATTTCACTCAGTGTTCAGCTGGAGAACATTTCTAACAAACCTAAAATGAGCAGTACCAGGCTGTGCAAAGTAAAGCTGGCAAAACTTCCCAAATAACATTTTAAAGGGAGATGAGCGCTGGCGGGAGCCGTGGCGTTTCCCGGGGACGAGGCTCTCCCAAGGCCACGTCCCGGCGAGGACAGCGCGGGTGGCTTGGGACAGGGCACGGCAGCTGCCAGCCCTGGGGCTGTGCTGACACGTATTTGTCACAGCTACACCATTTTTCATCTCAGACCTCCTTAGAGGTGTCAGCTTATCCGTTCCACCTCCCAGGAGGCCGCGCACGTGTCGGGAAGGAGCGAGCGCTCCCTGAGCAGGGGCTTGGTGGGAATTTCTGTGTCAGGTTGGAGCACGGGGGGAAAGTCTGCAGAGCTGAGGTGGGAGGTTTAAGGAAGGGGGGAAGGAGAGTGGAGATTTTGCCAGAGTTGTGCAGCCGAGGTGGAAGGGGGCTGGTGTGGTCCAGCCCTGCCCCATGTGCCATGGGGCCACCTGTGTTGGATCCCCAGCATGGAGCAGGGAGTGTCTGTGGCACTGTTGGAGAGTCCATAGGTGTGGTTGGAGTGTCCATGGCACTGGTGGGCATGTCCATGGTACTGGTGGGAGGTCCATGGCACTGGTGGGATTGTCCACGGCACTGGTGGGAGTATCCCCGGCACTGGTTACACTGTCCACAGCTGATTCTTGTGCTGAGGATTATTTTTATCACACCAGAACCTTCCCACAGCTCCCCAGTGTCCATGCTCTGATCCCTGCAAACCTCCCAGGAATGCCCTGCTCCAGTTGCTCCAGAGAATTCCGGTGCTTTCCATGGTGGTCTCAGGATGCAGCACAGCCATCAGCTGTGTTTTGGGAAAGGGAGTTCTTTGGATGGATAGCTTGGTCATCAAAATGTGGTTTTGGGATGATAGAACCCCTTTGGAAGTTCAGGCTGAGTTTGGATAGTGCTTTTAGGCAGAAAATGAATGAAATATATGAAAAATATTGCTGGCTTAAGCCCTGAAATTGGGTGTTCCACATTGATGGGGAGGAGCTTCCCAGGGCCCAGTGAGCAGAGCCCTGAGTGCGTTCCCTGGGCACCATTCCCGCTGCCTATTCCCAGGATTCGAGGTGCAGGTGGCTGCTCCTTGTCCTTGCACCAGCTCCCAGAGGGTTTATTCCACCCCAGTGTCACTTTGGGCTCTCCCTGAACCTCAGGAAGCTCCTGAAGGCAAGCCCTGAACGCTGCTCCCGTTGGGCTGCCGACCACAGGAGCTGCTGGTAATTAACGGGCGTATTAATCCAAGTGGAGCACGAGAGCCTTATTATAGTCACATTTTTCACTTTCATCAGAATAATATCGTATTATATTAATATTTATTTCTGGCTAATGGGCTGTGAAATGAGCTGGGGGACGCTCCTGGTGGGGTTGGGGGTCCTTCCCAAGAGCCAGCAGGGCCTGTGCCCCTTCCATCCTCTCTCTTCCACGAGTGTTGGGAATGTTGTGGAGGGTGGGAATAGCGGTGCCAGCAATGCCAGGGGTCCTGTGTACACCGTGCCACTGCCCCTGAGCCCCTCTGGGGCACAGGGAGAGGGGAAACAGCTCAGGACAGAGACAATGCAGAGCCTCCAGGTCTGACAGATTTGGGCACGGCTGTCAACAGGATGGAGATTGACTTTAAATGAGGAGAAAAAGCCTTGCTTACACTTTGCCACTCACATCTATTACTTGGGAAAATAAGGATGGTGTGAGAGCAAGGAATAAATCCCTTCTAAAAATATATTGGGTGAATGCATTCATTTTCCTGTGCACGTGGAAGAGGGAAGGAGAATGAATTTTAAGCTCGATTCATTCTCCAAAACTAATCTTAAGCCTTTTAATTGTTGAGTGTTGGCATAAAAACATATTATTTATGAAGCTGTGGCTTGGTTCTACATGGCCCCTGTGCCTTTTCCCTTCTTTTAAAGCCAATCTCATTTACTTCTTCCTAAAAGGTGCTCTAGAATCCAATATGAGCATGATGAATATTTAATTTTCCAAGCAGGGTTTACACAATCCCCGAGCGCCTGGCAGCTGGGCCAGTCCCTGGTTTGGGGCTCGAGCAGAGCCTTGCCTTTCTGCTCTGCCTGGTCCGTGCCTATCAATTCCCCAGCAGGAAAGAGGGAATGGCTTTAAACTGGAAGAGAACGTTTGGAAGAAATTCTTCTGCCCCATCCCTGGGAGTCTTCAAGGCCAGATTGGACGGGGTTTGGAAAAACCTGGGATAGTGGAAGGTGCTGGGGTTGGAACTGGATGGGATTTAAGGTCCCTTCCCACCCAAAGCATCCTGGAATTCTGTGATTTACTTCCCATCCCAGGCTGCTCCCCTCCCTGGACAATCCGTGTGTGGCACAAAGGGAGGAGGAAGCGCCAGGGACACCCCGCGGTCGTAGAACTTTAGTGGCTTTCTTAGAGGGAAGATGGCAGCGCCGTAAAACCATTCCACAGGAGAGGGAAGCTCCTGGTCTGAAGCTTAATCATTAGTAAAAAATTATTTCCTACAGTGTTAAAGATCTAATTGGTCCAATCAAAAGGCAAATTAACGACAGCTCATTTGGAGAAATCTGCATGTGTTCCAGCAGAGGCTGCACGGAGGAGCCACGGTGTTCCCAAAGCTGGCAAAGCTGGAGTGGGAACACTGTCCTCTGCAGCACAGGGTGTGTTCTCTCACCAGGGACTCGGTGCTGGCTGGGACATGGGAGAAAGGCAATAAGTTTATTCTTTTTTTTTTAATGCTTACAACATGCAGGTTTTCCCTGTCACTACTTGGAATCTCCCTCTGAAACCGGAGGAATGGGCTCGTGCTGTTAGACCAGACAGCCCAGTTCCCATATCCACACCAGACCAAACCCCTTTTCTCCTGGGCAAATGTTTTATTTTCCAATTTGTAAGTGCTATGTTTTTTGAATAGGGCAAGGAGCATTTTCCTGTCTCGCAGCCTGACTTTTTGCAAACCACTGAAAATCTGTCCCTTTTCTGTTGTATAAAAATCAGTGTTCAAATCAAAGGATGCTCTGGGATTTTAGGACAGACTCCTCTGGACCTGTGCCGTGGTTTATGTGGGTTTATCTCCTGCCCATACCTGCAGGATAAAGCAGCCTAAGACACCACTCTCCATCAGCTCCCAGTCCTCAAAGCTTTATTTTATCAAAAATACATTGAACACTTCATGCCAACAGGTTCCCACGAAACATCCATCTGTATCCGTGGCCCAATAATCCAAATCTTCTATAACAGTGTTGACAGCAAATGGTGTGACCCCCAAATATAAAGCAAAAGCACTTTCCAAAGGCATTTGGGGCAGCCTGGACATCTCCCTGTCCCCAACTCCATCACCACTGGCTCACAGAGCAGGCACTGGCAGCTGCTGGGCTCAGGTGGGTTTGCTCAGGGGGTTCCTGTGCTCCTGAGTATTTCCCACTGCCGTGTCCTGCTGGGTGTTGTCCCCATGCTGTGCCCAGCTGGGCACTGGTGCCTGGATGCTGGTGGTGCAGGGACGGTCAAAGCCCCCCAGGCTCAGGTAGGAGGCACCTCCACCACCCCCCAGCCCCAAGCTGAGGGTCTCCTGCTGCCAGGGCTCTCCCTCCCAGGGCCTCCTTTGTGCTCCCTCCCTCCCTTCCAGCCCAGCCCCAGCTCCAATGTTTTTCCTTGCCAGCCATTCCCTGCATGAAGCTCAGGCAGCCCAAATTGTCTCACCTTTCCCCCCGCTCTGATAAATGCTCCCTGCGCAGTTCCTGTAACCTCCCCGAGCGTCCTTCATTTGTCAGAGATCGCAGCCTTTTACGGCGGGTCATTATTTCACCAGGAATTCGAACAGAAATATTTCCAGTCCACACCAAGCGATCTATTTCACTTCCCCACCCACCACATTAGCCTCTGAATACTCTCATTATACCATTACTAATTAGAAATTCTCTCAAATTGGTGGCTGCATAAAAAAAAAAAGACAGTGTGCTGAGCATATGGCATAATATCCTATTAATGAACACTCTAAATTCAAACTCAGGTCAGCTGTTCATTTCTTGCTCATGACACCCAGGCAAGGGGGAGAAAAGCAAAGCTTCTTTTTTTTTTTTTTCCCTCCCCTTCTAAAATGCATAATATGGAATGCTGGGACGCAGTGGTGCCTTAGGCCAATGCTTTATTTGATTTGGATAATTTTTTTTGTTGTAGAGTTGTAAAAAAAAAAATTTAAAAATTATATATGTATGTGCATTCATAAACCAGAGTGGAAGCACTTGCTGGCCAGTGCTCACCTGTGTGGGGCCTCTTTTAAAAGAGCAGAACAGGCCACGTGCCCTGCCCAGACCCCCCTGAGCATCACGAGCACAGTGAATGTCCTGTGGGGTTGTGTTTGTCCTGCCGGCATCGATGGCTCTGGTGCAGGGCTGGGTGAGGACAGGAACTGCAGCACGCACACTTTTTCCTCTTTCTAGTTAAATGGGCTAATTGTAGCAGGCACCTGCGCTGTGGGAGCGACTTCTTGGGCTGACCTCACCTTGTCCCGAATTGGCGGCGGCTGAGCCAGGGTTGGATGCGGAGCTGCTGCCACAGTGTCCGAGCTCAGCACTCCCCAGCATCGCTGCTGGGGCTGGGTCACCGGGCAGAGCTCCTCTCTGGGGGACTCTGGGAGCTCCAGAGGGGGTCAGCAGCAGGGAGAGGACCCCCCCAGCTGCTGCATCCCCGCGGTCCTGCTGGGGCTGGGGCAGCCCGGCCGCTCGCTGTGACCTGCTCCACTTGCAGTTTTCAGGCTGGATGGAAAGGTGCCAGCGAGTGGGAGGGCTGGGTGTGAGCATCCGTGTGTTTCTGGGGACAGGCAAAGGTTACCTGCCTTTCCAAGGATTATTTTATTGTGGGTTTTTAGTGCCATGAAATTCACAGTACAGTAAAAGAGCAGATTCCTGCACTTCCTCCTTTCTGGGCAGTTGAGCTGTCAGGGCTTTAGGCCCCATCAGTCTTGTTGTCACTGAGGTTTATAAAACCACCAAATGATATTATGTCAGCTGATTCTTTAATGGGATAATCATTAGCCAAGACCTGAGTAAGGTGTTTTTTTGCCATCGCTAATTTCACCTCAAGGTGAACGTGCAGGCAGAGCCCTGGGGCGTGGGGCTTGCGGTGATCTATGGACTCGCTTCGCTCCCTGCCGCTGCTCCGAGCCCTGCTCCTGGGACACGCCGTGTGCCCTCAGTCCCCCGGGTTTGTCACAGTGGGATAGGTCACAGCATGAAGGTTGTGGCTTCCACAGGTGTCCCAGGGCTCCCGGCTCCAACCCGGAGTGCCTGGGATGGGATCTCATCCCCGTGGCTGCCTGCACTCCTTCCCTTTATCAGGACAAAGGGCGACGGCTGAGATTTGACCTTTCAGTAAAAATTGGAAAAGTTTTGGCTTCTCAACAAAATCAAACTTTTCTGTTGAAAACAAATATTTTGCCTCATCAAGAATCCAATTTTCTGTCAAAATAGTTTTCATTAAATATTTCCAAGCAGCCCCGGGTTAGTATTGATTTAAACTGTTGCAAGGGAGAGAAGAATGAGGCTTTGTCTCTACAAACATCATGTTTGCCCACCAATTAAAATTACAGTAGAAGTGGGGAACTGCTGCTGCCTCCAAAAGGGGGCTGGTTAGTGAAACACTCAGTAATTATCCTCATTAGGCTGCTGAGTCCAGCACCGCATCCCAGGGAGCGGTCGGGACCCCGGGAGCAGTGGGAGCTGCAGCAGAGGGGGTGAGGGGTTTGCAGGGTGTTGGGAAGGGCTGCTGAGGAAGGGAGGCCTTCTCCTGGGAGGGCACCTGAGGGAAGGCCTGGCCTTCACCCTGGTGCTGGTTCTCCAGATGGTCAGGACTTGCTGCAGCTCGTGACAGCCAGAGGGACAAAGCGTGGCTCATGGCAGTGCACGGGAACCAGGTGCTCCTTGGAAATCGTGGAGCTGGGACGTCACTCATCGAGGGGCTCTTGTGTTGCTGTGCTGCTCGTTTGGGCTTTTTCCAGAAAATCCAACTATAAAAGTTGAAGTGAGGCACAGGATTGTCCATGCCAGGGGCTTTTCTGGTGCTGTGGTGGGGAACTGGGAGCAGGGTTGGGTGATGGAGTCACTCAACCCGAGGAGGGCGAAGGGGCTGGAAGAGGCACTGAAGAGCACCCGGAGCCAGATCGGTCCCTTCCAGCCAAGTTTTGTGCTCTGAGGGTTAAAGCTGAGCTGAGTGCGCTGGAGCCCAGGAAGAATTGAGGTTTTATTTCATTGGCACCGGGGTCATTCCTGATTTAATTATGTAAAAATTAATGTGAACGTCTTTCCTGGTACGGATAGGCCGGCCATGGAAATTGAATTGGGTGAAATGCTGGTTAAGCTAATCACTCACAAGTCATTATGATGGCTGAGCACAGGGGTGCTGTAATCTGTTGGGACTTCCCAGAGACCTGATTGAAGACCAAGTGTAAGACCCACAGGTTTAATCAGATGGGATCGGTGATGTTGCACTGAGGTGATTTTCCAGCAGCTCCGAACCATTTCTTCCTGCTGTGAGAATCCATGTTTTAAGTCTTCCTGCGCTCTTCCCAAACCATTCCCAGCCTGGCAGTGTGGGCAGAGAGCTGTGCAGGTCTCAGGTTCACCCTGAGCCCCTGGGGAAAGCTGTATCGTGATACTAACACAGGAATTCTGGAAAAATCCCAGCCCTGATCCTGCAGCAGCCTTTCCTCCCCTCAGTGGAGGGGTGCAGGTGAAGGGCTCCTGCTAGAGGAGCTTCTGCCAGGGATGCTGCTCCCATGTCCTCTGGCTGAAAGGAGCCACTTTAAGGCAGGGACAATAACTGGATTTAAAATGCTGCTGTTACCCGTGTGCTCTGTGTGCCAATCCACACCTGCAGCCGTGTGTTCCTACACCTGGTGGCTGATTTTGGGGCAGGCAGGGCTCAGGTGAGTTCCAGCCCTGCCATTTGCTGCTCTGCCAGGGGTTTGGGGGCTGTGACCCTCCATGTGGGGGTCTTACAGGGCCTCCTGAGAGCTCCCCTTGCCCCCACAGCCATTAACCATCTTTAATCTGAGTGTGGTTTTTATAACAATTTATATACATTTTAAAGGGATAAAAACTCCCAGTCAGTATTTAGAAGAGCATGAACAGCTTGCAGAGCACTTTACCCATCTGTTCCCAAAAATGACCACCTTTGTAGGTGCCTGGAGGGTGCTGGGCCTGAGCTGCTTCCCAGGCTCAGTCAGGAGCCAGCTGATGTCCATAGCAAATCAAGATGCTCATTGTAATGTTCACAAAAATGTAATTTGATTTGCCTTTGTCAACAAAATCTGCGGAAACATCCCCTGCCTGAATAAATATCCCTGCAGGGTAGCACATGCTTTGTAAATAATTTTCATTGTAGCCCCCTCTTCCTAGCAGGGTGGAGAGTTGAGAACATTCATCAAGTCTCACATTAAGAAAATAATTTTCTTGTACCTAATTTGTGCAATAAATAAAGTCCACAATTTCTTGCTTCTGCAGCAAGGAAATGTAAAGAGCTGAGACTGGGTTTTTTTGACACTGGGTGTTTTTTTGATGGTTACTCCTACCTCAGGCTTGGTGCCAACAACTCCCCAAGAGTTTGGGATTTGGGGCACAGCATCCTCTGGGCACTCCAGCACGGAATGACCAGAGGAGCTTTACCTGCCAGGAGTGGAGAGCAGGGCACCCCAAAGGTCAGCAGTCTCCCATCCCTGACCTGGAACAACACCTTGGATGACACCAAGCCTGGGTAAGGCTTTACCCAGCTGCAGGGGGCTTTGGCCAGGCCTGCCCAGCTCGCAGCTGGCACCAAATTGAGGTTATTTTTCAAGGAACGTGCAGAGATTTGTTTGTTTGCAACCTGTGCTCAGGCCTGACTGCAGAACAAGGGGCAGGGTGCTGCTGTTGTTTCATCTTTTATCCTGAATTATCTCTGGAGATGGAGCCTTTGCTGTCTGCTCTTTTCTGCTGCTGTCAGTAAAGGTTCATGCAGCAGGAGCCACAGCAAAAGCACAGCCGTGTCCCCACTGTCCCCAGGCACTGACTCAGAGCCAAGCCAAGGCAGCACCGCCCTCTCTGGTGGCCTCAGCTGCCTCTGGCCAGGCTTTGGTACCTGCACCAGGTGCTCTGCACCTTCAGGGGTCACCTTCAGTGCTCCTGCCCCTCAGGCACTGCTCCCAAGCAGCTCTGAACAGGCACAGGACAAACCTGCAGGACAGGGCTCACTGGCTGGCAGGGAAGCAAGGAGGACACGGGAGAGTTTTGGCCTTTCGGGAGCTGCACCTCGGGTGACCAGACTCTTAAATTCCTCTTTGCTCATCCCATGTCTCATTGGGGAACTGGAGCTCAGGTCTGTCCAGCTGGGAGAATACCAAGATGGGAGCACAGCTTTGTTTTTTTCCTTGTAGAAATGTAAATCTGTTATTTATATATATTTTATGGATGGCATGTTCCTATCCCCAGGCATTTTGCATTGGAATTCAACTCATTGCAAGCCTATTACATGTTCACTAACTATAAACCATCTGATTTATATTCATTAACCAGTCGTAGACAGCAGTAGTGGCATAACTTTAGCACTGGACATGCCTCACTCGATGGGAGAACTAAATTTCAGTTAATTAAGGTGCCGTAATTGTTGTCCAGTACAAGTGTCTTCAGGGCATTCACTTTGTAAATAATTTTTCACCCCAACCTTTCCTGCATACTTGGTTGCTGCTCTGCAACTTTGTTGGAGCCATAAATTATTAGGAAATCAGCTCTCCTGCCTTTCTAGTAGGAGAAAGTCCCTTTTCTGAGCCTTGCCAAGGACAGCGGTGGCATTAAGGATTAGCAAAGTGCAACGGGACTGTGGAGGAAGCAGAAAGATTATAAACCCCTAAAACTCAGGGGGATCTCATCTCCAGGAGGGGTGTTAGCTCAGGGGAGCTCTGGGGCATTATCCCCTCCCCCAGACCACGGCCACCCTCGGCTCTCCCTCCCTTGGAAACTCCCTTGGGGGAGCTCATGAGGCTGAGCTTCACCTCAACACAGCCTGGCTCAGAGAGGCCGGGAGTGGGCCCTGGGACAGGTTAAATCTGGTTGCCAAGAGATTAAAAGTTGAAATCCCCCCTTGCTTATTTGCTTTATTTTCTCAGAAATTCAGGTCGTGTGGAAAGGGGCATTCCCTCCCGTCCTTTTACACCCAGCAGGTGGGAAGCAAGATGGAAAGGGGCTTCTTGTGCTTGATGTGGAAACAAATGTGGGGCAGCTCTGCAAGTGGCTGGTGTGGAGGCCATAGAGGAGGGCAGTGCCAAGGGGGAGGGCAGTGATCAGCACTGACCAGCACATTTTCCTTTTCTTTTTGGAAACAGGGTGAAAATTATCCTTCCCATAGCACTTGCTGTAGGTTTGGGCTTCCGGGGTTTGGTTCGTGGTAAAGGATTTTCCCTGAGTTTTCAGGCACTGGTGGTCCTGGTTGGACTGGGATTTCTGGATGTGCATTAACAGCACGTGTCCCTTGTGGTCAGCACCGTGGTTTTATTTCAAACAAGGAGCTGGATCTTCACCTATGCTTGAGGGATGGAGCAATGGCCGAGATTCCGCGTCTGCTTTCACCCGGGGATTCAGTCCGAGGCAGCTCTGAGCCTTTGTGCACCAATAAATTCTCCTGCTCTGCTGAGACACCTCTGTAGCACGTGAAGGGGGCACTGGAGCTTCTCCATTTGTCTGCTCGAGTCTCCCCTTGATCTGACAGCTCCTTGCAGCCCTGCCCGGCAGCAGACATATGCCAGTCTCTCTGATAGTTCATGTTCACTTATTAATATAAAGATTCAACTTCCCACTCGCCGGAGTAAACCTTGCATGATGCCTCTGACAGTAATTCAGTTGTAGCCTCAATCAGCTGCTGGATCTCCAGGCCATGGCTGTCCTGCTAGCCTTTTCCAATTTTTCACTACACCAGTCATGAATAAATCTCCAAAACACATCAGATTGCTGAAAATGGAAATACCAGAGACAGGCACCAGTTCAGTAGTCAAAGAGCATCACCTTCCTGCAGCAAGCATGCACGCTCCGTGCTCCCTTGTCTGCTCATCACAGCCCAGCCCGTCGTGCAGAGGCCCCAAATGCCGGGGAGCCATCAGAGTGCGCCCTGAGCATCCCTGCACACGTCCTGCTGCCCAGGACAGGTGATTTCCAGTCACTGGCTGCGCTGCCAGCCGAGCCATCAGCAGCGCCCAGCTGCTCCCAGCGCAGGGCCTGCCCTCTCATGCGAGCTGCAGACAAGGGCTGTGCGTTTGCAGAGCCTGGCAGCGCAGAAAGCAGCAGCAGTCGCTGTTTCCAGGCCTTTCCGCTGCCCTCAGTGAAAAGCACTTTTCAGCAGGCACCTTGTCCTGGCCCAGCTCCTCCATGGGTGGGTGCTGCCAGCGCGTGGTGCCCTGAGCCCTCAGCTGGCACAAGGCAGGGTGGCCCAAGGACGTGTCCCTTGGCTTTCCCCTGGCACCCTGCTGGCAGCACACGCTCCCACAGAATCCAGGGGTGCCGGGGGACGGGAGGCAGGAGGATGCTCGCCCTCAAGTGCAATCCTTGGGTTCATCAATTTGATTTCTGCTGGGCCTCTCCTGGCGTGTTGTCACTTTTCTCTGCCACGATCCCTCCGGGATGGGGGTCCCAGGTAGCGCAGGCAGGGCCCTGGTACGGGGGCACCTCCCACAGGGGCTTCCCTGCGGAGCCAATGCCCCCCTTTAGTTACCTGCCCGGTGCTCCCTCACCCCCGGCGTGCTTAACCTCTGACCCCTCCCCTGGCTCCAGTCTGGAGGCCTCGGTGGTGCCTTTTGAGACTTGACCCAAAGGGTGAAATCTTGGTTGTGTCCAAATTGAGGGGGCCTTGCTGCCGACGTGGGTCTGCTCACCCTTAATCTACCCATTACAAATGCAGGCATGGTGCTGCCTCTCCCAGCATTGTTCTGGGAGAACTCCACAGAAAAGCAACTGCAAACCACTATTATTTAAATCACTTTGGGTCAGAAAATCAGCTAGAACTTAAAAAAAAAAAAAAAAATTCCAAATCACCACTCATAAAATAAATCAATTTCTTTAAAATTAGCCTCCTTAAGTTTGACATCAATTCTGTTTCTGTAAGGTTTGTCTGTTTTGTAATTTTGTTTTTTATCTGTGTTGTTATATTCAGCCCCCTGCTAATAAAATGTCAAATTAAAAAAAAAATTAGTATCCCTGGTATTTCAGAAAACCAATAAAATAAAACCTTACAAGAGAAGCAAAAGAAAATTTCCATCATTCTCTCCTTAACCGAAATCAAAATTAAAGCGTTATTAGAAATTTCATTAGGATGGAGCAGATTGGTAATGAAATTACATTCCAGCTTTCCACAAACCCAGTGTATTAAGTAGGTTTGATCAATGATGTTCACACAATTAATTTTGTCTGATTGCTGAGGATTACTTTATCGACAGTCACATTTCACACTTGTGGGGTTTTTTTGTTTCCCCAGTAAATTCTCCACGATGTCACATCACATGATGGCGAGGCAGCTTTGAAGCCCCGGCTCTCCAAGTGACTTCCAGCGGACCATGACGGGAGTCAAGGTAAGGATGTCACTGCTCTTAATTGTGTTCCTTGTGCTGGGGCTTGGGGACAACCAACCTCGGGGCCGAGGGGTGCTCTGGAGCCCTGGGGAGGTTCCAGCCGGGAAGCGATGGAGGGAGACCTCGTTCCTGCTCTCCTTGGGCTGCCTGGAGGCTCCCAGCGCTCTGCTGTGATGTTGGGGGGTCTCAGGGCCCATCTTAGGGTTGGTTCTGTGTCTCTGAGCTGTGGTGACAAACTGGCACTGCTGGTTTTGCTGGGTGCAGAGCCAGGCTGGGGTCTGGCACCGCTGTGGGAAGGGTTGGAGATGGTGCCAGGCTGGGACAGCCCTGCCATGTGCTCAGGTGCGTTTGTTCAGTCTCCGTGCTGGTGTTGGCACAGCTGGCAGCACATCTGGAGGCAGACTGAGGCAGGAAGGAGAAGGGGAGGGCAGCAGCTCCAGAAACCACGGGCTGGTTCAAGCGGGCTTTGCTGCTGGTTCCGACTCGGGTTGTTCTGGCAGCACCAAGGATTCTTTGAGGTTTCGCCGTCCTTGTCCATGGCTGTTTCCTTTGTGCAGGCAGGGGATGCTCCTGGAGCTCTCTGTGTTACTGCTCACAGCTTCACAACGTAATTAGGTGACTTTTACGTGTGAAAATGAAGTCTGTGATATTGCAGAGGCAGAGCGAGGTTCACTTTTAAGTTGCAGGAAGGACCTGGTTCCATGATTTGGGTCTCTGTGTCTTAGAAATGACCCTGGAATTCAGCTGCTCCAGCGAGATTTTACCCACAGGACTCCATGGAAAGCTTCAGGAGTTCAAGACCTGGAAAGGGAAAGCCCTTTTCCTTTTCCTGGGGATAACCTTTGCTGTATTTTGGGCACTTTCTGCTGAGTCCCCAGCTGTACATTTTCAGTGCCAGGGAAGGGGAGCTGCCCCACGGCAGGGTCGGCTGCCTGCTCAGGAGGGGGGTGAGGCACGGGGCACACCAAGCTCCTGTCCCAGCCCCTGGAAGCTGTTTTCCTTCTGTACACACAGCAAAGATACCAGGATCTAATTTTTAGAGATGAGGCATCTCATCTGTCAGGGGCTGAGTGAATTAGAATAAGAGTGTGCTTTTTTCTTTTCCTTAAAACAGCCCAAAGTTTTTATCAAGATGCCATTTATCAGCAGTGCTACCAGCCGCTAGCAGTAGGCATCCTGCCAATCATTTTATGGAAATAGGGAAGGACTTTAATGTTTGGATGCCCATCTGAATCGACTCTTGTTCATGTCAGCAGATCTGATGTGAAAGCAAAGGTGCCCCTATGCAGTCTAGTTACCATCAAACCTGTAAGTGTCAGCACTTTAAAGGCAAGGAACACAATGCTGATGGTGGGCAATGTCACTGGTTTAACCTATTTCAAAGACATCAGCTCCTGCAGTCTTTGCCTGCTCCTTGTCTCTCAAGGATTAGTTATGCCCGAAGTGCACCTGCTCCGTTAATCTCTGCAAATAATTATGGAGATACCTGCTTATCACCAGCTTCCCCTCTTAACAAATTCATCCATTCATCCCTGCTAGTTACCTGCAGGAGTAGCCAGCAGCTACCACACTTGGTCTTTAAGCTCTGCGATCTCACATGATCCTTTAAAGCAGCGTTTGGATGGAGCTGCTGAAGTCACCGTCCTCTGCAGGGTCAGCAGGCAGCTCTCCCCAGCCTGGGGACGGCCACTGTGGCTTCTGCTGCCCGAACTCCAGGGGCAAGATCCAAACTCACCCTCAACCTGAGAGCAAACCCTCTGGGGACGAGGCGGCCTTCAGCCAGGTGAAGGGACCGTGGTCACACCCGAGTCACCCCGTGCCCAAACCTGGTTGAAGAACCAGGATGGCACTGGCTGGACTGGGCAGTGTCATGTGCACTCCTTCGCCACCATCTCCTGTCCCTCTGCCTCCTTCCCTGCTTGTCCTCTCCGTTTCCCTGGTGTTCAAGCTGTGTGCGATTTAGAGCAGGGATTTCTGGCGGTGCCTAACACCACTTTGCCACTCCATCAGTGTTTCCTTCCCCTGATGTGTTCCAAAACCATCTCAGGGATGCAGAAGGCTGAGCTGGGCACTGCTGCTGTTGGGGATAGGGCTGTGTATCCCCAGCATCCCTCTGCTCCCTCCCTGCCCTCTGTTTGCACGGCATTTCCATCATTTTGGAGGTCAGGGGGTTTTTGGAGGTGACCCCAAGGGATCCTGGTGTGGCTGGGCAGGAGGTGCAGGCAGCGCAGGCAGCGTGGCCCCTCACACGGGCACTGCTGCTGCTGCAGCTGTTGACACTTGAAGTGATTAACATGGGGAGGACAGTGAGAGGGAAATAAATAACACCCTAATCTCTGGCACCATCATTCCTTTGATGAGAACAAAAAATATGAAGTCTGAAAGATCAAAATAACTGTATTAGAGCATGAAAAGGGAAATGCTCTTTTAACCACCGCTGTTCAGATATATCTCCTCAGATCTGACATGCTGTAATATATTTGTAACACAGATATATATTAGGGGGTAAAGCTGGTGATTAATTTGCTTTACCTTTTCAGAGCATATACATAAAAACCTACATTAGCAGAATTAGCATTTTACCTGTCTTTGAAGATCTTTGCTTTGAAATGTATCAAGTCTTGTCGATTTTATGTCTCTCAGAAGAATAAGAGTTGTTTTTTCATGAAGCTTCCCCCTGGCCCACCTCCTCCCTGGTTTGCCAGCACGGTGCAGGCAGAGATGCTCGGGGTTTGTCTCTAATTACTGCATCAGCACCCTCCGGGGCATTGCTTTAGCTGCTGCCCATATTCACCCCTCTTGACTCATAATTGCTGTTGAAGCTTCTGAGACTAGAGATCAAAGTATTCATGTCATTCATGTTCCTGTCAAAGGTCTTATCGTCAAAGCACCAACTATATTTCGAGAGACGTCTGCTTTTCTCAAGAGCAACACACAAACTTGGCTTTGCTTTTTTTCTTTTTTCCCTCCTCCTCGTTGCAACGTTGCTGCAAGGAAGTGCAGGTGAGGGAAGGAGGAAGCAGCAAAGGGCTGCCCAGACTGCATCCCTAGATATTTAGTTATTGACTGTTAAGGAACATCGTTCCAACCAAAACTGCTGTTCCAAATTTCTTTCTTTGCCTGACCTTCCCCCTGCCCCCTGCCTGCACATGTGGGATGTTGGAGCTGGACTTGTCTCTGCAGTTTGCTGGTGGTGTTTTGATGGCTCCTCAGGAGAGCTGGTTGGCTGGTGAGATTTTACTTCCAGCTAAAACATCAGAGACAAAAATTTGTTGTTTGTGATTTTTAATGCAATCAAAATTTGGATTCAGACAACTTAGCAGAAATGTTCAGCTTGATTTGTCCTGTTTTCCTTTGGGGAAGAGGCTGTGAGTCAGGAGTCACGGGGATGCCCAGTGGGCAGGGGATGACTCAGGAAAACCTGAGTGGGTGCAGGATCTGCCCCAGGACCCACCGGCCCAGCCACATGTGGGGAGCAGCAGAGCCTCAGCACTCCCTGCCCACCACAGCAACTTCTGATGAGTTTCTCTCTGAGTCCTCAGAACTGGGAGCAGGAAAAGAACTTTATAAAATTCTCCACAACCAGTCGAGCGGAACCTATTTTCTCTCACAATGCAATTAACGGCACCAACATTTACAAAATATGATTACAAGCACTTTGGTTAAGTAGAGGAAAGTATATTAGATAGCAGCGAGGGGTTGATCTTAATGTGCATTTTTTCGAGAGACTTGCATTTTCTTTGTGCAAATAAAGAGGCCCTAAATTCTCCATAGGCACTAAAATCAATGCAGTGGAACCATGATAACAAACACAGGCTCCACTTTTTGCTACATCCCCCAATTAATTAAGCCTTTCACGGGCATGTAATTAGGAACATTAGCAAGTCATAAAATTGCCGTGAGTCTCTAAATTATGTGCTGGCCCTCAGCAATTTGTTTTTAATTCCTTTTGAAGACAATGGCACTGCGGGGTCCCATAGATCTTCATAGCAGCCTACTGTTTACTTCTTTATGGCTCTATGAAGATCTAACTGTTTTCTACTGCTCCCAGATGCACCCGCACTATTTTCTTGTGCGTTTTCATTACCTGAGTTAGATTTAAAGGGAAACGGCCTCGGCCGCCCCGCGCCCGCCCCGCCGGTGCCGGGAGCAGGGAAGGAGCGGAGCGGAGCGGGGATGCTCGCCCGGAGCCCGGGCTGCTCAGCAGCCGCCAGCCGGCACCGCAATTTATGCACTTCTATGTAGACTGGTGCGAAAAGGCAGATAAATAAATAAATAACCGGGAATCATTTCGGGGGAAGGTTTATTTCCCTGTTACTGTGATTTACTCCTCCTTGATGAGAGTGTCTCTTTGGCAGCGGAGGCGCGGGCAGACGTTTGTGTGCGCGCGGGGTCAAGAGCGGCAGAAAGAAGTAAATAGTGGAAGCAAATTGTTTTTCCTTCCAAAATATCCTGGCTCGTTCACAGCTAAGGGGTCACCAGGATAATACCTGGACACGTGTTCTCATAGCGGGACCGTGCTGTGGTGGGTACACGGGGACTGTTGAGTGTTTTAACCGATTTGGGGTTTATTGCATCAGTCTGTGGGCAGTAGGAGTCGACGCCCAGCAGCGTGGAGCTCTCCCTCCTTTCCAGCTGTGGGCCTGTCCCGGTGCTGCATCCCGGGAATTCCGGCAGTCTCCGGGCGGGTGTTGCTTTCCAAGCCTTGCTCACCACGCTTGCTGGTTCCCCCGAGCACTGGGGATCGGAGCCAATTAGTGCTGTTGAATTACCAAATGGGTTTAGTGGTAATAATAATAAGCAGAGATTGTAGTAAATGAGGTGAATTCTGGCTCGTCTCCATCCAGCTGCCGTGACACCAGAGCTTGTGGCCATCCCAGGACTCCTGGCTGCCTCCTGCACTGTCCTTTGTCCTTTCAGGCCTCCTGGTGCTGCGCTTCCCTTGGGGTGGCAACAAAACCTCCGTGCTAATGTCTTTCTTAATGCAAAGTGGAGAACATGTTACTGCTGGACCAGGGGATGTGTCAAAAAGCAGCAACCCAGAAGGGAAACCATCCCCAGAATCCTTCATCTTCACCACTGCTTTCACTGCCTGATTAAGCTTTGTTTTGGGGCTGGAAGAAATATCAAGCCGAGCATATTATAACACTGTGCCTTGTGGTGTGAAGCAGCAGCTGGACAGAGGGCACAGACGTGGGTCCATTAGTTGTCAGCAAGAGAGAGAAAAGTGGGAAGTGTTTGCAGCACGGAGCACCAGGATAGTCAGGAATAAGGTGACGCTTAAAGGATACCCGAAGTGTAGGAAGAGGGCAGCCCAGTAGCTCCCCTTTTAAAATCTATTTGCATTTCAGTGAAATTCTGACTCTGGGGGGATTGCAGCCTCCAGCTGGGGCAGGGAGGAACAAGTTCTTCCCTCAGCTGCTCCCAGCACCTCGTGCCCCGCCTGGAGGAGGGGGAGTAGTGTGCTCTGCAGGTGGGCTTGTTTCTGTCTGCTGCCTTGGGAGCTGCACCACTCCACGTGCGAAAATTTCGGCTTCCGACATCAAATGTTTTCCTTGTCCCTGTGAATTTACTCAATGAAAAAGGCAGAATGTGTATGTGAAGGGCCAGCGGAAAAAAACCCCAAAAGCCAGGCTGAGGGCCCAGTCCCGTGGCTGTGACACAGGCTTTGAGCTGAGACCGGCTCCTGGCTTTATGCCTGGTGTACGCACCCTTCGGATTTGCATGGCACAAAGCCCTGGATAGATGGGAGCGATGCAGCGCCGTGCTCGGCTGCCCCAGGCTCCATCCACAGTGCTCCCTGCTCCTGCCAGCCCCCCAGTCCCCTTGCCGGCAGGGGCGGGGGGGGGGGGGGGAGGAGGAGGAGGAGGGCTGTGCTCCTCCTGCGCGGCTGCTCCGCGTTATCTCCGCCGGTTCCAGCGGGAGATGCTATCGGCAGGCCGGGAGCGCGGTCCCCGCCGCGCAGGGCACGGGCAGATCGCATCTGCAGCCGGGCTGAGCGTGGGACACGGCACATTTATGGGCAGCCTGCGGGGACAGCCCCGTGCTCGCTGAGATCAGCCTGGCTGGCCCAGCCCGTCCTCCCCGGCCGCTCTACACGAGGCATTTGCCTTAAAACCGAATCTTTTTGTCTCACTGCGGGCAGCGGTCTCCTTTGAATAGGTACGAGCGGTGCACCCGCTGGCCTTTACGGTCGTGTTCAAAGTTTGGCGGTGCTGTCAGTGAACCCCAGCGGCAGGCAGCCTCTGCCCGGCCAGAGCTCTGCTCCTGCTCTCGGGAAAGCTTCCAGGGATGGGCAGTTCATCAGCCCAGCCCCGGCACAGTTCATTGGCATGCACAGCCAAGCAGAAACAAAGGCACACAGAAGGATTCTGCCGTGCCTCTGCACGTCCAGGCGCTGGAGCAGAGTTTGCCTTATTTCACAGACGCAATCCCCCAGGATAGAGGGAATGGTTATTAAAAAGCCCAGAGAGCAGTGTCTAACCTTGAGTAAGTGTTTTCTTGTTGTCATCCCAAGATCTAAAGAAAACCCTGAAGAGAATACACGGTGAAGACATATATTATAGTTGGAGCTTTTTATCTCACACATGTGACTTTGCCTATCATGAACTGTACGTTTTTATTCTCACTAGTGGGACAAAACTATATCCCACTGCAGCATATATCAAGAGGAAGAACATTGTACCTTCTTTGCATTAATATAAATAGCTGTTTAGGACCGATTCCTTGGCCAGATACTACCATCTCACCTGTCCTTTATCTAAGATATTTGGCATGTAGCTCAAGTTTGGTTTATTTAGAGTCAGGATGCAGCAGCTTTTACATATTAAAGGTGCATTTTAAAAGAGCATTTTCTATTCTAATTTGGGGGGGATGGAGCTCTTTAGGGCATTCAGGGAACGATGTCCATCTGATTTACATTTCCCTTGTTGGAGCAGAGCTGCGTACGCATATTAGGATGTAAATAATAGTGATGGATACATGTATCTTTAAAAGATCCATTTTCTCTTTTGACTAAGGCATCCAGGAGAGGAAGGAGAATGTAGATCACTTTTACAGGTGGAAAATCAATCTTCTAAGACAATGTGCACAACACAGGAGCCAATCCCTCCTTTCCAAGGAACTCAGTGCCAGGGTAAGAGGTGCAAAGTTCCCCAAGAAGTCGTGTCTGGCATCCAAGGGCAGGCATTTGCTGGCAATTTCCTTGGCCTCTGCTCTCCCAGATGCCCAGCCACCAGAGTTAGGCTTGCCCAGCACAGATTTGCCAGCACCACCAGCATGCTCAAGTCTGATTTGGGCTTCCAAAGGCTCCCAATCCCCATGGTCTGAGTTGGGAAATGAATTCAGCGCACAGCCAATAAAACTACAAATTGTAATTGGGGTCCTGCTAAAGAGCATTATTTTTGTTATTTTGCTGCTCTGTGGGGACTTGGCAAGTGCAGGGTTGTGTGTTCCCCATGTGATATATTGTGGCTTGAGGAATTTCCTGGGCTTCTCCCAGGTCTCACTGCAGCACCACTGGGATGCCAGGATTCATCACATCCCTGCCACAGCCATACACCAACATGAGCAAACACAGGAATGAAAAGTTAGAGAAAAGGTTACCCCAAGAGAGGCTGAAATGGAGCACGAGTTGAGCTCTGCCCTGGCTCCCCATTCTTCGTGAGTTCAGCAGCAAATTGCTTGAGAAAAATGAGAATTAGGAGGATTTCTCCTGTGTGTTGGCATTGCTGAGGGGGCAACGGGTGCCCTGTAGCAAAGCCACTGCTGGATCCCAGTTCATCTGGAAATACTTGTGTTGTGCTGAAGGCTTTGCTAACATTTACTGACCCAAAACGAGGAGCATGAGTTCACTTTCCAAGTCTGCTGCTCGTAAAACTCCTGGGAGATGTGGGTGCCCTGGGAGCGCCAGGTTAGTTCGGGTCTGATTTCAGGACTACGGGGTGGCAGGTAATCACTGACTGCAGCAGGGAATGCGCCTCTCGGGCTGGTAGCACTTCTGCTCCTGTGTTGGATTAACCCAGAAACTCCTGCAATAAAACCTTCCCTGGCCAAGGTGATTTGTGGGGAAATCCGGAACCTCCAGTGAACTTTCTCATTTGTCTTTGGCTCTGGCTATTTTCCCTCCAACTTCAGAGGTACCAAAAGGAAAAAAAAAAATTGAAGTCCCTTGATCATCACAAGGGGAAATTAAACCTCTGGGCTTAGCCCTCATTTCCCTCATCCTTCCAGATTGTCCAGTAATGGGAGCAAAGCTAATTTCCTCCGGGATCCCCTTGGAGCTCGTCACTCCAAGCTGGTGAGGAGGGGAGGGAGCTGGATGCGTGAGTGATTGCTGCAGGAAGGGGCGTGAGGAGATGGGCTGAGATACTGGCCTTGTGTCAGAGGGGCATGAAATTAAGCAATCAGGAGTTGGGGGAAATTGGGGTTGTTTGCAGACCCAAATAAACAAACTTTCAGCTCTGGAGGATAAGGCAGGAGCACGGCTCAGAGATTCTTTTATCTTCTTCACACCTGAGAGCACACCCAGCCTCTGTGTGGGAAGGACTCTCAGAAGCCTGGCTTGGTGGGGAAAGTGCGTGAAGGTCTCGCTGATGCTGTTGCTTTGAAAGAATTTGTTTCCAAAGCATCTTCAGTCAGCATTTCCTGCCTGTCTCTGACTCGGCTCCAACCACACCATTTGTGGCTGGCAGTCCCCTGTCCTTGAGCAGGACCCCATCAGCTCTGTGGTGGCACCAGAGTGGACAGTGACCCTCAGTGCTCTGCTCTGGGTGACAAGGTGGTGATTGGCCATGGGTTGGACTCGATGGTCTTGGAGGTCTTTTGCAGCCTAAACAATTCTGTGACTCTGTGAAGTGACTGGGACTGAGCAGGAGGAGAGGGAAGGAGTGGTGTCAGCTGTGTCCCCAAGGAACAGCAGGAACAGGAACAGGATCCATCACCCTGCTGCTGTGAGGGAAGAGAAGGGCACTGAGGAGCAGCAAAGTTCCCTTCACACCATGAGGCAAAGCCCAGAGATGGAGTTGAAAAGGGTAGGCAAGATCTGTGCTCAAATCTGGCCCTTGCTAATTGTGCATTCGTTAATAAGTGTCAGCTAAAGTTCTGTGCTGCCACGTAAGGGAGCTCCCTGCTGCCCCATTAACCCCTGCAGGGCTGGTTTTGGCAGCCTCCAGCACAGCCTGTAAGGTGCTGTGCATTGGGGTTGGATGAGGAGTGAACGCCGAGGCCAAGATGCTCTTCCAGCTCAGTTTGAACATCGTTAGTTTGATTATATCTTTACCTTGGTAGTGCCCCAGTGAGCACTTAAAACCCAAACAGGCAGCTATTAGATGTGACTTCTGAAATGCAGCCTGGGCAGCACTGCTGTTCTCAGCTCACTCCTCTGGAACCAAAAGCAGTGGCCAAGAGCTGTGGGAAGGAGGGTGTGGGTTTCAGAGCCGCCTCCCAAGCCATTTGCCTCCTTTCCATCCCCCATGCTTGGTTTGTGCAGGGAAATTGCTTTGGGTTTGGGACTGGGAAGATTAAGGAATCCCAAACTGCAGGAAAGAAGGGAAAACGTGTCTCCTCAACGAGCAGAGCCATTGCAAGAGCCCAGTGGGCTGAGCTTGGCTGAAGCAGGGTGGGACAGCCCTGGGTGCAGGCCGGGAGCCCACGCAGGGAGCAGGTGACACTAATGGGAGGGGACATTGCCCAGGGGCTGAGTGACAGCGCCAGTGAAGCAGATCGACGTCAGGCGTGAAGGCAGTGCCTTCCTCTGCTCAGATCACAGTCACACACCGGCTCTGAATCATGAGCCTTGCAACCAGCAGGCATAAATTTATACTATACAGATGAGAACTGTGCCTGGGAGACAGAACATCTATCTCCTTTGCACTTATCTGCCACTGTGACACAAACAATCAGAGATGATTCTCTGGCACAACAAACAGCAAAGTGTCTTCTTTGTCTTTGCCTCAAAGGAAAACACTATAACACATCTTTTTGGCCCGTGCTTTTATCACTTACTTTTGTTCAATAATCTCCCTGCCCAATACACAGGATTTGGCCGCGTGTGTGCGTGTGTGTAATAGGAAATCTGCCCTGTCTGAGCGGCGGCGTGGGGAGGGAATAAATACACTGTCACTGGGGCTTACACAGGCTGCAGCAGCCCATGGCTTAACCCCAAATCTCTGCGCTGATGCTGGATTTTCTGTAGTGCCACGGAGCCCTGGCTTTCTGGGGATGTGGAAGAAGGAGCCTTAAATGATTCCCAGGAGCTGCGAGTCGGGAGCTGGGCTGGGCAGTGTGATATCATGGATGTGGAAAGAGTAGTTCCAGGGTACAGCACTGTCACCATAGCACAGCAGAGGGAATCAAACACCCACAGGTGTGTCTTACCCATCGTTTGGGGCAGGTTGTTGATTCTGGAACCTCAGGACAGACGGTAACACAGCTCACAGGGACCACTGGTCACTAGAATGCAGTGATGGGGCTGTGTGGGGTCATGGCTGTGCTGGGATCTGACAGAAGGACGCTTGCTTTAGGTGTTGTTTGCTTTAGGTGGAGGGGGGATACGCAGAAATGGAGTAAAATATTTGGGTTCTCTTTCGGTTCTGCTCAGAAACGTTTTCTGAGGCTCCAGCAATGGGTGGTTTGACTGTCCTGTGCAGGAGGAAGGGCCAGGCCTCTGGTGAAGGGTGAGCTCCCAAACCTGACCCGATCCCAAAGGTCACAGCAGAGAATCAGAGCAGCCCCAGGCACAGATCCATACAGAGCCTCCAGCCCAGCATCCCAGGGATGTGAGTGGCCTCAGCAATGCAGCCGTGCAGGCGCAGCCCTGGGGATCGACACACTTAGGAAGAAAAATTGCCTTTCCATTTTACATTGTGCTGGTTTGAATAGGGAAAGGAGCTCCCCTGGCCTCGGGCCTCGGGCAGTGCTGCAGCTCCCACGTGGCAGCAAGGCTTTGGGAGCTGGTGGTGTGGGTACATTCCTGAGCCAGGTGCATGGTCACAATTAGGGATGATTCCACCTGAGCACTTCCCTGCCGTGGGCCAGGCTGGCACAGCCCCCTCGGCCGAGGGAGCCAAGGGAGCCGTGGGCTGTGCCGTGATTTTTTCAGGTATTAGCAACGGATTTGCTGCTCCCTATTTCAAAAGGAAAAATGGAATCGGATTGTGCCTCGGATGCAGACAGTCCCTCACACAATATTTCCTGCACCTCCTCTCCAGATAAGCCACCTTTTAAGATGATGTATGGTAGCACTTACCTGTTATAGTGTTCCAGCGAGCGAGGGCTGGGGAGATCCACTCTGGGCTCAGTCACGAGGAAACTGATCCATTTCAAACATAAAGTTGGATGAATGGGGCAGGGAGAATGGGAGCCAAGCTCCTAATGGGAAGATTTCGCCCCCTAAAGTGTTGAGATGGAGAATTTTGGAGGGGAAAATCAGGGGAGGAACAGCCAGAGGTGGGCAGCAGGAGTAGGGCACGGTTTGCTCTTTTTTTATTTTCCCCAAAGGCGAGAAGGGGAAAATGGTTCTGGTGTTTGTTGCATCCCTTTTAGATTGAATTCCAATTTGTTATTAGCATTTTATATTTTCCCTTCAGCTGATTATGTGTGCAGATTAAAAGTGCCTTATCTCCGCGGCGCCCCAGCCCGCGCTCCGCGGGCTGATCCGGAGGGACGCTATCGTTTACACGGGGTGCTGATAACACGGAAATCTCAGTCACTGGGGGCTTTGTATTGTGTGTTTATTTATTTGGAGGCGCTGGGTTTAGCACTGCTCATCATCTTCAGCTCTGTAATCTGCATTCCAGCGTGCAATTAGAGGGATTCTCTGTCTCTCCACGCCACCCCAATATTGGACATCCATCATGCGCTTCCTGGGCTCCTCTTCCAGCACGGGGTTGAGAGCACCGATGCAAATCACTCCCCTGCAACCCTTATTGATCCAAATGTTTGTTGATTTACCATGAGTTTTAACCCTCAGAAAGTCTGTGGGGCAGAGCAAGAGGGACACGAGGTGTTTTCAGTGCTCACCCTGCAAACCGCTGACCCAGCTCAGCCCTCCCACCCTGGGGTTGCCCAGGAGCAGCAACGGGCACCCCAAATTCCAGCTAAAGCACACAAATGAAGGATCATTTCCTGACTTCCCCGAATCAATACCTACTTGATGGTGACTTAAAAACACCAGACAGCTTTCCTAGACCGAAGCCCTTGGATAAATGAAGTTGTCATTGACTTCTGGTGTATCTGGTTGGTGTGAGATCCTAATTAGGACAGGATCATAGTAACAGGGGGAGATAATAGACCCATTGGATCAGGTCTGTCTGCCTGCAACTGCAGCATATTATCCCCCTGATATCAACTGGACCCAGTGTTCAGGAGTGAATTGCTCAGCTCTGGGGTGGATTTGGTTTGAGATTAAAAAAATGCACAAAACTACTGGAAGCATTTCCTGGGAATTTATCAGGAGGGCTTTCAGTTTCCTTTCTGGTGTTCTTTCCCTGCTCTAGTAAAGAAAAGACTTTCTGCTGAGGAATCCAAGTTGCGGTGTAAAACTGTGTTTTTCTACTGCAGAATGGGGCTGATTATGATGAATTTATCATAGAGTCACAGAATGATCACAGCACTGGTGCCATCAAACCTTGCAGCCAGGCTGCTTGGAGGTCAGAACTCACACAATAATCCTTACAGCAGCTTTAGTCCAAGTTTGGGGAGATCTGAACTGCTCTAAGCTCAACCCTGTCCTCTCTATTATTCTCCCAAGCTGCGTTTTGTCCCTGCATCCAATCCAGGCTGCTGCTCCTGCCCTGGGAAGCCGCAGGATCTCCTGGAGCTGCGGATGCCCAGCAGCTCCAGGACTCGGCAGCCTGGGGAGCTGCTTTGTGCTGCCCGCAGATGTTATTTCAAAACCACAACCTGCTGCCCCCTCAGCCTCTGCCCGAGCTGTTGGGAGCTGGGGGTGCCCTGCCCTTCGCCCCGCTCGGTTTCCACCCCTCCGGCCCCTCTGAGCCGCCTGTCGGGTGCGGAGCTTTGGGAAGGTGGCAGTGTTGGGAGACCGGTGGCAGCGGAGAGCTGTTTATTTGCTCTGCGGGTGCACAAGGCCCTGGACACGTGGAAAAGACTCTTTGATTAACGTCGGCTTCCTCTTGGCACTGTTTGACGGAACAAGGCTGAGACACTCCATTTCAGTGAGCCTGTGTCGAGCAATGTGTATTAGAGAGTCCTCAATTTCACACGTGCTTACTCCTGAGTGAGTTTCGCATAAAAGGATTAAGGAGAGAGGAAGTGCAGAGGAAATGGGATGTTAGACACCTTGTTAAACGGGCTGTCAGGGTTTCTGGAGCGTTCATTCTAACTCTATTCCACTCTGCATAGAGGGCAGGCCATTACCCGGGGATCACAGGGGCCTCTTCGGCGCTGCGAGTCATGAATTACTTTTAAAAAGAAGAAAGCAAAGGCAGAGATGAAAATAGTAACGTGTGATTGTTGTCCTTGTTGTTGTGTTCTTCTGGCGGATGTTTCTGCCCCGGGGGGAATCTGGGATGCGATTTGCAGGAGCTGCAGGTAGCAAACCTTTAGCTGCCCTTCCCGGGTTTGGTTCAGTGCCTGGAAGATTGGCCAGCGGAAAAGTGGGAGAGGAAACCCTGGGGCAGGTCAGGAGAGCAGGGGGCACCAGGCAGGGACAGCAGCTCCCCTCTGTCCTGGCCTCTCCGCTCAGAGGGATGCTCAGAAAGTTCCCAAGCTGGTGCTGGCCCAGAGGAGGTTTGACCCTGGGGTTTCTGTGCTGGGTGGCTCCTGCAGAGGTGCTGGGATGGGCTCTGGCAGGTGCAGCAGCGTGTCCCTCTGTTTTCCAGAGCTCACCCCAACCCGTGTGGCTTAGACAAGGTTTCCCATGGGAAAAGGGAG
The DNA here is from genome assembly GCF_017639235.1 of Corvus kubaryi. Taxonomy (NCBI): domain Eukaryota; kingdom Metazoa; phylum Chordata; class Aves; order Passeriformes; family Corvidae; genus Corvus; species Corvus kubaryi. The sequence continues at coordinate 9,505,224 of NW_024581088.1, forward strand.
TGTGGTTCCCAAAGCAGGATGCCTTTTCCAGGGGCAGAGCTCTCCTGCCCAGCGTGGGATCTCACAGGGTGGCTGTCAAGGGAAGCGGGTGCTGTGTTCAGGTCGGGTTTATCAGTAACGCAGCCTCACATCAGCTTGTTTCCTGTAAGTCAGATCCGTTTTAAGGGCTGTGATGAAACAGAGCTTCAGAATCCACTCTATGAGCATCCAAATTAAAAGCTAAATAGGATGTAGCTTTCAGTTTGGCTGTATCTTCATATGTCAACACTCATTATCCTCATATGTCAGCGCTCGGCAGCCTTCCCTCCACAGCTCTGCTCTCTGCTGGGAGCAGGGATGGCCTCCTCCAGTTCTCCTCCCACTCAGCCCAGTGCTGGTGCTAGGAGTCATGGGACAGTGGTGGGTCGTGGCAGGAGATCCACATCTGTCACATCTTTTTGTTCCATCCTTTTGGGCCTGGATTTTTGTACAGAAACCCCTGGGCTTTGCAGTCAGCCTGGCCCAAGGGGCAGCAGCCTTTGCATGGCTTGTGGAGGGAGCAGCCGGGTCCTGGTTCTCCATCCTCCTTTGCCCCCCAAACCATCTTCCTTTCCCCCTCCTCACAGCTCTCTGCAGCTCCACGTCAGGGTTTATCTGGGAGGAGGAAGGAGAACAGTAGTGGGGGATTTGGGGCAGCAAAGGGGAGCTCTGACTCCAGCTGAGCTGCCAACTTTGGGGAGGGGCAGGAGTTTCACTCATTCCACGTGGCTTCAGGAATAAGATATACTGATAAAAGGAGATGGCATGTACAGCATGTCAAAGCAGTAGGAATGGTAAAAAACCCTCAGGTGCCCCCCAAACTGCCCTTCCAGTGGGGAGAGGGGACAACTCAGGCATGGGACATCCTTGGGATCCTCCAGCATCCCAGTGCTGCTCCCCACTGCAGCTGCCCCTGTGCTGTGCTCCCCCACAAAGAAACCTGTCAGCCTCCAGGCTGGGTAGGAAGACAGAAAGTCCAGATAAAATTATCATTCCTGACTTAAAACTGGTGGTGGGGAAGAAGCAAGTTTGGCCATAAATAATCCCACACCTGGCCTTTTAATTCAGTTATCTCCTGGTCGGGAAAGTCAGATCTGCCGTGTGCTGTGGTGGTGCCAAGTTAATTACTTGAAAATGAGTGCCTGGGGTTGGACCAAGAATTTCTCATCAGCATTCAGCTCCAGTGCCATGGCGTGAGGGAGAGCCCGGCGCATGCTCAGCGGGAGGATGAAAGGGAAGGGGAGAGGGACACTGGTGGGTTTGCTTTTCTTCTGGAGAGCCTGGAGCTTGGGGTAATGGCAAAAGCCCTGAGCGTGGTGGGTGCTGGGTTTGTGGATGCTGCGTTTGTTGTCCTCAGGCTGAGTGTGGGACTGGTCTTATGGGGGCAAGGCTCATTTTTGGGGTGGAGCTGGAGGGTTTGGGGTCAGCAGAGCTGGAGGGGGGCCGAGGTGGGTGACAGCACCCTGAAAAGCAAGAAAGGGCAGCAGGTCCAAGCCGCACCACCGAGATGCTGCTTCTTCCCCTGGGTCTGGAAATCCCACTCCTGGTGCCTTTTGGAGGGCGGTTTTGCTGTGGCTTTGGGATCTGTGAGCCAGGGTGCTGCTCAAGGCACTGGCAATGTCCAGCCCTGCCCTTGCCCACCCGATACCATCGGGGGCATCCGTGCCCCTCCAGCCTGAGGCAGCCCCGGGGCCAGCCCGGCGAGGAGGGTGGGCTGTGAAACCCGGGGCTCTCCCTCCCCCTCCCGACCCCCGGCGCTCGCCAGCTGAATACAAATGTGGATATTACAGGGCAGGGAGGGAGGCGAGAAGGTGCAGCTCCAATACTAAATAGCTGGGCCCTTTAAGCCGTTTGGCCAGGCCTTATCGGTAAAAAGGAGGAAAAAAACCTCGTCTCTATAGGATTCTTTGAGTCATTGCTTCTTATGTGTAAACAGAGGGCGGCAGCTTACACAGCAAACTCAGCCCGGAATAGCTTGAGGTGATTAACAGTTGTTTGATTCCTCGAAGATTTCCACATGCTTATGCCAATCCAACTGGGAAAGGCAGAATAAATATTTTGAAATATGCCCCTTCTTTTGTAAATTAGGCATGATGAGTGCTGCTTAACTGTTTAGCTCGGAGTTCCAGCGTGGGTTTTGTTCAGCAAACAGCAGCAGAAGGGCAGCGCTCGCTGCCGGGAGCTGAGCCGGGGACAGAGGGTGGCGGTGCCCAGGAGCCCCCAGGCCAGGGCTGGTCACTCTGCCAGGGATGTTCCCTGGTGTCCATACCTCAATTTACCGAGGGAAGCAGCAGCTGGAGTGATCTGGCAGCATTCCGCTTCCCAGCACAGCTGTATCACCTTAATTCCCCAAATCCCACTCCCCCAGTGATTTGGGTGAGTCTGTAAATGGCAGCGGGTTCTGCTCTGCCAGAGAAAGGTGCTCAGGCGAGCTGGGGCAGCTTAACCCCCTGTGAGATGCCTGGGGTGGAGGAGATGGATGGATCCTGGGAAGGACTGCGGGGGATTTGGGTGCTAGAAAGGGCTGTTTGGGGTCACAGGCACACCAGAAAAGGGAAATGGGAAAAGGAGGATGGATGTCTGTCTGGCAGCAGGCACCTGCCTGGGCCGCTCCCTGTGCAGGAGGCTGTGGTGTGCAGCAGCTCTGCCTCCTTCCCCAAGAGCTGGTGCCTACCCAGGGCAGAAATTTACATTTTATATTTGTGGCAAAAGAAAACTTTTTCTTTGAAATGAGTTCTGACGTCCATAGTTGCTTTTCCCTTTGCTTATCCCCAAGTGCTGGGGCAGTAAACCACAAAGAAATCCGGAATCACTTGGACCACAGAGGGTCTGCAGAGCAGTTGCTCTGTTCATTCCCATTACAGGCAGGGAGAAGAATATCTCAGATTTAGTCCCAGTTTTATAACAACACTTCTCAACCCACCTGGGGACCACAGAAGTGCGTTTACATGCATTAATGAAACAACCAGTGCCGCCTCTAACGGGACAGTTAGGTTTTATCTCCCCTTTGCACGTGGCCAGACTGGGAATCGCCTCCCTCAATGTCACAGTTGGGATTTTGGCCAGTGGCCAGCGTGTCTTGGGGTCTCAAATTCAGGTACCCATCCTGATGTGGTAGGTTTCTGGAAGAAACCGATTGCTACCCTTCCCTTTGATTTTAAAAGTTTTTATTTTACCTCAATCTTCCTTCTCCCAACAACCAACCCACTCTCAGCTTCCCTAAAACTGCACTTTCTTTGTGAAATCTGCTCTCAAAAAAATCTCAGAACTTCTGGACCATACAGCAGCAGAAATATTAAGGCTGAAGGGAAGCACTTTATTTGCCAGATAAATAGGCTTGGTGACACTTTGGATATGTAGAAGGTGGTGAATAATTTCTTCTGCTTGGGCTATATATCCTTAGAGGACTCGATGAATTTTTCATTCTGGAAGATGTGTTCAGGTCATTAATTGCAGTTTGCCACAGGTCTGTTCCACTTTTGTCTGGGTAGAGCCTATCTCCTTCAACATACAACTCGTTTACCCTTTGTAAGCTGTGTAACATTTGCATTGTAAATTGGTCAGCTTAACTTAATACACGAGTAACCTCAGGAAACCTCCTCAAGGGATCTTATGTGTTCTGTGAGAGAAGACAGGGCCTTTTCCTGAGCTGGGGCTGGCCAGCCCGGCTTGGGGCTCGGGATTCTCCCTCCCCACAAACTCAGGGCTCCTGCAGCATCTCAGCCCCCCAGCTGGAGCAAGCAAAGCCCCCACGCTGAGGGTTCCTCTCCCTGGAGCTGCACTGAATTCTATTCCCAACCCACTCCCAGCTCCCACTGGAGCTGTGCTGGGAGCCCGTGCCTGGGAATGGTCCTCTGAGCCCTGGGAATTGTCCCCTGAGCCCTGCAAAGTCGGTGCCTCCAGGCGGTGCCGCGGCTCCGGTGCTCGGGGCCGTCTGGCGCTGTGGCCTCCTGCCCAGCCTCGAGTTCTGCTGGAGCTCTGCCCCAGGGCACAGGTGCCAAGAAATGATGGCTGGCGAGATGCAGGATGCTCCATCCGCTGTCCCAGCTCCCTGGGAAGGGGTCACAGAACCACGGAATGGGTTGGGTTGGAAGGGACCTTAAAACTCATCCCATCCCATCCACCCCTTCCACTATCCCAGGCTGCTCCAAGCCCCGTCCAACCTGGCCTGGGACACTTCCAGGGATGGAACAGCCACAGCTTCCCTGTGCCAGGGCCTCAGCATCCTCACAAAGAATTCATTCCTAATATCTAACCTAAACCTTTTTGTCAGTTTGAAGCCATCCTCCCTTGTCTTGTCACTCTGTGCCCTTGTCCAAAGTCCCTCTCCAGGTCTGTTGATCCCCTCTAGGTATTCCCCTGGCATCGATCTCCCGAACAGGCAGGACTGCAGGCAGGATCCCTTGTGCTGCTCCATCCTGCTGCCTGCACTCCCAGTAGCCTCTGTTTGCATAAAATAAACCCAAATAATTTAAGCTGCTCCAGTGCTGAGTGTCACTAATTCCTCGGAGTGAGTGACATCTCTGGGGTTCCCACAAGCAGTGCAGAGAGGAGCAAGACACAATAAGTATAAATTGAGTGAACTCCAGAGACTGGAATAAGAGCTGTGAAATATTGCTCAGGGCCCGAGAAGCTCCGTCAACCCATTTTCTGAGCTACCTGAGGGACAGGGGCCGAGACTGGCAGGCGACAACGCACAGAAGTCGGGAGCAGCTGAGTTAAACCTGCTGTCCCAGTACTTGTGGCCTCGTTGGAGGCAGGAAATTTCTGAAAGTTTCTTTTTGTGAGCTTTTCTGCCCCACTTTTTAAACTGAGCAGTTTGGAGGAGTTCAGCCAGGCTGCAAAGCTTTTGGAATCTTTCCCTTGCAAGAGGACACGCAGCAGTGTGGGGTGTTTGACCCTCAGTCCGTGCAGTAGCAGGACCACAGAGCCCAGCTTGGGGGTCCCTCCTGGCCCTGTGCCAGCCTGGTTGCCACCCCTGGGGAGCGATGGCTGTGCCCACTGGAGCTCAGTGCCACTGGCTCTGCTCGGAGCAGGTTCTGCCTCCTTGCGTGGTCCCTGTCACAGGAGAGGAAGGAAAACCAGCCATGCAATGAGGCTTTGTCTCCTGGATTCCAAAAAGGATCCCTCTGGATAAAAACTGCCCAGGAAAGGTGCTGTCCATTGCACATCTCTGTGGTGGCTTGCTACTGCCCGGCTGGCACTGGAGATGTCCTGCCTATTTACTCATGACAAAGTGACCCATTTGTGTATTTTTACCAAAAAAAAATCGTGTGAGAATTAGCACAGCCTCCCCCTCCCGCGGCAATCAGCACCTCTGCCTTCTGGGAAGCTTCCCCGAGCTTGGCACTGTTTTAATCTCCTCAATAAGAGAAGATAAAAGAATGGAGCAGCTGATCCGATAGGCCCGGGGATAATGGCTGGCATTCTCTGCCTTCAGATAACAGCTTGGGCTGGGGAGGAAATCACCCCTGCAGGAGGAGGTGTTGTGTACCGAGGGCTGCAGCGAGGGCTGCGATTGCCCCGAGGCTGCCGCTCACCCCGGGCAGCTCCTGCCTTGGCTTTGTGCTCTGCGAGCTCCGTCCTGTCGCTTCCCCCAGCAAGTGCCAGCCTGGATGGGAGGGGAGCCCCCGAGGTGCGAACGGGCCTTGCTGGTCACCCTGCGCCTCTCGGTGCGCTCTTGACTCTCGCCGAGCTCGCTTTTGCTGCGGTGTTCGGGGTGTGGTTGTTCCCTGCCCGCGGTGACTGACAGCGCTCCTGCTGCTCCCACGGCATCTCCCAAGGGTGACCCCCTCACCTGGAGCTGCAGGCCCTCCCTGTTCTCCCATGGAAAGCCCCGGGGAGGGAAAGCATCCAGGGTCCTGGGGTTGCATACCCCCCCCCCCCCCCCCCCGTCCCTCTGAAAGGAGAGGTTTTTCCATCTGGCACCAACCACAGGAGTGGGTCGGGAACTGCCAGGTCCCACCACCCATTCCCAGTCCTCAGAGCCAGCCAGGCTTTTCTAGGAGCCATTCTGTCCCTGCCTGTGGCTTCTCTCCCTGCAGTTAGAACTGCAGAAGTCGATCTAAAAGGTGCTTCCATCCCATCACTGCTCAAACCGGGGCTGCTTTGTTTCCGCCCTCACCATCCCAGGGACACAACCATGAGCGTTGTGCTCACGAATAGAATCCTCATGGAATCGGTAAGGCTGGAAAAGACCTTCAAGATGGTCAAGAAGCAGCAGAGGAAGAGCTGGGGGCTGTCACCATGGCCGCTCTCTCCCCTGTCCCTCCCTTCCCCTCTCCTCCAGCACGGCCCGAGCGGTGACAACACAAACCCCACTCCACAGCTCGGGTTGTAAGTCAGTGCAAATGAGTCTCACAGCTCCCACCCCTAAAATCTCTGAAATATGTGGCAAAGAGCAAACTTAATGAGTATCAGGGAGAATCCATGGGGAGCTGTAATATTCTCAGTGTGTACAAATCACTGTTTAGGACGTCTCAGCCTGAGCATCCTTTTTCACCTGGATCCTTGCCCAGTGCAGGAGGCTTGGCCACCATGTGCTCGGCCGGGGCTGGAGATGGGCTCGGTTCCTGCCATAAAAACATAGGGAAAAGGGAGGACTTACAGCCCAAAAATCTCCTAAATTGCTGTTTTAAGTTCCTTTTCTTGACACGAACCCCCTGAGCATACAAAGGCTGGGGATGGCAGGGTGGCTGCCTTTGTTGCTTTAAATCTTCTTCTGCCCTGCGAACCTGGGGGGAAACAGGAGCTGCATCTCTGCCCCCCAAATCTGAATTCTAACCCAGTAAAGACATACTGTGATTTCTAAAAATTGATATGGAAATAGCAGATGACCTGCTTTGGCATCTGAGTTAGCACTGTCCCTTGCAGAGATGTGCAAATCACATCCCAGGAAAGTCTGGGAATTCATTTTTTGGGGAGTCCTTTTCTCCTCAGTAACTGCTAAAATGCTCTAATCAGTAAGTTCACTTGGGGATCCCAAAGCACTACGGAAATATAGGTCAAGCTCCCTGGGACCTCTGTGATAACCAGAGTTCTCTGCAAACCAAGGGTTGAAATTCAAAGAGCCCATCCCTGGAGCAGGCAGCAAGTCAGGACAAAGTCCCAGTCCTGACCCTCGTAATTGAGCTGATGCCATCAAATCTGTGTTTGCCATGAAGAATATCTCCAAGAGGACCCCTGTGGTTCAGATCTGTGTGTCTGCCTCCCCCCTTGCTGCCCATCCATTGGATCTGTTACGGGACTAGGATGGGGAGGAGTGTCTGGAAGGTGGCGAGGAGGGGAGGGTATGTTAAGTAGTACCTTTTGCTGAATAAATCAGGGAGGTTGCCAGCAGCCTGCCACAGTAAATATGCATGTTAAATCAAATCAGATCTGCTGCAATAGGAAAGATTTAATGGTAGGGGTCTGTTTGCTCCCCACCATAAACATGGAGATGTGAGCACTTCATGGTGAGAACATCTGCGGACTGGGCAGGAGGTGTCAGGAGCTGGATCTAACATGCAAGGCTTCTCTTCTGTGGCCAATTAAACAAATTGCAGCAAAACAGCATTTTATTAGTATTTGCCCATAGCAGTCGCCTGCTGCAATAAATTTCCTTCAGGCGCTCTGGAGAAAGGGGAGGGAAGGATTGGCAGGGAATGGTGGGGAGAACTCACCGCGGCGCAGCCTCCGGGGCCGCGCCGTTCCAAAGTGCCTGTCTCCAAAAACAACTGCTCTGCTTTATCATAAACATGGTGAGTTATGAGCTGCTCTGCAGAGAACCCTGCACAAATAATAATAATGAGGAGGAGGTGGGAGGCAGGGCTGCTTTCCCAAAGCAGTGGGACAAACAGGTCTGGGAACAAAACTTATCCCAGTGCCTCCCTGTTCCCCTTCGGTTTAATTACAGCTTAAATTCTTTTAGAATTCATCCTTGCCCATTTGGCCTATCCCATCCTCTTATTGCCATGTGCTTCCACTTTTAAGCACGAGTTTTGTCTCTTTTGCAGTTTCTTTCCTTTTATTATTATTGCTTTTAAGGGAGAGCTTGTCTTTATTTTTTTCCCACGCAGACAGGGGCTGCAAAGGCAGCCAAATCCATCCCCAGCATTGCTTTGCTGGCAGTTCCTGGGATTTCTCAGGTCTGAATATGCCAACACATTTCTTGGCCGAGGGCCTGGCACAGTTACAGGCAGGGGCTGATGTTTCTCAGTGTGGTATAGCCAAGGCACCTTCTGTGTGCTACATTTTTTGGATGATGGAGAGCTCGAAGGAGCAATAGATGGGATTTTTTTCTTTTCCCCTTTCCCTTTTCTCTCTTTCCCTTTTCTATTCTCTTTCCCGGGCCAAAGCACCACCATCCAGTTGATGGATGCCCCATCCCCACTGATAACCAGCCCTCTCATCTCTCTCACACTCCAAGGGAGGAAGCACTTCAGAGCAAACCATCCTCTCCAGAGAGGTCCTGGGACAATGGCAAGCACCAATAAATACCCCAAATCGCCGAGGTTACAGCAAACAGATGGTGTTCTGCTGCACAGACACTCTCTGCCGGGGAAGTGCTGCAAGAAATGACCTATTTGTTGTTTGGTTATCTCCATATTTTACGTTGGAAGCACCATTCATATCTAAGTAGTGTCACCGTTATCCCGGGAATTCCTCATTTCCCGGCGCAGTTATCGACAGCCCGCGTTCCCAGCAGCCTCCTGTTGCTGTTTGCTCTTCCCCTTCCAGCTCTCCAGCGTGATCAGGTGAAGAGATAAATAACTCCACCTGCACTGCTGATTGAGAGCGAATTAATGTTCAACAATCACCTCCCTCAAAATACACCACTTAAAACTGCCTCAGAATGTGGAGTTTTTCTCTTATTCCTTTCTCAAGAACAACGAAATCAAGGCAGCAGGTTATTAGTGGACATTAATTATCTATTTCTAATGAATTAGCTGACCAGCCTGGCTGCTGATGGATTACAGCTATGAAATTATATTGCTGTTGAAACACAGGATATGTTTGGATGGCATCAGCCTCTTGACTTAAGGATGGATTTGATTTATACTTCATTAACATAATTCCTAACACACCGCTTCTTTGGGAAAGAAAATTAGTGTCTAACCAGGAGCTAACAAGTTTAATGGCTTGCTTGAAGGAAAACATAACCATTGACTGTGAATAAACAACTAGAGGCATTAATATGTTGTTGTTGTTGTTGTTGCTCTTGGGTTTATGAATCTTTATTTGTAGGGAAACATTCCTACAGTGCTGCTGTGGATAGATGGGAGAGGGTGGAATTTCCTTGTGTGTGCCTAGCTTTGTATCAGGCAGGGAGGCGTTGGTGTCAGTGTTGGCCAGGCTGCTCAGGGTGCAAAATGGCCTTCCCAGTGCTTCCCAGTAACCACTGGTGATGACTGGGATGAGAGGCCACTCCAGCATTCTCTTGGATTTGGATAACGGTGTCTGGACGCTGCGCATGGAGAGGGAGGCGTTGGGCTTCCGGACACAATTCTCATTTATTTCCATTTTGCAAATGCTGGGTTCACTGCTGATTGCCTGCTCAAGTTTTCTATCAAAGAAGGCTCAGTTAAATAGCTGGCGAGCCTCTATTCTCCTCTCCTCTCAAAAAACGAACCATTCTTTTTTGTTGCTTAAATGATACCATGTTAGCAGACAAACAGCACAGGAAATCAAAGCAGTCCGAGACATCCAGGTTGGGTACAGGAGTGAAATGAGCCCTACCAGTGAGAGCACACCCTCAGAGCAATGAGAACCTGAAATACTGGGATGGAGAGGGGCAGAGGGAGCAGGAGGATGGCTGCGCTGAAACCAGAAAGCACAAACCCTCCAGAACTTTGTGCTTTAAACTGTTTGTGGCTTTTAGTTTGTTGGTGATATTTTAGGGGGTTTTAATTGTGTTTTGTACCTGCCTGTTCCAGAGGGCTCTCATTCTGGAGGACCCTTCCACTCCCTGCCGGGGCCTGGCAGGTTCTCCTCCTGTTTGGCATCCTGACACCTTGGGCTGTGATTAATGAGGTGCTCTTCCCTGTGCCGTACGAATCCCTGTTAGATTTGGTGCTTATTAATTACAGCACAGCACCGTCAGCACATTTAGAATTGGGGTCCCTGCTTTTCCAATTCCCTTCTTATTTCACGTTCCTTTTTCCCCTGGTTCCCTCTCACCTGTGTCTCCTCCTGCTCGGGGCTCGCTGATGGATGAGGTTTCAGCAGCAGTGGATTCCACGCTGGCTGAGCCAAAGGTCAGCGCTGGGAATGGCTCCAGAAAAAGCAGCTGTTCAGCAATTCCCACCTCAAACCCAGTGTCCAGCTCCCTCCACAGCCTCTCAGCCTGAGCCAGCTCCCTCCCTCATACCCAAACCCAGGGCTTCTCCACCACTGCACTCTGCATCCCCCCTTGATTTCATAAAACCTTTTATCGTTCAGGCTTGGTTCGTCCTCCGAGTTAAAAAACCCCTGCTCAGTGCTGAGCCCTGGGGGCATCCTCAGGGAGAGGTCAGGTTTTATCCATAGTTGCTCTGCTGTTGTCAACACTGCCATTCCTCCCCTCCCTGTTAGCTGGGTTGGAGGCAGGACAGTGCCCAGTTTGTATTTCTTCCTAATCCACCTTTATCTGAAAAACCTGATCCCTGTGATGGGAAAAAGTGAGGACCTGAGGACAGCAACCAAAACACCGATGGTATTAACTGATACTGGGCAGGTGTGGATCGTGTGCTGGGCATGGGACAGCCAGTGAAGGACACGGTTTGGCCAGTGAAGGACACGGTTTGGCCACTGAGGTGTAGTAGAGGCTCTGTACAAGCTCTGGTTGTGCCGGTTCCAGCTCAGGCACAGCCGTCGATTGGGATTCGGGGTGGCTGCACCCAAGGGACAGGGACCAGGCTGTGTCACCATCCCAGGGAGTGCTGGGGGACTCTGGACATCCCAGGAGGGTGGCAGTGCCAGCGGCCCCCGTGCTGTGCCCCGAGTGCCCCCAGCAGTGGGGATGTGGGGCACTTTCATTTACCTGTGGCTTCACCTCTCTCAGGACCCAGACGTGCTAACAAATGAACACACACATCCCTGCCTGGAGTCACTTACCTGATAAACCCCTGGCAGGAAGGGGCAGGCACGATAACGATGCAAACACAGCCCCCTTACTGTGGCTTTAAAACTTTTCCCTGATAACAGGATTGCTGTTTTATCCCCAGTCACTGTTTAGCTCCTTTACATGACCGAGGTAAACACCACAGTAATTTATACTGTCCTCCCCGATCAGCTTCGCCCTCTTTTACATCTTGCCTTGCAAATAATAAGGCAGCCCACAAAGCCATTTGTTTCCTAATGACAGGGGTTTCCATAGTGAGCAGATTAAGGAGGAGGAGATTAGAAGATTATACACCAGGCAGGACTCACAGGTTTATGGGGCTTTGGAGATCCAACGATTAATGCATTTCATAAATGAAACTTTCTTTCGTGACAGGTAGAACAGAGAGAAACGGGTGTTTTAATTGGCAAAATTTATTTAGCAATTTTCATTGAGGGCACTTAAAGCACCCAGACAAGGCTTGTACATTGTACAGCTATCGGGTCCCGCTGCTTCGACGTTGATAAGGGTTGGTGGATCCGCTCCATCAAATTTGCCTTGGATGAACCCTGGATGAGCTCTGTGAGCTGTGTCTGCCCAGGCTGAGCCTGTGCCCTTTCTGCTAAGGGTGCCAGGGTGCTGGGATGGCATTAATTGTGTTCTGTCTTCAGTGGAGGAAAGAGAAAAACTCCTTTTGCATCAGAGGAAGGAGCAGAGCTGCTTTTCCATCGGGGCTATAGGTGCCAGACGTAGTGGTGTGATTTATCGTGGCACTGTGATCACAGCCCAGCATCTTTGTGCTGGGCAACGGGTGCCAGGGGATGTTCATGATCTAAAATACAGCAGGGGAGGAAATGGAGATAATGTCTGAGACAGGTATTGGGGCAAATATCTGCAGTGGAAAGGCTTGGAGATTCAGGAAACCCCAAATCCACATAAATCCTGTGGAAAGCACCATAGCTGCTATGGGTGAACACAGCAGTGCGTCGGTGTCCTGGAGCAGAGGGGTGCAAGTAACCAAGGAGTGCTTGCAGGATGTTTTAATTCCCCACAGAGAATCCCAGGTTTGCATCAGGAAGCTGAAAATGTAAAACTTGAAAAACTGTAGGAGGGACCCAAAATATCTTTTGTAGCCTTTGGCCAAAAGAAACTGAAAAGGAAAAAAAATTGGGAAAGAAACTGTGACAGTGTTCTTCTCTTTAATTTTCTGATGAAAAATCAAAACAGCAGGAAAAAAAAAAGCACTTGCTTTCATTTTGTTGAAAACCCAATTTTCCACGAAAAGTAGGTTTCAGTGGAAAATTTCCACCTCTCCCCTCTCCTTTGTGAATTGTTTCAGTGCTGGCCGCCCTCTCCCCATCAAAGCCCGTGAGAGCCACCTGGCTCCAGGGGCCACCTCAGAGCTGGAGGAGAGGGATGCAGAGAGCCAATGACCCAGGAGGACAATTCCTGATGAGGTGCCTGAAGCAGGCTGTGAACACTCTGGGTTCTGGCACACTGACCCATGTCCAGCCGGGCCAGGAGCTTGCCTGGGTTCCTCCGTGGTGTCTGTGCTGACACTGTGCTCACCTGGCAGAGCTCAGGGCCCAGGGCAGTGTCCTGGCCTTGCTGTGGCTGAGGAAAACCTGAGGCTCAGGAAATCAGGGTCTCGTTTGACATCAGCCCAGCTCCTCCTTGTGGAGTAACATCCAAGCCCCTCTTCCTCCAGTGCCATGGGTGCCACACACCAGGCAGGGCTCAGGGCAGCTCTGACAAGGTTTGGTGACTGGGGCTGACTCGTTCTTCACCTGGTCACAGAGAAGCCATGGATTCCACAAATTGTTTTGGAAACCCCCTTCCCCTTTCCCTGGAGGTTCCTGCAGTCAGTGCCTGCCTGTGCCAGGAGAGACCTTCTCCATGACCATCCTTCTGCTTCCTTTCCCATTGCTAAAGTTGTTTCCAATTGAGTGTTTAGAGTTAACAATAAGGGCTTAAACCAAACCAGTCTGGGCTTTTTTAAGCCAGGGTGAGTTGACATCCAGGCATAGTGGGAGCCTGGGCTCCAGAGTAGGGGCTGCAGTTTGTCCTTCCAAGACGACTCAATCAACTTTGGGTCCTCAAACAAACGCCAGCCCTGCCAAAAGGGACAATGGAGACAGGACTCCTGAACCACAGGGCTGGGGGAGCCCTGTCAGCCTGGATTACAGGAATGCTTAAGAGTTAATTAAATTACAATTTGCTGTGCTGCCAGTTCACACGAAGCTGCAACATCTGTGGAGGGACGGAGGGCTGGGGGGAGCTGGGCAGGGCGATGCTGTGCTGCCTCTGGGGCTGGGATCTCCACCTGCTCTCTGGCAGGGCTGCGCTGCAGCCAAGGAGAGAAGCACAGCATGAATGAAAAGAGCCTTGTTTCTGATACAGTAGTATCTCTGGCTATTGGCTTTAGTTTTAAAAATCTTCAAGTGAAACAGGAGCTGAGTGAGGGCAGCTGTTTGCCCCAGGTCTCAGGAGCTAACTGGCATATCAGGTAAAGTTCAGCAGTGCCAATTTGTAAAATAATTTTTAAAAAATATGCTAGAAAATTATTTTTAGGGGCTTTCTGCATTTTCTTTAAGCTCTTGAACTCAGTTTTTTAAGATTTTCCTCCGTGACCACTGGTTCTATACATATATCAAATTCTCTTATTTTCCCTTGAATGCAGGAGCAGGAGCTTTAGGAAACTTGTCGGACTCTCACAAGGGGACAATGGTTTGGAAGTCCATAGGCAGGATTGTTGTGTCTCCATATCCCTGGATTTCTTGCTTTCAAGGCAGAGGGCTCTGTATCTGTAGGCCTTTTCATTCTGTCTGTCAGTGTCTCTGATTTTTCTTTCTGTTTTCCTGCTTGCAGCCAAATTATTAAAGGCTGAGAGCAGGAGCTTCACTCCAGACAAGTGCAGGCACATGCTCACAACCTGAGGAGTAGCAGGCGAACACTTCTGCGGTAATAAGCTCCATGCTGTGCTCAAAAAGGGCACTTAATTTTTCATTCTTAAATGCTGTGATGTTCTTGTCTTCCGGCTTCACCAAAACTCCTCCATGGAGATGGATGGGCCATGCAGAACACAGTTATCAGAAAGATTAAGCCAGGACTTGTCATTTTTTATATCAGCGAGCAGTCAGGTTGACGAGTGATGTCCTCTTAGCTCCTGGGATGCGTCCGGCACCTTTAGTGCCAGTAGTAAAAAGGACTATAAAAAATACCATAGAAGAAAGGGTAATGATGAAATTTAACTGCTCCCTAGCACACACCTGGGGTCTAGTAATCTGGAAATGGGGGGTTCAGGTGCTTCATCTTTTACTGCCTTGTCCTTGTCTGTAAGTTTAAGGTCCTTCCACTGAACCATAACATATTGTGGTCACTGCAAAGAGCCAGTCCTTGGCCCCTGGGCAGGCCGGGCAGACAGGCAGGGACAGCTCAGCGCAGGCAGGGGATGCTGAGCGCTTCTGCCTCCAGCCAGCTGGAGGAGGAGGTGCTCAGCTCGGAGGGCTTCACCCCAAACTGGGACATTTGTGCTGGGGACATCCTCGTGGCAGGTTCCTCCCTCTCACTCACGGCTCGTATCAGCCGAGGGAGCGCGGTCAGACCCGGTGGGTGCTGCCAGCTCTGCCAGGGGACCCAGGGTGGCACAGACACCTGGGCAGGTGAGTCCCTCTCGCTGTCTGAGGCAGCATCTTGCAAAGGAGGCAGCTCCGTGTGCTGTACATACCCCGTCAGCATTACTTTATCATATCTCAGGACTGCGGCCCGGCCTGCTGTTATTAATCTAGGAAACAACTGATACTAAATGATCATGCTACATTAAATTTATAGACCCTTGCATATAGCTGCTATTGATCTTTTCTCAAGCATCATAAATATGTGATGGAGTGTGGATGGCAATGCTTTCCCCCCTCTCCATTAAAGGTGGTTAAACTTTTCATCTCTGGGGCGGAAATGGGCGATGGGTCTCTGCGGGCAGGGGCAGCCCGGCCAGATCATTTGTATTTTAATTACTGGGAGGTGCAGAAAGCTTCAGCAGAACAGGAGGGAAGAGTTATTTCATTCCTGCTTTCCCTAACTTGCCTCTTTTCCTCTCCTTGCCCACGATCTGTCACTTTTCCTTATCCACCTCCTGTCTCCCTAGGGATGCAGTGGTGTGATTGTTCTTAATCCCACATTGCCGATCCTGCCCCGCTGCTTACGGCACCAGCAGCACATCAGAGCAGGGGGATCATTTACAGGAACCCAGCCAGGGCTTGTCTTGGATTCAGGAGAGCAGCTTTCCCACACACAGGTGCTGTCCAGCACCTCCGAGGCTTTTCTGTGGTGTCCAGCGTGTGCCACCCTGCCGGGAGTGGGTGACAGCCAAGGGCCACCACACCCTGCGCTGCCCCGAGAGGCACAGGCTGCGGGACAAGGACACCGGGTACCTCCAGAGAAACACCCAGACCCTCTGGCACTGCTGCGATACAACCAGGGAAGGGAGATTTGCAAACCATCCTTCAGCATAGCCTGGAACAACTTATATCCTAGAGCCATCTAGGGGCGAAATCCCGGCTCCATGGAGCCGAGGGGAGCGGTGCCGCTGGGTTCAGAGGGGTCAGCGCTGGGGAAGCAGCGAGGCTGGCGCTCTCTCATGACCTTGTGGGTCCCCCAGACTCGTGCTGAACGACTGGCACAGTGAATATCTGTCTGTTGATGCTGCTGCTCTGGCACTGGGGAGCAGCAGCACTCGGAGCAGGGGCTCTGCCCAGTCTGCACTGAACAAAGGCCCTGGAAAATCAGCTGGAAATCTTCTGGCTTTCTTGCTTCTGCTGATAATTTGTGATGTTTTTCAAGTGAACGTCAGGAAGTTGGTGCTTGAAAGAACCTTGACAGGATGAGAGGCACAAAGCCCAGAAACTGTACTGAAAAGGATGAGTAAAGAATGTTTGTAAGTTTAGAAACAAAAGCCATCCTTGACTGAGCCCCCCTGTGCAAGCCCAGGAAACACCTCTGGCTGTGCCTGGGAGGGCAGGGGGGCAGCAGGGGCTGTCCCTGCCCCGGGCCTGGGTGTCACTGTCGGTAAGTCAGATGCCCAGCTGCTCTCTCCTGCCTTTCCTGCCCCTTTGGCTCTTTTCCCTGCAAACTCCCCAGGAGCCTGAGCTCGGATTCAGAGAAATCCCACAGCTCTATTGCACTGCTCGTGTCTCAGTGCCCTGTCTGAAAAATGGGGCCAGTGATGCCTCTGCAGAGGAGCTGAGAACACAGGTGAGGGGCCTGGGGACGCGGGGCCGGGAGGTGCCACCAGTGTGCCCAGTGTCCTCCTGACAATTAGTTCCACTTGTGATGGCAGAGAGGGGATAACTGGTGAGCAGCACAATACCCTCAGTCTAAATTATTCCTCCTCCTCCTCCACAAATGTCATAGCAGAGATTAGCCATCATGTGTCCTTAAGTATCCCATTTATCCCAAATGACTCTGAGCATGTTAACTGCATTTAGATTGAAATGAGCCTTTTTACCCGCAGCATCTTCCCAGGCTGGCCCAGCCCCTGGCTGGCCCCTCATTCCCCTGTTACAGAGCTGAGGATGTGGGGGCACCTGGGAGCACAGCGCTGGCACAGCAATTCCATTTTCCCACATAAACATTTTTCTCCCTACTCTTCCAGGACAACTTTAATCCCTACAAAATTCTCTTAATTTTGATTTGCCAATCATGGATTCCTTTCAATTAACTTCCAAAAGCGCCAATTAAAGGGAATAGTGCCATGATCACGTAAGAATAGGCTATTCCAAACCCTCTAGAAGTGTTCTAGCACCAAAAATGAATGATGAAGGTCAAAAGCAGGTTGCAAGGCAGAGTGAGCTTTGCATGGGAAACCCCTGAATTAATGTAAGCACGAGCCCAGAAAGTCTTCAGAAAATTTGAGGTAGATTTAATTAAGCTTCTAATTATACAGCCAAGTTTGTCTCTGCTAAAGAGTTTCAAAAGTGTTGGAGTCTCAGTTTGAAGGCAGTCTGCACGTTGAACCCCAACCTCTTCCTTGCCTTTTGACTCCCTCCAGGGGGGCTTGCTGGTTCCCACTGGTCCCAGTCCAGCTCCCAGGGCCCCACAGTCCAAACCCCAGGCAGAGGGCAGAATAAATCCGAGCCCAGTCTATCCCAGTGGGAGCATCCGACTCCCAAACTGACCCAGAGGCCGGCTGGGGACCACCCACCCTGGGGACCACCACCACAGCACGGGGTGGCTGCTGAAGGCCATCGAGCCTCAGGAAAACCTCATCCCTGCTCCCTGGCCCTTGATGGCCGAGCCACGGCGAGCGGTGATGCCGCTGCTGGAGGGGACAGATCAGCCCCGGCCACGTCAGTGCTGTGTTGGCGTGGCTGAGTCACCAGCACTGCAGCAGCGAGGCAGAGAACCAGGTTAGCCAGCGGAACATGACAGAACTCGGAGGAGCTCGCACTGCTTTTCTCCTCTCGTTAACGTCCCCCGGGGCCCGCGGTCTCTTTAGTGCTAACACAGTAACGAAGGCCACAGCCTATTAATTGCAGTGACAATGATAAAGGAAGAGTCAGAAGCAGCTATTTGTCTTTCATGTAACCTCGTGCATCATCACAAGATAAATGAAAACTCATTTTCTGCTTTGATTCAGTCTAATTTTTCAGGGCCCCCGAGGCAGGTTACAGGAACTGTGTCGCTTCATCCCCATAAAAGTGCCGGCCCCGGGGTTCAGGGGTCAGGGAAAGTGCACGGCCGGGAGCGCCTGGCTCTCCCCAGCCTCCCAGGGGTGACGTAAAAGCAGGAAGGGGTCTGCTGCTCATCATCATTAAATCCCCATTGGAAGGCGTTGGCTGGGCCCTGATGGATGAGCCACATGGCAAAGGGACTCCCTGTCCCCAGTGCCCCTGGTCACCTTCCCAGGGGACCTTGGCCAGACCTGGGCTGTGCCCCCGTGTCCATACAAACAGGGCAGTCTGGGGAAGGATTTCAGGGAAAACACCTCATCCCAGCCATCTACCCAAAGTTACTGTTCCCAAGGACGTGGGGGGGCTGGGATAGAGAGTGGGATGATGCTTTGAGGTCATCGGTACTTTGAGAGTAAAGCACACTCAGGGTGCTCCATCTGTGCTGTGACCTGCTTAGCAAGGACTTATCATTCCAGAAACTTCAGTATTGGTGTGAAGGAAGCAAAATTCCCCAAATGATATCGGCAGCTCTCCCCATCTCTCACCCAGCAGCCTTGTCCAGATTTCCTGCCATTTCATGTCCCCTGTTCTCCCAGGACATCTCCTGTGGGCGCACAGAGCCTTGAAGCTTCATCTCGTTGGCCTCAAGGGATTGCTCCAGGCTCGGAGCACCCTATTTGTCCCGGGTTTTGCTGGGTCAGGCCCTCACTTTGTACAAAGGCTGCTCCAGGCTGGGAAGGAGTCTGAGGGCTGGGCAGGAAGGTTTGCCAGAGATACGGAGCAAAATACCTCACTGAGGCAGAGAAACTAAAAAAGAGCAAGGGAAAAAAGGCAAGTTTTGTAGGGAGTTAGCCCATTCTAATCCAGAGGAATCAAACCCCCATCACACAAACTGGTCATGCCTCTTCTGAAAATTTTAGTGTTAACAGTGTACAGTACATTAACTTGATTAATCAGAATATAATCTTGCCTGCGTGCTGCACTGATGTCTTCCCCAGCAATCCCCAAAGCAGCTTTCCCCTTTCACACTACGTAACACACGTTTCCCTCCTGGTACCGACAGAGCTGAAAATAGCCTCAGCCTTGGCCACGCTGGTCCTGCCGCCCTCCTGGCCCAGGGCTCGCAGTGGCACGGACAGGGGCTCCATATGGCCAGGTTTCCCAGCCTGGAAGTTGTGCCCAGCCAGGACTCGCGGCCGCTGGCCCCGTGCCCGGATTTGCGGACATCCGGCAGCCCACTCGTAGCGGCAGCTCCAGCCGAGCTCTCGGATGTCTGGACAAGGGTCCAGGGCGGCTCCCTTGGAGGCTGGGAGTGACAAATCCCTGGTTGGAAAGGGGGAAAGCAGCTGAAGGGAAGGTGATCCTGGCTGTAGCCACCCAGCACCCCCAGCCCAACCCAGGCCAGGCTGCTGCTCCTTGCTGGCAGTGCTGGGCTGATCCCCAGGCCTGGAGCCTGCCAGGGCTCTGCCATACAAAGAGCCCTGCATTTTAACTCATCATATCATTGCCTTCCTAACTGCTGGGTAAGAAAATATCACCAGGGCCTTTCCCCAGTGCTGATTTACTGGTGTCTGCTCCAGCTGAGGCCAGCGAGGAGCATAATCTGAGGGAGATTTGAATGTTATTGGCATTCATGAATTTTTGCTTTGTTATTGTTTTGACTTTTTTTTTTTTTTTTTAAGGCAAAACAAAACTTTGAAAAATTTTGAACTCAGCTGGGAATATTTCATAGCCTGGGATTTGGGGACAGTTGCTGAGCAGTCAGGCTGGAGCTTCTCCCTGGGGTGTGGGAACATCCCTGTCTTGGAATGGGGCACGTCCAGCAGTTCCCTGTGCAGTTCCTGCCCCAAGGCTCCATCAGGATTTGCAAACTCAAGTTATTTAACAGTTGTGTCCTGCATGAGAGGTGCTTTAAGGACTTCAGCTCATTGCTCAGCTGAGATGCTGAAATGAGGACTGGCAGGTGACCCTCAGGGCAATTCCCCCTGAAACAGGAGCTCACCTGCAGGAAACCCCAGCTTTGTCCGGGTGAAAATCCATCCCTGCTGAAAGCAAGGGCTTCTTCTGGGGCTGGGATGTCACTCATCCATCTCCTGGGCACAAAAGCTCTGTTATTCTCCTGGAGCCTCACATCCAGCCCCACAAAGGGGTGTGCAGGGAGATTTCCAGGAGGCTGTAGGTCTGGTCAGGAGGAGGAGCAGAGTCAGGGTCCGTCCCAGCTTCCCTGGCTTCCTCCATCCCCAGGTTGTGCCGGTGGGATGTCAGAGGAGCAGCGAGGGGGTTGTTCCTGAGGTTTGTTTCTGTCAAAGCCCACAAACAGTTTTAAGAAGAAAGCCTAATTTCCCACACCAGCATTTCCTGAGGGGATTGTGTTTCATTTGGAGGACTTTTGGCTTTGCTTTTCACCCTTTTGAAGTTAGTTATTATCAGGGTTTTGCGGTTCCTTAATTATTCTTCTCAGAAGCACAGAGAAAGAGGCATTTTTCATCTGAAAATAAGGCAGGAACCGTTGTTATTTGGCTTTTCTCCTTTGTAACTTTTATTTAAAGAAGCAGAGAGAGAAGTGGGGCAGCAAAAAGGGACTTAGAGAGCAAAATGAGAAATAAAGACCAAATAAACACAGATTCTTCAGCAGCAGGATAGGAAATGTGTATTTCTCTTCTGTCTTCTGCTGTTCAAGAGGGAGGGGGGAAGGCTTTGCTAACACATTCAAATGAATTTGATATTCAATCAATGAAGATTAACTTGCCCAAGGTAAGATGGTTTTTACATTCATAAGGAAGTCAAATACGATTATGCATATGAGGAAATTATACAGAGATGAGTAGAGTATAATGTATGATAATTATTTGAAAGGATATACTTACACACTGATTAGCATATCTTGAAGACCAGACAGAGATGGAAGAATAGAAGGTAAAGAGATTCCTCAAGATGAACAAACTGTATAAAACTCACTCCCCAAAAATCATAGAAGTTGGTTAGAAATAGCATTTTCTTACAGATGGCAACCTTAAAAAAAATCCCTCACAAGTCCACCTCTTGATTAGTATTTTTTAAAAAATTATTCAAATCAAGCATGTGGAACTAGGCTGAGAATATCCCTCTGCAGAGGAAGGATGGACACAAAGAGATGAAAGGGGAAGGCCAGCAGGACGTCCACGTGCCTTTCCCAGTGTGGAGCACATGTTGTGAGCTGCCTCTCCCACCAGAATGAAACAGCAGGAACGCTTTTCCCAAGGGAAGGCAGGTCCAGCTGTGCCAAAATCCAGCAGCACTGGCTTCATCAGTGTCACCCTGGCTGAGAATGGCTGGGCCCTGCACTTTGGCATGGCTTGGCTTTTCCTTCCTGGCTGGTGTGATGGGAAAATTCCCATCTTTCCAGAGCCAAAAATATTTCTCTGTTCTCAGAAAAAAAAAAAAAAAAAAAAAAAAAAAAAAAATCTTTCATCTGAATTTGTCAGCAGGACCCTCGGTGCGTGGAGGTGTGGAGAGAGCAGCCGAGGTGGGGTTTGTGTTAAATACAGGAGGAATGTTGGAGCTGCTTCAGCGAGGGCAAAGCCACGAGCACAGCTCCATCAGCGAGCCCCGGGAGCTCCCGTGGCGCGGGGAGCGTTCGGAGTGCGCCAGCCCCGCTCCCGTGGCATCGAGGATCCTACGGCAGGGAGGATTCTCCGGGCAAGAGGCAAGGGGACTGAGAACCCTTCCACCTCTCTAGGGCAGGAAGATATGTCCTGGAATGAGAGCGTTCCCGTGTCTGGGGGTTGTTGTTCAACGTTGGGTGATGTACAGCACCAGTAACTTGAGGCTGTCTGGGGTAGGCAGTGCTTGCCTCTGGAAGGAGATGATCCACACCTTGTGGGACAGTGGGAGATGCTCCAACAGTGTTTGGGATCAGGGGGCTGGTGGATGTTTAGTTTCAGAACCCAGACAGCATTTGAGAAATTGTGGATGCTGTGGGAGGTGGACTAAGGACAGGCAGTGGCAGATTGCTCCAGTGCCGTGGTGGTTCAGCTTCCCTGAGCAGAATCCCGTGCACATGGAGAGGCTTCTCCCCTGTGCCAACCAGCAGGACAGGCAGGACAGCCAGTCCTCCCTGATGTGGGGCACACATCAGCCACACAATCTCAGGGGTCCCCCTCCTCCGAGTCACCCATTCCCACAGACCCCTGGGTCCCTCAGTGGCTGATTCAGGAGGGGTTTGTGCCACAGCAGGAGCAGCAGGTCCTGAGCATCCTTGGCCAGGGCTGTGCTCCTCCCTCCAGGTGTGTGGGCTGCTGTGACTGCTGCATTTTGTGCTGTACCTGCCATGTGGTGACAGCTGGAGCTTGGATGAGAATCCCTGGCTGCTGCTCTCCAGCACCAAACTTGTTTAGAGAGCTTCAGAAAGGTGCTTTCCTGCACTTTTATCAGCGTCTGGTGAGATTGAGCTGGGTGTTTCAGGGCACAAGTGCACTGAGATGTGTCCCAGGGCTGCAGGGGCTGTGGCACCCCGAGAAGAAAGCAGCACATGGGGACAGTCAGCGCAAAGTCAGCTGGCTCCCGTCCCAGCCCGGCATCTGCCCCGGCGGCGGCAGAGCCACCACAAAGGCCGGGAGGGATTGCAGCCAAGGCAGGGGGCGGGGAGGGAGGGAAAGGTGATTTTAGAGAACTTGAATACATTTGTCTGGCAGACATTTCCTGGATCCTGCTTCGGCTTTTAAGAGCAGCACTGTAAATTCATCAGCACCACATGATTTTGTCAATTCTGATAGCTAACTTCAATGTTACGACAAATCTGGCCCCAGAGGATATTAAGCAAAGACGCATGAGCCTATAATTTTCTGCTTCCACGTGTGAGATGCTATAATGATCAAAAGAAAATGACTTTCTAACTACCACATCTCTTTGTGCTGTTTTCTCCATGCCTGCTGCACTAATTGAATCACCCCAGAGCCACTGTATCAATTCTAACTTCTGTATTAGGATTTAATCAGGCATGTGGACAGACCAGCTTGGAGAGGTGAGGGGCCTTTGTGAGGTGCCCATCTGCCTCTGACATTAAAGCCGCTTCCATTCAATGCTGAGCAACTTCAGGGAAATCAGGGATGTCCAGGGAAGCGGTGGGAGATTAGCTGGGACGTGGCTGGGATGCTCACCTCCGAGCTGGGGAGGGCTCTGCGGGCACGCGGATTTATCACATCACCCAGTGGCCAACTCGCCTGGCAAGAAGTGGGAAGTTGGTCCCGAAGGTTTGCTGGGAGCTCAGCCGGGTGTGCTGTGCCGTGCTCCGGTCCCTTCCCGGGAGGGCAGGGGGCTGAGCAGGCTGT
Source organism: Corvus kubaryi (assembly GCF_017639235.1). Lineage (NCBI taxonomy): Eukaryota > Metazoa > Chordata > Aves > Passeriformes > Corvidae > Corvus > Corvus kubaryi. The sequence continues at coordinate 9,528,278 of NW_024581088.1, forward strand.
CATTAAATCAGAGCGAGGGGCGGCTGCGGGAAGGACAGAGAAAGGGGTGGAGAGTGCCGGGCTCCGAGACAATGTCCCCGGAGCCGCCGACAGACGGTGTCTCCAAAGGTTTGTTCCCCCAACTGCCGCGGCAGCTGCGGGGATGCTGCGTGCTGGGCTCTGCTGTGCCGAGCTGTGCCATGCCAGGGCCTCTGCCTGCCCGCTCCTGCCCCCCAAGAGCAGGGCTGGGGTGGCCGTGGTGCGGGTGAGAGCCGCGGGCATTCCCGGTGGGAAGGGGCAGGGCAGCAGGTGCAGGGCTGGGATGCTCCGGTGAACCCCGTCCTCATGCCCCAGCAGCTCCCGCCTTGGTGGGCAGGCAGGGCCTGGCAGAGGAGGGGAAGCACATTAATACCCATTTTTTCACCTAAATAAAGAGGCAGGAGCGTGCTCCCTGCAGATTTGCCCTGCGTGGGGCCGTTCTGGCCGCAGCAGGAAGGGGTTTGCTCTCCAAGGCACCGTGGGTGGGATGGTGGGAGCCATCCAGGGATTGGGTACCTGCTGGAAGTGAGGCAGCCTCCCTAAATCACACACAGAATCAGGGCATGCGCCCCTGCGTCAGAGCCAGCTGCGGAATGGGAATTGTGGGGTGGGAATTGTGGGGTGGGAATCAGGCCCGTGCGGTTCCCTGTCAATGTTCTGCCTCCGGCCCTTCCCCCGTGTATGGTGTGATACGGGGCAGGAGTGCATGGGGACTGGGATGGGATGGGATGGGACGGCATCATCTGGCACTGAGAAGGTGGCACAGGACACGTCACAGGCCACATCCCCTCACAGGGAGACGCGGCTCTTCCCAGCCATGGGTTCTCGGTGGAGACAAGCAGGAGTGTCAGAGCATGAGGTGCTGGGGTCTGGAGGGGGACATGGCCGGAGCTGTGCCCCTCGTCCCACCGTGCCCCGATCAGCGTCCAAACCCCGTTGGAAGCCTCTCACAAAACGGGGGCTTAACTACCTGATTAAACCTCCCCAGCCAAAGCGGTGCAGGCACTCATTTGAGGTTGGTTTCCAAATTGGGGATTGTGTTGGTACTTTATTTAAAATGCACCGATGAATAGAGGCAGGGCAAGGAGGAGGGTGATTATATCTGCCTGCTCGGGATTGAGGAGAAAAGAGCTGAGAGTCCCAGACCCCAGAAACATCAAAGCCAGAACAAAAACCTTCTTTCTTTGAGAGCTGAAAACCTTCTGCTCCTGAAAGGGGCTCTAAGTGGTGGCTCTTCGTAGTTCTTTCAAGCCAACAGCTTTTCTGCTTGTAGCAGCTTTGAGGACAGGGACAAACCCTGGCTAAAGGATGGGCTGGAGGGAGAGGAGGGATGTCCCTGAGCTGGGAGAAAGCTTCGGGAACCGAGGAGAACAGAACGGGAAGCGCAGCCGCGCACACAGCCGGGTTTTTTTGGAATTAACCAGCACGAAATTGAGCCTGAACGCGCGTCCCTGAGACGACACGAGCAGTTCATTCCCGGGGCCGTCGGGGAACGTCGCAGAAGGGGAGCGGGATAAAGAAAGAGCTCCACGCTCGGCTGGCCCGGGGTGCAGATGGAGCAGAGGCGCTGCCGGCCCCGCTCCTCCTCCCGGGCCCGGCGCACACCCCGCTGGAACAGAAAGGCCATAAAGGGAGGCTGAGAGAGCCATCACTGCCGCTGCCCTGAATGACAGGCCCTTGAGTGAGGCACCATATGCCGGCTCATGCCTCCCGATCCCGAGTTTTGTCAGCGGGCGCTGGCTGCACAAATTGGCACAATTCAGCTCTCGAGCTCCTCAGCTGGTCTCCACACCCCACTTGACATGGCAGCGACCTCTCCTTTGTGGGCCCCGGGGCGAGGGGAGGAGGGACCCCGCCGTGGGGGCGGGTGGATCGGGGGCTGCTCCCCCTCGCATTCAGACAGCCCTCGGAGCAGGGGAGGGGGGGAACAGGGAGCAAAGGTGCCCAATTAAATGCACATTTATAGCCAATGCCGAGTAAACAGTTGATCGCAATGGTGGGGGCAAAGCAGTGCCTGGGCACCAGCACCAGCTCCGTCCTCTGTGCCAGATACGCCAAAACGCCACCTTTGCCATGGAAAACATCATCACTGCTTTAATTCTTTTCTTTAATCATCCCAATCCAAGGGGCTGGCAGGAAAGGGGCCCTTTGATCTCACGTCTGGGCTTCTTTGTGAAAGTACTCCGCAGGAAGCAGAGCCTTTTATTTAAAAACCCCAGTGTTTTGCGATAGAAAAACTTTCAGCAGAAAAATTTTGACTTTTCTTTCTGGTCCAACTTTGTGCAACACAACGCTGAGCCGTATTCTGTCCTTGTGCAGGAGCCCCTTGCTGTCAGCTTGCACCTACGAGTGTGTAGCTGCTGTAGCATGAACTGGTGTTTAAAGCCTCACCAGACTGAGAATGCAAGAGGTTGGTTTGTTTGTTTGTTTGTTTGGTGGCAGAAGAGGAAAGCATTTTGACCCGTTGACATCACGCCCTTCCCTGCTTCCCTCCCTGCTCAGCCCAGGCAGATCTCCAGGCACGTCGATGTGGTGACGGCCAGGTGATGCTTGCAGTGCTGGCAGGGAAGGATTTTCCATTCCAGCTGCTCCTGCCATCTGGGGAAATCAAACGGGGGGGATTGGATCAGCTGGTCGCATTAAAAAACGTGAAACTTGTTTCAGCTGAGTTGTCTAATAGATTCAGCGCGAGGTAGATCAGCCACTGTTTTTCCTTTGGAAAGGAAACAGTTTTTAATCTGTTCTACAATGGGAATGCCTCATGGGGGCTGATAAGTTTTGTCATTTAATTATCCTTTAGGCTCCTATGTGGTGGTTAAAAACTCTCTTCATTTGGTTCTTCGCCGTATTGTCTGTACCTATCCAGTGTGGCAGGGTGATAACTCCAAGGAAATACAAGTGTGGAGAGGAGGAAGGGGCTTGGCAGGCCTGGGTGGGTGCAAGGGGCTGTTCCTGCCTTGGTTTCTCCAGCTGGGCAATGGGAGAGCAGGAGGCTTCCCCCTCCTGCATCTGGAAGGGTCTCCTGGGAGGAGAGGGGCTCCCACGGTGGGTCAGCATCACCAGACCTCCAGAGAGAGCGGTTTAGACACCTGGGTCTGAATTTCTGGCCTCCTCTTGGAACTCATGTGCAATGCCCTGTGCAGAGCAGCCACCTGCACTGGGCCCTCTGCAGAGAGCAGACACCCCAGACAGGACAGGCTTTCACCTTTGCATAGAAACACCCAAAAAAAGTGACCAGCAATGGCAGCGCTGGCAGAAGGAGGAGCCGGGGTGCAAGGATGTACCGGTGGCTGGACTGGGTGCACTGGGTGGCACGGGGAGAGCAGGAACAGGGAAGAACCGGCACAGCTGCGACTCCCACACGCTCCTGCCTGCACAGGGCTGGCTGCCAGCAGCTCCCTGGCAGCAGCTCCAGCGGGAACCAGGCAGGGAGAGCGAGAAGAGGGGGCTGCAAGTGTTGGGTTCAGCACCCAGCAAAGTGCTGATGCAGCAGAGAGGGATGCTCGGCCTGGGGAATCGCCCTGTCCGTGCTCCGGGTGGGATGAGCAGCTTTTACACTCCAGCCCAGCCAGCCCTGGAGCTGGGTGCCTTCTGGCACCGGGGACGGAGCTGGAGCGAGGCTGCGGCTCCGGCTCGGACCCATCCAGGGAGGGAAAGGCCTTGGCCCCGCTGCCTTTGCAGCACTCGGTGCTTGGCTCAGACAAAGGCTGTTGCTACATCCGTGGCATCTGTTAACAGACTACTGCTGTCATTAGCTGCAAGCAGGCATCTGCTGCTCCAGCCCAGCACGGAACAGATGCCAGTTTGGAGCAGTGGGGGCAGGGAAACCCCGGAGCTCCAATATTTCACTTTGCTACCAACGGCCCTTCCCAGTTGGCAGCGGTTGCACCTCGACAGCCACAGTGCTCAGACAGCTCTGCCCCTCCTGCAGCCCCCTCCCCACATCCCTGCCCCGGGCGCTCCTGCTCTGCTCCCCCCGGCTCCGGCTGCAGCTCGATCCCCCTCACATGGATCCTTCAGATGGCCGCATGCAAATCCCTGAGAGCTTTGGTGGTGCTCAGTGATGGCACAGTCTGAAAATCATGGAGCCGGCATCGCCCTGTGCCAGGCTAGGAGAAGGGACAGCTCTGGAGAGTGAGGGCTGCTCCAGTGTCCAGCCCCTCAGCCCCTCAGCTTTTAGGTGATACTTAAATCTGAATGACAAAAATAATAGTAATAATAATAATAATATTGATAATGATGATGTAAAAGGAATGGTACAAGGGCTTTTTCACTTTCAGTTTTTCCACGTGTGTTCTGGGACGGCTGAGGAGAACAGGGGAAAAGTGCTTGTCCTGTGGGGTTTTCCCCCTAATGCCATACAAATGGGAAGATGAGGACCCTGTGCTGATGGGTAATGAGACAATATCAATGTGATGTGTTGTTAGCACCGTACCAAATAGGCTTTTAATTTTCTGGGGAGGTGTGGTGCCTCTCTGCAGTGCCAGCATCAATCACCGTCACCAGGGCCAGGTCCCGACTCTCCCGGGGGCCTTTCATTGTAAAGGATTCCCTGTCCCTCTGACTGGGGGCTGTTCTACCTCCGTGGCGATGCCTCTCGCAGACTAATTGCTGATTTGTTCTTCTTATGATGATAGAACTCGTGTCACTACAAAACAGAACATTAGGATAAAGTCTTTAGAGTGGCCGTGCAGCTGGAAAACTCATTTACAGTCCCTTCTGGTTAAAAAAGAATAAAAAATAGAGCTGGTGGTGGCAAGGACGTTGCTGGTGCCATTCAGGGTTGGGAATGAATATGGGTTTGGTCAGAGCTGCTCGATACCCACTTAGTGTGGCCACTTCCTCGCCTCTCTCTGCTCCTTTTCTCCCGAATCTTTGTAACTGACTCTTCCTTTGGATTGCTCTGGCTCCTTGGGGAATTTCTTGTGCTGGGAGCAGAGGCTCTCCTCACACAGATGGGAAAAGCCTTTCCTGCCTTACAATTCCTGATCCTCGAGTTCCTCAGCCCTGGCCCAGCTCTCCTTCCCCGCTACAGGTCACATGTACCAGGACATTTTTTCTGCTCCCAAAGTGTCAGGGACACAGGGACATTAAGGAGACTTGCTGTCATGGTATTCCAAAGGGAATGGCCCCGTCCTGCATGGGGGCCATTGGAAATCAGCTCCTGATGCCTTTGGAGCCCATTTCCCAAAGTACTTCGGTACATAAGACCCAGTCCCATGGCAAAGGAGGGATTTGGGCTCTGAGGGCACACTCAGGGAGTTTGGGAAGCGCAGGAACGCCCAAGGTGGAGTGATGGGCACACTGATGTTGTACAGCATCACACCTGGCAGCTCCCAAGTCACACTGATGGTACCTCAGCCTCAGTTCCCCCAAAATAAGGAACATTCAGGGGTGATTTCCAAGCATGAGGTTGCTCAGGAAGGTTAAATCCCTTTTTCCTGCAAAGTGGTGCTGAGGTGGAGGGGAGCACCCGCCCTCCAGACCCCCAGCTCTGCATCCCCATCACCCTCCCTGCTCATGGCTGGCACTGGGGACGGAGCAAAGCAGGGGGAGAAGGAGGAAAAAGGGAAAAAATGTTTGTCTGAGAAGCTACTTGGGGGGAAAAAGTATCTTTAAAAAAAAAGGTGGCCAAGCTGTGGCTGCGGCCCCTTCCCCAGATGCAATCCCACTCCTGTAATTTCTGGGGGAATTGGTTCATCTTGGGTGCAGATATATTTGTGTCAAGGTGCAGCTGCACAGATAGCCTGACTCTATGCATAGTAAGAGGCTTTCAGAGAGAGAGGTTATGCCCAGAGCAAGGCCTTATCAGAGCAAGCTGCCTGCCATTTATCTGCTTCCCTATCAAATATGAAAACAGGCCTCAATCTGCTGCTTCTATTTTCCTTGTGAAGGCTATGGGTGGAATAATAATTTAGGCCAGTTTTTTTGTTTCCAGCACCAACCTTCTGCCAAACTCCGCTCTTCCCAACTTCCCCAGGCTGGCACTGGCACGTTCATGGGAAACCAGCCCAGCCCAAACCTTCAGGGAACGGGGTCTCTGCTCCCTTGGGGGGTTTATGTGTTGTTATGTGCAGGGCTGGTGCAATATCTGCTGTTTGGCAGTTGAATATCACTGTAATTATTCATTATTTGTGTTACAGTAGCCCCTAGAGGCCTCGCCAGGGCCCCTGTGGGATGGCACGGGGTGGATGCAGCCCTCACCCCATGGCACATGCCCCTCACCCTTACCCCGCACAACTTCACCAGGACCTCCCACAGCCCCAGGATGCCTTGTCCTGCTCCATTCCAGCTGGAGGACATGGAGTGACCTTGCGGGCACTGGGTGGCACCCCCTGAGCCAGGATGGGGGCAGCTCCCCAGCCCGGAGGTGGCAGTGGGAGAGGAAAGGACAAAACCCCGGGCCTGGCCCTGCTCCTCCCTCCCTCCCTCCTGCCCATCCTGCAGGGCCTCCCCGCTGCCGTAATAAGGCCTGAAAAGCCTCTGCTTACATTTTTAATTCCATATCTGTGTCTAACTGCTGATGCTAAACTCCGATCCCACAGCTTCTGAGGGCAATGCGATCCACATGTTAATATTTTAAGCCAGCCACTAATATTTTTATGTGGGAAATTGAGATTTTCTACGGTTGCTGGATGAGCAGGCCATTTCTCCACGCTGGAGTAGGAAAACTGTAGCTGGGAAAACATTATTATCCATATTTGTATTTCTCGTGGCTGCCATCCCATGCCAGGGGGGATGGCCATGCCCTGGCCTGTCACTCATCCAGCTGCCCTGGTGTCACTGGGATGCCATCAAAGTGCGGTTTTATTTATTTATTCTCTAAGAAAGTGGCTGTTTCTCCTCAGAGCCATCTTTAATGCTTTGTATTTTTAAATACCCAAGAGCAGAAACCTATTTATAAAAGTCAGGTTCCTTTTGGCAGGCACAAACAGAGAGGATGCTGTGGCCAGGGCTGCTACAAACCTGGGGAAAAATCAAAGTGGAAATAAGGGGAATTCCAAAGACATTTAGCCAAAAAACACAGAGGTATTTCTTTCTCAATCACAAATTTTTAGCTTTTAAAGAAACTAAAGCTGTGGGTGTTCAATAAACCAGAGCTCACAGTGCTGGAGGAGGCAGGAGATGGAGTTGGCTCCCTTGGGACATCCTCCCTCCTGCCACCCACCTTCACCAACCTGCTCCTTGGACATGAGGTGCCATGACAAAATATTTTGGGATAAGAACTTATGAAAATTCTCTCCGTAGACTGACCTCTTTCTGCTCCCAAACATCGAAAGCGTTCTGGGCTTTGAGCACATTAGAGAAGAAGGTGGACAAATACTGAGGCAGTATCTTTGCAGCCGTTAAATGTGTATTTTGTATGTGTGGGCCTTGAGGAGTGCTGGGGATCCTGCCCCTGGTATGGATTACTGTGAGAGAACCTGCCAGGCCCACATCATTGTTTGAGACAAGTCCGTGATGCAAATTGGCAGCCAAAGCACTGAGCAGTCAATACAGATTAGAATTAAGTCTCTCCTCTTGTCCACAAGCAGGGGCCCTGCATTGATCCGATCCCAACGCCGGGAACCTGCGCCTTGCCCAAAGTGTGGGGAGGAAGAGGGGCCTGGCCCAGCTGGGACGGTGCCACCGCTTCACCCCCTCCTGGTGCTCAGCCTCAGCACCCACAGGAGCCTCTCCCAGCCGGGCAGGCACCACTGGTGCCACTTTCTACAAAGAGGCACCTTAAACACTCCGGGCAGGGGAGCACAGAGGGGCCAACGCTGTGGTTTAACTCAGGTTGAAGATTAAACTCACATCTAAACCTGTCCTGCCCCGGAGCCTCTTCCAGCTATGCCAGAGCTGGCAGAAACACCCACCAGCATTTTCCCGTCTCAGCATTTTCCAAGATGTCCCTACTCACACCCTGCTCTGCCTTTTCCCCCAGCAATCACATCCGTGGGATTTTTGTCTTCACAGAAGGGGGGACGGGGTTTATTCCTGCAGAACCCCAGCCAGAGGTGCCTGGAGGATGTCCATGCATTGCTGCCAGCACAGGAAGGGTTTGCAGGAGGGGAATTCATCTTCCTGAGGGACCAGCCCCTATGTGAGCAACACCCATTCCAGGGGGTCCAATTCACATCATGCAACTTAGGCTCACCAAAACTGCTTGAATGCTTAAGAATAATGAGTACATTGATAAAAACCAGTTTGTGCCTCGTAATTTGTCTCAGAGAATGAAAGGTGATTTTTGTGGGGTCCCTCATTTCCTGTGGGTGCTTTGCCTGCCTCTGATTTCAGCTGTGGTTCAGCATTTATCTCTTCCCACAGTGCCAGCAAATGCACCCTGCACCGGGACACCCCGACTGCCCACCCTGCCTTAGGTGCCCCCGAAAATCAAATCAGTCGGTGTTTGGTGTTTGTGGAAGCACAGCTGGGATGTGGCATCAGTCCTGTTTGTTTAGCAGGGAGGTAAAGGGATTTGGCTTAATGATTTCTGTGGAGGATGCAGGGTGTCCTGGAAGGCCGTGATAGCAATTTCCTCGTGCTGCAGAATTACCCCAGAAATGCAAATATCTCTATCAGTCAGGATCCAGAGCAGCAAACCCACAGCCCCGAGTGACCCCCAGCCCTCCTGCTCGTAGTCTCGACCTCTGGGGCATTTTCTTCTCCAAATAATTTATTAGATAGAGGCTGCACGAAATAATCTGTCTTTGTTTTTTCCCATTTGCGTTCTCATGCAAATGAATTCCCACGAACTTTTAGTTTCTTTATTTCCCAATTATCATGCAAAACTCATCTCTCTGAACTGTATCTCTTCTTCTCCACTTTTTTCCTTCTCCCTGAGGAAATTCCCTCTGTTATGGCCAAGGGCAAAGCTGTTTCTGCATGGGGCCACAAGCTATTCTCACCCCAGTGGAGTCTGTGGGGTGGGGAGCTGCCAGCCCCTGCTCGCTGAGAAAACAGGGTTAAAAGACTTCCACAAATGTCTGCAAGGGCAGGGGGCTCCATAAGAGCCAGTTCAGGTTCAGCCTAAAAACAAGATTAAGCTTCAGAGCTGAGCTCAGTGAAACATCAGGACTTAAACCAGTTGGGATGGGGTACTTGGGGCTCCGGCACAGCCGAGTTTAACTTACAGACTGAGGTCCTGGGCACCCTGTGGTGTCTTTGCTCTTCCCCGATCAGCATCAGCCTTGCAGCTAACCTGAAACTTGATTTTCTCAGCCCAAAATTGCAGCCAGAGAGACTCATCCCCTTCGTGCAGGTCTGTGTGTGTTATAACATGTGAGCATCACTGAAAGTTTGGGGGTGAAGATGGAAAATACCAAATTCCTGCTCCTTTCCTGGTTCATAAAAGCAATCTGTACTGTGGTTTTTAGCTGGGTTTTTTTTTCCTGTTGCTTGGGGGCTGGAAGCTCTTGGTTTTCATAGAACAACAGAATGGTTTGGGTTGGAAGGGACCCCAAAGATCCTCTCATTCCAATCCCCCGCTTGCCTCTGACTGGGATTATTCCATGCAGAGCAGCAGCCGGGCTGCCCTCCCTGCCCTTCTGCTGGCCAAGTTTTCCCCATTCACCCCCTCTGGGAATAAAGTACCTGGATAGGGCAAGAAAAGGTGGGAAAAGCTCCCGAACAGCAGTGCTGTGCATGTAGAGCTGAACCTTGGGAGAGCCCTCGGCAGCAGGGTAGCCTTTGTTCCTCTCCCTCACCCTGCAGAGCCTCCCCTCTCCCCGCCAGCCTTTGAATTTTTATGCCGGTGCCTTTCTTTGCATTGACCAGAGTTTATCACATATCTCTGGTTGGGATCCTGCCTAGCTTAGCATAAGACAAAAATGGGGGGGTGGGGGGGTGAGGGGGGGAAATCAGCTGAATAATAGGACGGATTTGTAGCAGCTGAGGATTTGCATTCAAATGTTCGCCAGCCTCCTCTGAGCTCGAGTTTTATCATGTCTTTACAGCCAACAGCTTGTTTATGAATAAAAAATGTGGCATGAAACCAGAGGAGTGAGTTGTCTTTGTTTTGTCAAGTGTGCTGAGACAAAATGCTCGCTCCTCACAAGTCTTCACTTCATACAAGTCTGGTGGGACGGGGGCAGCTGGCCACGGGCTGCTACCTGCGCGTTGCCATGGCCGGGGGCACCCGGGCACCCTCCATATGCATGAGCCCCGTGTGGGACCCGCCGAGGCACAGCAGCCCCTGCTTTGACAGGCAGCCACTTTATTAACTCATTAAGCTCATCTTGTTCCTTTAAATGCGGTATAATTACAAATAAAGCTGTCACACTTTGTTTGCAGTTATATAATTTAGCTAAGTGCCGCTGCGACCTGGGCTGCCAGGAGGGGAGGGAGGGAGCAGCCGGGGCTGCCGCAGGGGAAGAGCTGGGGAAGTTTGGGGACGTCCTTAGTGTGGCTTTGGCAGGTCTGGGTCGGGGTCTGGACGCCAAGGAAGGGTGCGATGGCACCGTCGGCTCTGGTGCTTGGGCACAAGGAGCGTCCCTCCATCCCTCCATCCCTCCTTCCCATCCATCCATCCCTCCATCCCTCCATCCCTCCATCCCTCCATCCATCCCTCCATCCCTCCCTCCCATCCATCCATCCATCCATCTCTCCATCCATCCCTCCATCCCTCCCTCCCATCCATCCATCCCTCCATCCATCCCTCCATCCCTCCATCCCTCCATCCCTCCATCCCTCCATCCATCCCTCCATCCATCCCTCCATCCCTCCCTCCCATCCATCCATCCCTCCCTCCCATCCATCCATCCCTCCATCCCTCCCTCCCATCCATCTCTCCATCCATCCCTCCATCCCTCCTCCCTTGGTGCTGGAGCAGGGGAGCCCCCGGGGCTGCCGTGGCCCTTCACTGGGAATGGTTCCCTCATTTGCAGTTAGCAAAGCGCTGGCTCCGTGTTTCCATGGAATGGGAATGTCCCGGCCTCTCCCCAGACCTGTGCGGGAGGAGCAGCGCCGGGAGCGGGCCGGGATACGCTCCCCAGCTCCGGCTCCAGGCGGAATGCAGAGCAGGGCTGGAGCATCATTGGTAGTCAGGGCACAGCGCCGGGAGCGCCGCGGGCTGGGAAGCGGAGCGGGAGAGGGGAGGAAAGCGGAGGAGGCGATGGCATTCAGGGAGAGGGGAGAGACGGGCAGGAAAACTTGCAAGGGAAATGCTGCTGCGAGCCCCCTGCCTGCCTTCGGCGGGGGAGGCATGAAAGGCATCTGCCGCTTCCCAAGGTTGGGAAAACACTGCTTGGAATGGGAATGGGGGCTTAGTGACGGCGTGGGGGTGACGCACAGCGAGGACCTGGAGGAGCTGGCAGAGCTGGTGGAGGATGTATCCCACTGGAAAGCAGCTGGGTTGTTGAAGAAAAGACTTTTTTTGTGTTATTTCTCTCCTTTTGGGAGTGACAGGAGGAAAGGATAAATGTTATACAGGTGAGAATAAGCAAAATTATGCAAAGAGGCTTTTGAGCACCTGACTGGGATGCAGGCCGCTTTCCATGTTGGAAAAGGAGACCTCCTTCAGCCACAGTCCTGGCACAAGCCTCTTCCACTGGCTTGGCTTTTGTGTCTGTTCACCAAAATGCATTTGGAAAGGGGGACAGTATTACACAGGGTAGGGAAAAACAGAGGGCTCAGCTTTGGGAGAGATTCCAGCCACAAACACTTAGGCAAGGTTGATAGAAGATACATTCACGTGAAAACATCCCTGACTCCTCTGCTCAGAACAGACCTTCCCAGGCCCTGTGGAAGGAGCAGAAATCCTCCTGTCTGCTCGTGGAGATGGCAGGGAAGGTCTGGCCCAGCACTGTGGTGTCCCCTGGGGCTGCAGGATGAGGCTCTGCATCCACAAAAATGCAGGCTGGTATCTCCCCAAGGGCTGAACAAATCAGCACCTGATAAAGGTCCCAAATGTCTTCGGGCCTGCTGGATAATCCTCCTCCGATGGCATTAAAATTTGATGGGATGGTCCTGGTGGCTGATTTGTTCCTGGAAGGAAGAGCCCCTTTGGAGCTGGAGTAGGGTCTACAGTCCTGGGGTGCCCACTTGGGATGGAGCCCAACAGGGAGTGTGGCACCAGCTGGCAGGGAAAGAGGCACAGAGGGACACAGAAAGTGCCACCGAGGGACAGGGAGTGTGGCACAGCCGCGGGGCAGGAGCCAGCCCTGGCACCTCCCGCTCAGCTCCTCATGGCACAGCTGCCCTTCCTTGGGTGTGGCTTGGGCAAAACCTGCCCTCATCCCGGTGGGAGCAGCGAGGTCCTGCTCCGGCTGGGACACGTCCTGGGGACAGGGATGGCGTTTGTCACACAGCACACACTGCTGCACAGAGCAGCTCCTGTCAGAGCCCTCCCAGGGAAACAATGGGCTGCGAGTCATTTTCCTGCTTTCTGCAGAAACTCCTCTAAGGCCGTGTCCTAGATTTAGCTCAGGTTCTGATAAGGCTGAGAGAGATAAGTCCCAGATTGTACTGCTGTGCCCAACAGACTGGTTACATCGTGCTTGATGACACTTCAGCCCCGTTGTCATGACCCCATATAATCCGGCATCCTGGACCATCTGACACACATTTACACTTAACATTTTGTTAGAGACTCTATAAATGAGATCTCTTTGACCTTCAATCCTTGGCTAATTGCTAGTTTCATGTACAAGACCAGCCTAATTTTATGTGATAATTACCTGGAAGTGGCAATACATATGGCATTGCATGTTTGAAATGTCAGAACTGGAAAAATATCAAGTGGCTGGAGTCTTAGGCAAATGGAGGGAGTGGAAGGGTCAGAACAATGTACTTTACTGCTCAGCTGATGGAGGAAGACCATATATCACTGCAATCCCCAGTAAATAGGATACATCCGTAATAAATCCTGTGCATAATGTTTGTTGAAGGGGTTTGTACGGGCAGAGGGATGCTGAGGCTGTCATAAAACAAAGAGAGGTGTTGAATTTGCAAGCATTTAAGTCATTCCTCCAACATGTTTCTTTTCACCAAGCATCCCCACTCGGGATTATTGTCAAATATTCCTGAATTTCTCACACCCTGTCGGTACAAATCTGATCACCTCCCACCTGGTAAGGGGCCAGAAGCCGCAGCAAGCCAGAGCTGAGGAGACATTTGGGGGGTGTTTGAGAGAAGTTTTTGACATTTTGGGCAGTCCCAAGGGGAAAAAAGACCTTTTTGCTGCAGGTGAGTGGGTGCTAGGGGGATTTGCCTGGCTGAGCAGTGCCTGCTGAGGAGGGGATGGGATGGTGGGGAGCAGCAGCATCCCAAAAACATCCAACCCTCGGAAGGACCCACCTGGAGCAGCAGCAGAATCCCAGGTCCTCCCTGGCTGCTGCTCCACCTTGCTGGAAATGTGATTATTCCTCTTGTTTGCTTACCGGGGCGTAACCACCAAACAATGTCGTGTCCCTTATTTGGGTTTAATTAATTGCTTGATAAGATTACCATTAATGACAATAAATTAAAATCACTTCAGTAATTATTTCACTGTAAACATTATTGACAACGCTTCCTAAATACTGTAAACTCTGATTTAAAGCCCTGGTTAGGAGTCCTGGGTCGTGGGATCACTGTAATTAGAGGGGGACTGGGATTGGATTATTGAGCACATGCTCACGGAGGGGCAGGTTGTGTGTCCATATATATAAATATATACGTATATATTTGTATGTGCGTGTGTTTTGTTGACATTTTCAGCCTATCAGCTTTCTGATTCCGCTTTAAATGTCTCAGTGGTCCTCTTCTTTTACTAAAATATTGAAAAATGCATTTTCAGGTTCTCAGATGTCCCCTCCGACTGCCATTGTCTGAAATTTCACAGCCTGTTTTTAGGCATCGATCCTGGTTTTTCCCCAAGGGGGTCTGTGCTGGTCCTGCTCCATGTCCAGGCTGGGGACAGGGATTTTAATGTCCCTGAATTCCAGAAAAGGTGAGGGGATGCGGCTCCATCAGCGCTTCCCCTCTGTGTCTGTCTTGGAAAATTTACAACTCCTGGAGTCGTGGAAAAAGTACAGCCATAAATCCTTCTGTCCGTGCCATGGCATCATTCTGGGATGGCCTCTGGGGACAAAGGGAGGGGTTTGGGTTGTGACACTGTTCCCAAAGCTCTGCACTCCTGGATGGGTGTTGGACTCTTTTGGGGCATCCCAAAAGAATGGGATTTGGGCTGCAGCATTGTTGCCCATCCCTTTTCCATCCTCTACCCCACCTTGGGCAGTCTGTGATACAAATAGTGAAAATACTCCCTGGAAAGGGGCCTCAAACCCTGGGGTTTAATTATAGCCCTCAAACGACAGGGTGGGTTTGCAATTAGAGGCAGAGCTAATTGTTTGTCCCCACCCTGTGCAGAGAGGAGCTGGGAATGGACACTGCCCCCCACAATCCCTTCTGCCGGCACCTCGTGCTTCCCTCTCTGCCAACAAATTCCAGTTTGAGACAAACAACAAAATCCGGGGAATTCACAGCGCATCTTCTGCCTGTGGTGTCTCAACCCCAGCCTCTGTTTTCTCCCGTTTAGAAGCTAATCCTTTTAAAACATGTAAATTGGGAAGCAGATCCAGTGTCAGCCCAGACCACATCTCCTCCCCAGGTGTTTGTTGGGACTAAGCCCTGCACTTCTCCATCCTTCTACACAAACTGATAAGCAGTTGTTTATCAGATGGTAGAATGGCAAACAGTAGAGTAAACAGGGTGGTGATAATTTCAGTGCAAAAGGTTTGGGAGAACAAGAGGTGTTTGAACTTCAGCCTCCTGTGATCACCTCGGCCGTGTGTGGACATCCCCAGGTCGCAGACAAATCCCACATTTCTTTCCATCATTCCCTGGGATGAGTGGCCTTGGGGGCTGTCCTGGCAGCCCACTGGTGATCCCTGGGTGGCAAAGGCATGGCCATGAAGGACCCAGGGAAATGCCATTGCCAGGCACTGTCTTATTTTTGTTTGCTTGTAAATTGGCAGAGAGTGGCTTTTGTGGGAAGGGCCCTGTGCTCACCTTCCCCACCGGCACTTCCCGAAGGTCTGGCAATGTCAGTGATATCCCAGGGGATCTGCAGGGCAATGTGGGCCACGTGCTGGCAGTGGGGCTGGCTGCGGGCTGTGTTATGGGCTGCCTTTGCCATGAAGTGCTGCACGCTGCTGACTCCGGTGCTCCTCCCTTGGAGCTTCATCCCTGGCTCCCGGCTGCAGGGATCCACAGCCGCCCCTGCTGCTGACGTGGGAGCAGCAGGATCTCACCCCGCAGCACTTTGCCGTGCTCCTGTGCAGCTCCAGGTGTCACTGGGCAAATCTGTTTGGCAGAGAGCGGGGCTGAGCTGTGCAGAGCAGCCCCGGGCTCCGTGCGGACCCCGGGAAGGCGCTGACCCACATTCCCGGATCCCATCGCTGCTCCGCACGCGTCCTGCCGCAAGGGACAGGGACTTGTCACACCTGCCTGCCCCGAGGGCTGTGCACAGCCAGGAGCCAGCTCAGTGGCTGGACATGGATTTGGGATGGACTCTCGGGGAGTTTTGCCAAGCTTGGACATGTGGAAACCTCCTCCGGAGCCCACTCGGGGCTCTCCACAGGGAGGAGCTGGTTTATACTGGGGCAGCAGTGCCCTGGTTCTCCCTGCAGGCCCATGGAGACAAGGCACAGCCCCTGGCAGTGGTCAGTGCTGGTCAGGACCAGACCCCTTCCTTCATCCAGCTGGAATGGTCACTGCAGTGCATGGGACGTGTTGGGCTTGAACCCCACAACCCAGGTGTCAGTCCCTGACGGACACAGGCAGAAAAGTGATGGTTCAACTTCGGTGCCAAAGGCCAGGGACCCCTAACACAGACCTGCCTGCCAGGAGGTGCCGAGCATCCCTGCAGCCACAAATGCTGGGCTTTGCACTTTGGGCAGCTCCAACTCATTCTGGATTCACAGAACCACAGAATTTTTAAGGCTGGAAAAGACTTCCAAGATGGCCACACCCAACCTTTGACCAAATCCCACAAACCCTCTCAACCACATCGCAAAGTGCCACATCTACGTGATTTTCGAACACTTCCAGGCTGCATTTCCTGTCCCGGCTGCCCAGTGCTGGGGTGGGCTGGCAGTGGGGTGGGAGCCCAGCATTCCCAGTGTGTCCAGCACAGCTGGCAGGGGAGCTCCCAGATGCTGCCTCCTGTGTTATCCCTAAAACGTGCATCGTATTTTGTGCTGACTTAATACAACATGGATAGTTGTACTTTCCAAGTAGCTGGCAACCCTTAATCAATGTTAATTGGCTCTAATTAGCATATGTTAATTAATGATATTTACTACAAATTAAAGGTATGAGTGCTCCCAGGGGGTTTCCTGTTCATCCAATTAGTGCCAATTAGTTGCAATTAACACGTGTAAATGAGATGCCATTGAACCCAAAACAAACAGCACAGAGTGTGCTGTACTCGATGGCAGTTGAACTTGAGCGAGGGGAGGGGAGAGGGGCTGCAGAGGGCCCTTAAATACCTGCAAGGTCTCTAACATCTATTTAAGCTCTCTCATCATGGCTCCTTATGTCTCTCACTCCGGGGGTAGCAAGTTGGAGGGAAGTCGATGTGGATAAAAGCCCTTGGCAGAGTAAAGGGGACGTGGTGAAGTGTCCTGTGGGGCTGGGACAAGGACACGGCGCTGGTTTAGGGAAACTCCCAGCTGTGTGTTTGCACCTTGCACTGGGCAGGGGGATGTGCAGCCCCAAAACCGAGGGCGGAGGGACCCCACAGATGCTCCAGTGCAGCTGCAGCACAGGAGAAGCCCACGGCTGTCCCACAGGTCCCACATGATCTCAACCAGCTCCCCAAACTCCCCTTGTTCCTGTTTCCCGGACACACCTCCATCACCCAAAGTGGCACTTTCAGCACTGCTCTGCTCGGTTTTTTGGCCTGGAGGGAAGCACATCCACAAAAGTTTCCTGCCCTGGGCCTCAACTGCACAGGCAGCCTGGCAGGAGGCAGAACAAATTGTCATAATTGTGTTTAATTAAAAAGCATAAATGGATTATCTTCAGGTAAGGATGATTTATTTAACTAATCAGTCTGATCACGGGGAATGTGCAGTCTGGAGATGGAAATCACTGGGGGGAAATGGGTAATTCCTTCTCCTATCAGTCCCAAAGTGTGGCAGGGTTTCAGCACAAAATCCATCCTGGAGAGAGGGGCCAAGCTGGAAACTCCATCCCCAGGGATTTCTGAACATCCTCTCACCCAGGGCTCTTGCACTGGGGTTATTATTTTCCTTTTATTTTGTGTTTTCAGATGAAAACATCTGCCTGGTCCCCTTCTTGCGGAGTTTGTGCCACATCCCGTGGGCTCAGTACTGGGCTCTGTGGACACACCAGCCCTCGATCTGCAAACCCCACGGGCTGGGGAGAGTAACCCTGGCTGGAACAGAGCTGGCAGTGCCACTCCAGCCGTCCCTGCGGCGTGGGGGACACAGCTGGGACACTGAGCCCAGGGCCAGGCACTATAAACACCAAACGAGGATAATTAATTGACCATCTGCTTGAAAAGCCAAGAATAAGGTGGCACTGAGATGTGACTGCCATGGCAGGAGCCTCCAGAATACCCCCCCAAGCTGAGTGCTTTGGGTAGTGGTGCCTCACTCAGACATCCTGAGCTGCCCCTTGGATTTCTGCGAGTGCTCTTTGGTTTTGGGAGGTGGAGGTGCTCTGTAGGAGGATGCAGAGCCTGGAGCTGGGGGTTTGTCAAGGATTAAAAGCCGAGGGAAGGTGCCAAGCAGCCCCTGCTCATCCACAGAAGTGTCTTTGCAGCCCCCAGTCCTCACCTAAGCACAGACCCACTCCCTTGTTGTGGCTGTGTGTTTGGGGAATTATTTGAAGCCATCACAACATGAGCTGGGAAATAAGGCACCTGTGGTGTTTTCTGTTATTCCTAAGAAAATTCTCCTTGTGTTTAATAGGTGATGTTTAATAAAAATGAAAATGAGCTTATCCTGAGCAGGCATGCACGCCAAAAGCTGGCATTTAAATTAGAAATTATGATTTAATAACTTGTCAAGAAACTCACCAATGTAACAGCGTGATAATTATTGAAAAGAGGTTTCATAAATACTGGAATGCCATGATCCAGGGTGAGAACCGAGCTGGGGAACGCCCGGTGAGCTCTGCCTGGGACTGGGGCTGGGCTGCAGCCCCCTGGCCCTCACCAGAAGAAGGCTCTTGGTGAAGTCCTGACAACAAAAATTAGGAAAAATAAAAAATTCCGAATGGCCCTGGGAGGTCAGGATGGCTCCTTTGGACCCCCAGAGCCTCCTCTGCAGCCTAGACTGGTTTGCTGGGAAAATTCTCTTTGGTGAGGCCTTATTGTTTGAATCATGGCCCATCTCCTAATTTAAGCAAAATGTTCACTTAAGGACTTCTTAATATATTTTAAATTGCAGTCCTGACTTCCTGTTGGTTGATTGTGGCTCTCGGTTGGAAGGCCATTATTTCTGCCATGATTTACAAAGCAGTTCAGGCAAAATCTGTGTCGTAAATACTGAAGTATTGTAATAGATAATTCCATGGATTTGGATGTGACAGACCCCCTGGCACAAGGCTGGGTTGGCAGGAAGGAGTGAAAAACCCAGGCAAAAGCAACTGGCAGGCTCAGGTTTGGGGTTCTGGTTCAGCCCCACATCCCAGTGGTTCCCAGTTCCCTGCTCATCCCTCTCCTTTTTTCCTTACAACTCCCACCCTGGAGGAAACTCTTGGGGATGAAAAGAGAGAGGGAAGGAAAAATAACAAACTATGAAAGTGATGGGGAAAGATTGCTCTCCTGTTTCCTCTAAACCAATAAAATGTCAAGGAAAAACTTTCACTCAGATTTTTCCAGTATTTTTCAGTGGCATGTATGTTTCCTTGGAGAAATTTCAGGTCATTCTGTGACTAAATAGTGAGTCTGCTTATTATTCTGCCTGGTGCTCCAGGACTTCTGGTTTTTATTATTTTTTTAAGTGAAAACAACTTGAAAGAGAGAGAGGAAATCTCTTTGACACTAAAACCAAATAGCCACATTTGGGAGAAATTGGAACGGCCTGGGAAAAAAACCAAACCTCTTAGTTGGTCATTTTGAATTGTAAAATGACCGATACCAACCTTCATCATTCCGAAGTGGTGCTGTGGGCCAGAGGCCGCTCTGCCTGGTGGCTCCTGCCGGGATGGGCTTGTGGCACTTCCCACCCCCGGTGTCACCCCCTTCATCCCAAGAAACGCCGGCAGTTTGTGGCCGGGCTGCCGCATCTCTCACCTCCCGTGCTCGGCAAACGCGGGGCTCGGCGAGAGGTTAAATTCAGGTCAGCCCTGGGCGCTCGCACGTCCCCGGGAGCATCCCTCGGGAAGCCGCGGGGATGCCGCGCCCGCCGGCTCCGCAGTCAAGGTGAGAGGGGCGGGCACGGGCCCCGGGCCGGGAATGTTCCCAGATCCCCCCGAGCTTCCTGCGCCGGCCCCTCCAAACAAACAGAGCCCGTGGAGAGAGATGGATGGTAAACAACTGCGCCTTTGAAGGGTGACAATGGAATAAATCACCCCGGTGCTCTGCCGGCGCTCGGGATAGCGCCGTTATCCCAAAGAACTCTCGGGAGCGCCTCCCGTCGTGCCAGGGCAGGGGGTGGGGGCTACCCTGGGGGGCTGCAAGCGGGGCTGTTCCCTCCTACAGGGCACAGGGTTGTGCTGATGGTCACCTTTGGCCAGTGGCCACCTGTGTGTGACACCCACTGAGCTCCCCCAAACGCCTCCTTGGCTCCCCAGCCCGGAGCCCCCAGTGCAGAGACACCCGCGGGCAGCTTTCCCTGGGATTCAAGAAATCTGGGATCAGGGTTGTAGCCCCTTCCAAGGGGTTATCCGAGGAAGGGGTGGATTTCTCCTCCTGGCTTTGGCCCTCTCTACTGGGCCGTGTGGTCCTTCCCCAGCCCCAAAGCTCCAGTGGGTTCCAGGCTCCTACTTTGCAGCATCACAGAACATCCTGAGCCAGAAGGGATCCATGGGGACAATCGAATCCAGCTCCCAGTATTTGCTTCAGGATGGCGGGGTTGGTTGGGTTTGCCCCTGTAAATTCACAGCCCAAGGCTGAGATGGTTTCAGCTGAGAATGGGCACAGCCCTTTGTTTTCAATAAACCCCCAGGAAATGGAGCTGCCCGCCCTGCTGCTCTGGGTACGGGATTCCCAACTTTTCTCTAGACCTGGGTGGGGACAGGAGGATGGAGAAGCACATGAGGAGGAGGAGAGGCATGGTGGGGCACAGGTTTCAACGAGGACTTCCCAGCCCCTGGGCATAAAGTTCAGCAGGTGCTTAAAAGCTTGGTCCTGGGCCATAGAAATTGGATGTTTTTCCATTTTGACTTGAAAAACAGGGATCTGGCCACTGACTCCTGTGGGTTTAGGGCCAGGGGGCTCCATGCCTTGCACGGTCTTTCCCATAACAAAGGAGAAGGCAAAGAAAAGGAAAGGAAGGGAGACAAAATGTGGAAAGAAATGAGGAATGGTGAGATGAAGTTGTGCTCATTCAGCTCTCTCGGATGCCCAGATCTCTGTCATTAATATTAAGCAATGCCTGACAATACCACTCTGCATTTTCCAAAAGAATAACTATCAGCCTGGTAAACAAACCTGGGGACGCACAAAATTCCGCAGGATGTCTCATCTACAGAGGCTTTATGATAAATGTAACAAGGCAACAGCCAGGAAAAAAAAATTATTAAAAAAAAATTAAAATGTAGAGAATTGACATTTGGAATTGAGCTGGGATGTGCACCGGGAACGCCGGAGTCTTATCGACAAGGGGGGGCACCTGCAGCCCTTTCCTAAACCCCAACCATCCAGGCTCATTTATATGCAGTTATTCACGTGTGCAGTAAATTCCAATTATGTTTACAGATGTCTGCTTAACATTTATGGAAAAGGAACCTCAGCATGGCTGAAATATCCTTATAAGGGTTTGGACCGGGCTCTCTTTTTTTTTTTTTTTTTTTTTTTACCGTCACCAATTTAATTATATTTTGCAGATTTATAAAAAAAATAAATTCCAGCTGAGCTCTCTGATAGAAGGTTTAACATCTAATGCATATATTTCGTTGTATGACCATTTCAGAGTTGTTCCAGCTGTAATTTTTTTGTTTCCATATTAACTCAGGAGTTTTGTTGGTTTTTTAGACGCACAAAAAAAGCAGCAACACATCAGGGCAGTGAAAGATGAGCAGGTCTTCATGTGGCTTCCTGCTGTAGGTTATTTTTATTCTTTATCTTGGAATTTCTTCCCTGCCCAGGGACCCCTTCACCTGGGCAGGTCCCACACTGAGCACTCCCCTCCAAAGGTGCAGTTCCCAGTTCGAGTGGTAATGTGCATTTCCTGATTCTCACAGTAACAGGAAAAATGTGAGTTTTCAAGGTACAGGGGATTTTCCCCCTTTCCTGCCCTGGGTCTGGGCTCGGGGGGTGATGGCTCTGGGAGGACCTGCCTGGCCCAGCCTCACACCCTTCCCTGGCATGAGCTGGACCTCACAGGGGGATTCCCAAGGAAAAGGGTGTTTTCTGCTAATTCCAGAATTCTAAAACTGTTCTTTCCAAATGTTTTTCCTCCTCTTTCTCCCTAAATTCCAAACACTCGTGGATTACTACAGCTTGTGAGTAGCAGCCTGGTTCCACAGATGTGTCCATCTGGGGACAGTGCGCGTCCGGATGGGCACCAAGCACTGGCACAGCCCTGGGGTGTCCAAGACAGGGGTTTCCACAAAAAACTGAAGGGTCTGGCTGCTTTATTGGTGCCCACCTCCACCTGCTTCTCCTCTGGAAGGGTGCACAGTCTCCTCCCGGAGCCCTGCAGCAATGTAGGACTCATCCCAGATCCCACCCTGGTGTCCTGGAGGGCACCAGGGCCCCAAACACAGCTGTCCCTGTCCCTGCGCAGTGTTTAAGCATTGCCACAGGCAAAAGCTTTTGCATGGCCGTTTTTAAAGCTGAGCAAGTCAGTATCTGTGGTGTGGAAGTACTTGAATTCAAACAGGGAATGAGGACAGCGTGGTGCTTGGAAATGGCATTTCCCTCCCGTGTGAATCCTCAGCCCTGAGGAATATTAATAGGGGTCTGAAAAGCCACGGTAGGAAATGGCCTTTGCAGAGCACACCAGGCCCTAAAGCATCCCTCAGACACAGCCCTAAAGCATCCCTCAGACAGCAGAGTGACCCCACAGCACCTGAGGGCTCTGCCCTCTGCCTCTGCTTGTCCAGGCTGTGGGGGGAGGTGGGCAAGGGAGCCTTTCCCTGTGCTTCCCGGGGCAGGGACACAATCTCCTGCAGGTATGCAGGAAAGATTTGTTTTGAATAGACACCTTATTGATTTTGTGTGAGGGAAGAGCAGGGATTGTGCACAGAGCCCGGAGCTGCTCCCACTGCACCTTGCCTTGTGCACAGACACCACGGGCACAAAGCTGCCGGCAGAGCCACAAAGGGAAAGGAAACACTTCCCTCCATGAGCTCTGGAGCAGCTGCTCTGGTTTTACAAGAGAAGTGAGAACAGGGACACAACCTTTGGTGTGTGTTTAGGTTGGGGAGTGTGCAGGTGATCCATGACTCGGAGATCCACCAGGGGCTCCCGCAACGGCCAGGCTGGGATGAGGACAAACGCCCATCTCAGAGGTTAAGGGACCCTTTGGGATGTCCCAGTGCTCCAGAAGGATGTCAGGCCACATCCAAGGGCAGCAGGGTTTGGTATCTGGGGTGCTGTGGGGAGGGCTGTATGTCCCTGTGAGCTCGGCACAGCAGGAGTTACTGAGGGATTGCAGAGAGGGTGAGCGGGAGGTGATGCTGTGGGGAGAGAAACGTATTTGATCTGAGGGTGTATGTGGAATAAATACACCGGATTCTAAAAATGAGTTTTGTTTATTAGCACACCCTTAAGGAAATAAATCGTACATCATTAGGAGCGACGTCTCCTCAGCAGCCAGCGCCATTATTATTAATGCATTTATCTAATAACCATGCAAGTTTCTTTCAGCCATTTATTCTGCAATCTTAGAGCCTTTACAAATATTGACTAATTACAGCCATGTAGATTTTATTTCAATGTCTGAAAAAGCCACATTGGTAGGGAATTCTGCAGACTCACAGTTTCTGAGCCTGAAGTTTCTGCTCTCATACGTAGGCGACATCCCAGCTCCTGCAGCTGCTTGTTCTCAGCGGGGATGGTGAAATTTCACAGGCAGGAGGAAGGGACTTGGTGAATCTGCTCACCAGGGTCTGGGGAAACAAGGTTTGCTTGTTTGCAAGGGAAAATCTCCGGTGCCTTCACAGTGATGCTGATTTGGGGGTGGATGCCTTGGCCTCTCCGGAGCCACCTCCACCTGTGGGTAGAGAGAGAGGAGAGGAGCACCGTGGGGCTGGGCTGGCATGGAGCTCCTGGGCCCCAGAGCTCGGTGACACACTCTGAAGAGCCACAGGAATGCCAAGGAAGGATTTTATTAGAATAATATTTGTTTTTTAAAGTGCTTCTGAGCATGGAGGGTTGGTCCTTGGTAGTGCCAGCGCGTGACTCTGCCCTGCGTGGGGACTTGCCCTGGGGCACAGCGGGGACAGCAGGATCCTCATGGGGATGGAGCTCAACCCCCAGAAAAATTAGCTGGAACTAGTGAAATTACACATTCTAGACCAAAATGATCTGATTTTTCTCATCCTGAACACAGCATACTGATGTATCTCAGGGTAATGGGATTGTGGCTGTGCACGCCACGTCCTCGCCGTGGCGTTGAGATGAGCTGTGCGCGCGTCAGCCATGCTTGGAGCATCACTCAGGGATGAGGGGAAGGAAACAGAGGCTTTAAATGTGCGTGGGGAGGCACCCAGGAGTCAGGGACTTTGCTGGGCTCGAGCTGCACTAACCCAGCTGCCCAGACTGGTGTGTGGGGAGAAGGAAGGGCAGGCTGGCCAGAGCCTCAGCAGCCTCTCAGAACCTTTAAAATAGAAAATCATATAAATAGGATGTGATCTAGTGGCATAGCAAATGACAGAATCTATAGATAGAAGATTAGTCAGGACTAAGCTGATGGATACAAACAGAGCCAGGAGCTCTGGACTCACCGTCACACCTGTGAGGGGAGTCTGTGGTGCTGTGGTACCTGGCCCAGGTGATGCTGAACCGAGCTCTGCCCCTGCATCTGCATTTTTCTGGCATAGTCCTGTTCGTCTGGATTTCAGTTCTTTTTCCCAAATGCTCTGCATGACAGTGATGTCAGCTCCAAAAACTGACATTCTGCTGATGACAAAAACCGGTCTGTGTTGAGAATCCTCTCCTGCAGCTACTTGAGAGGGACACGTAAGGCAGCAGCCCTTTCTTATACAGATACGGAAGCCAGTGGCAGTGCTGGGCAGAGAAGCCCGTGTGGTTACTCCTTTCCCAGCAGGAACAGCTGCTCCTGGTGGGAAGGAAGGCACTGTCCACTCTCAGAAAGAGGAGAAACAAGGAATTTGGCCAGAGTCACGCAGCAAATCAGTGGCAGGAGCAGAGGGGAAGGTCTGGGCTCCCACTTCCCTCCGACACTGCCGATGAGCCGCTGCCTCCGCACAGGATCCGTCTGCGTGTCAGAGAGGGGAGATTGACTCTCACTCCCAGGGAAGTTCAGCCACTGTGAAATTAGTAAATTACACAGGCCCACAGAACTTAGGAAAACAATGTAATCCTGGGGGTACTGAAATAATTAATTTCCTAATCAAGTACACCTTGCTTTTTAAAATTCGCAAATGGCACTCTGGTCTGATTCCCCATTTCAGCCACCCCAAGGAAGGAATATTTTGGGCAGCAAAGCCAGAGGGGCCCGAGGCAGGGCTGAGTCCCCCCCTGTCACCGCAGGGGCTGCGGGACACCGGGAAGAAGCGGCCTGAGCACTGCAGTGACCTCAGCGAGGGCTGGGAGATGCTCTTGTGGGAGGCTTTGCTGCGCTCTGGATCCAGCCCACGACCTGGGAGGGAAGAGCCGGAGCCACAGGGCTCCCGCAGAGGTTTTGTGCTGGGTTGTCTCCTGCTCTCGCTGCACCCTTGCTTGGTTTAAATCACTTCAAATGCGGAGGTTGTCAGACAAGACAATTAACATGGGGAAGGGGGAAAGTATTACCATCCATTATTTGCCATAACATGAATTTAAGCCAGGAAGTCAAATGATAAAATATGTGGTGAAAAGTGTTGGTGGTGGGAGTGCCTAAATGAGTAATAGCCCTGGGCTTCTGAGCCTTGAACTTAACGTGCTAAGTAAATCCCCGAGGTCAAAAAGTATGAAAATTGTTGCAGCTTGGGGAGATATATTTTAACTTTGGAAAAGGTCCGTGTAGATCCGCTGCCGGGGTCGGGGAGGCAGATGCTGAGCGGCCGCAGCTCCGGGACTTGGACCGATGGTCGGGGGATGGGTGCTTGTTTTGGGGCAAAAAAAATTTAAAAAATAAATAATAAAATAAAATCAGGCGAGGAGGTTGTGGGGGGCGCGTCTTGGCCGGGCGGGATGAGCCGGGAGCGCTTTGTGCCGCCGGGAGCGGCTCGGGCTGGTCCCCAGCGCCGCAGCTCCGCCGGGAGAAGCGATGGGAAGGGCGGCTGCGACCCCCCGGGATCCCGGCGGAACGGGCCGGGCCGGAGCGGGACCAGCGGGGCCAGCGGGGCCGGGATCCCGCTCCGCTCCGCCGCGCTCCAACTCTTCCCCTTTAAAACTCCTTCTGCCGCTCGCGCTGACCATGTGGCTGGATTTATGGAGAGAGATGTTTTAGCAGAATCCCCCCGAGTGCCCCATCAGCCCTAAATCCCCAGCCCGCGCTCCCCGGGAGCCCTCCTGACACAGAGCATGCCAAAACAGCTTCGTTTTGCCTATGCATTAGCAATCTATTTTACCTTTTTGACATCTCTCACACATAAAACCGTAAGAGAGAAATAAAATATCTGTCTCTGGGCGAAAATAAAGCTTTGCCTCCCTCCTGATCTATAGGATATAAAATAAAGCCATGGCTTTGATAGTGGCTTTTCCTTAGACCGGAGTTGCTTTTGCACACACGGAGACAATGAAGATGGATGAGTCGGGAGCGGTGCATCCTCCGGGGGTTCGCTTCACCCTCTTTTTTTATAGCCCCCCCTCGCCCCCGCTGTCTCTCCACTTTTCTTTCTTTTCTCTTTTATTCGTCTTTTATCTGCCCTTTAACGAGTGAAGGATCCCGCTCGGCTGTCACACACCCGCACCCCCGCCGGGCTCCCCCGGAGCCCCCCGCGCTGCCCCGCCGGGCCCCGCTCCCGGCCGGGCTCGGGGACCCCCCGGCCACCACCGGCCCCTTCCCGACCACTTCCTCGTCAGTCAAAAGCACAGCCGCACACCTCGGATTTGTAATTATTTATTAACTATATTTCCCATAAACAATGCATGAGCTTGGAGTGTAAGCGACAACATTTAGCGACGTGGGAAGAAACCCGGGAGGGCTAATCACGGGGGAGGGGGGGCAGGAAAATAAATAAGGAAAAGGAAAATAAATAGAAAAGAAATAAAAGGGAAAGGCGAGCGGAGCCGGGGGGTGACGGTGTGGTGTTTACCCTCAGCATCGACCCGAGTGTGGCAGGATAAACTGGGACCTTCTAATACATAATTTAAAGATTTCTTTCTTCTTCTTCTTTTTTTTTTTTTTCCCAAGCTCTTTTAAAACAAACCTGGCGATGGATCCTGTCCAGCCGTGGGGTTTATTGCGCGGGGATGTTCTGCAGGCTTAATTACATCTTAACTTCAATATTTGGATAGTGCATTAACCGCATATATATTTAATCAGGCGGAGGCGCTCTTTCTGCGGGGGAAAGTGCTGGGGACGGGGGAGAGGTGTGTCCCCCACCTTTTCCTCGGGCTGTCCCCCACAGCGTCGCCCGGGGTGGCGGGGGGGGCTCCGAGATGCCGCCGCGCTTCCCGCCGGGAGAGACGCCCTGTGCCCCGGGCCGCGCTGCACCGGGATGCGGAGGGGTCGGAACCGGAGCTCCGGGCCTCCCCCTGCCCCCGCCCCGTCGGGGAAGCTGCCGGTCACCGGCCCCGCCGCCCGCTCCGAGCCCGGCATCATCCCCGAGCCCGTGCGCGGTCGTTGAGAAAGGTTAAAAAGGAGGGGGAAAAAATCAAATCAAACTAAAAATAAATGGGAAAAAGAGAGAAAAGTGCTGTCGGGGGATGGATGCGGTGGAAAGCCTCTGTCAGTGCGTGGGAGGGAAGTTTTTGCCCGGCTCGGAGGGAGGGAGCGCTGGGGATGCGGGGATGCTCCACAACGCACCGCGGTGTCCCCGGCGAGCGGGCACCGGTACCCCGCAAAGGAGAGAGAAATCCCATTACCGAGCGCAGCGGTGGGGAGAGGGGACGATAAACAGGGTGATGTTTAACTAAAAAGACGGGAACGACACCAATAAAATGCAAATTTAAACTCGCCTGAAAGGGACTTGGGTTTTTTCTTCGGTATTAGATTTAAAATTAATTTGAGTTTGGGTTTATTTGGCTTTTTTTTTTTTTCCTCTTTTTTTTCCCTCTCTCTTTATTTGGGTCTCGTTTACCATTTTACTTACACTCTATTTTTTAAATTTTTTTCCCTCTTTTAATTTCCCTCCTTTTTCCTTTTTTTTTTTTTTTTTTAGTTTTTGAATTTCCCTTTTTTAAACATCTTCTAATTTCCCTGTTTTCTTTCTTTCTTTCTTTCTTTCCTTTTATACTCTCTTAATGTCCCTCTGTTGCAGCACTGGGGCCGGCCGGGGTTGCTCTGGAACATCCTGGCCAGCTCCCCGCGGGGTTCGGGTGGGCTCGGCCCCGCCTGGGGCGGGGGGCTCGGCCCGGGAACGGACCTGGGCGAATTGCAAAATACAATGAAAAAACAAAAAAATCCCTCCCGTCCCAAACACCTGGCCCTATAAGGGGGCGGCACACGGTGCTGCTCCCTCGGGGGACTTTCCCCGGCCCCTCGGGCTCCCGTGGGTGCCCCACGCCGGGACACGCGGGGCACAGGAGGCCGGCCGGGGTAGGCCGGGGGTGGTGGGGTTTGATTTTTCGGATTCTGCTGGAGACAAGGGCGGGCATTTTGGCCTCTCAAACGCCTGCTCTGGGTCGGGGTCCCCGCTGCGGGGGGGTGAGGCGGAGGGGGGCACGCCACCGTCCCCACTGCCCCCCTCTGTCTGCGCCGCCTCCTCTCCCGAGCGGGGCTTTGGGGGGTTCGCCTGGGTCGGGGCGGGCGGACAGAGCCCCGCCGGGAGCCGCAGCGCTGCGGGGGCACCCCGGACCCCCGCGGGGAGGGGGTGGGCACGGCCTGCGGCCCCCGGGGAGCAGGGGAGAACCAGATGCTTTCGCTAACGCCTGGGAAAGGAGAAAAAAAAAATCGCTGTGAAAAACTGGTGCTTGATGGACACGAGATGCTCATCTCCTTCCCCTCATTCATCCCCACCGACACATGTCACCGGGGGCCGCGGGGAGCGCTCCCCTGACGGCAGCCCGCAGCTGTCGCCTTCCCGGGCGGCAGAGCGGGGCCGCCCGCCCGCGCCGGCCCCGCGGCTCCGCATGAGAGCGGCCCATGTGCGGGGGCACCGGGCGGGGCGGGCCCGGGGCTCCATTGATCCCCGCCAGCGGCGGCCAAGCGAACCGACAGCTGCGCGGGGGGAGCCCCGACGGGGGGGAAGGATGATAGCGCGGACGGAGCCCCGGGGCTTTTAAACACCCGCAGGAGCTCCGAGGCGATGTCTTGGCCCGAGGACAGCTCTGGAATTGGCTCTCCCGGCCCGGATGGGCTCTGCATCCCCGCCGGTCCCGGCTGGCCCCCGCGGGGAGTGGCGGGCAGGGCGCGGAGAGGGTTTGTTGCCTTCCTTTTCCTTTCTGTCTTCCAATTGATGCCTTCCCCGCTTTTTTGTTTGTTCCCCCCCCCCCCCCCCAAGGACGAGGAAAACAGACGTGAAAGAGAGCGGGGGCAGTGGGTTCGGGCGGGAGATGCTACGGGCTTTGGGGCGGGCCTCCGCCACTCCCGCGCCCAGCCCCGGCTCTCGGTCGTGTGAGCAACCCCGGGCACGCTCGGACCCTTCCATCCGCCGTTCCCCTCCTAATTCCCCGCCCGGGCTCAGCCCACTGGGACGAGGAGGGGGACGGGCTCCGGGGCCGGGAGGGGCCGGGGCCAGGCAGTGACACCTCCCCGGAGCGGTGGCTCCCGACGGGCAGCAACGCACCAAGGAAAGAGAGACCTCGTCCCTCCACACCGCCCCGGTACCAACCGGCCCCTGGAAGGTAAAAGCGAATTAATTTTTATTTACCAAAAGAAGAAAAAAAAATATAGAAGGTACATGCCGGTGGCCGGTGCTCCTCGGCCCCGGACGAGCGCCGGTAACGGAACCGCCGCGAAGTTACCGGCGCCTCCGCTGTGCCCTCAGCGGTCGGGCGGCCCCGGGCCCGCCGCCCCCTCCCCACAGGCACGGCCCCGCCGGAGCGTCCCGAGCCGCAGTCCCAGCCCCGCCGCACCGCTCCTCCCGGGAAAAGCGGCCCGCCTCGGAGTGAGTTCTCCTCGACTCCGCGCCCCGCGGAGACCCCCTCCTTTTGCCGCGGGGGAATCCACGCGGAAGCGGGACCTCGTTTTTTGCCGGTCCCCAGCGAGGCGCTCCGCCGGCCGGCGGCGGGCACCGGGTCCCTCTAACGGATCCGTGACCCTGCGGGGGTGCCAGACCCCATCGAGCGGCCGCGTCTCCTCATGCCCACCGTCCCCGCGTCCGTGCTCCCACACACCTACCGCTGCATGGCGTTCGGGGGGCCGGGCCGCTCGCTCGGT
>NW_024581088.1:9558451-9656020 GCF_017639235.1 Corvus kubaryi
GCCGGGCCATGCCACGCCGCGCCCGCTCGGCGGGGACACGGGCGGCCGCCGCGGGTAGCGATGTGCGGCGGTAGGTAGGACGGACGGACGGACAGACAGACAGACAGGCGGACGGACGGACACAGCCGGGCGCAACGGTGCCGCCGAGACGTCGAGAGAGAGAGAGAGAGAGAGAGAACGAGAGTGAGCGGCGGAGCGAGGAGCGGCGGAGCGTGTCCCCGTCCCCGCGTGTCCCCATCCCCGCGTCAGGACGCGCAGGGCGATGTCGCCGCGGCAGCAGCCACAGCCCGTCTGACCGCCGCCGCCTCTCCATGTCCCGGCTCGTTATTTATTGTTGTTATTATTGTTATTATATTTTTTCCTCCTTTGATTTCTCATTGGGAAAAGCACTTTGACTCCTGACTGCTCTACCTCAGACCTTAGAAAAACTCACCACGCTCGCTTTTTGGCGGTTTTATTTTTAATTTTTTTAATTTTTATTTTTCTGAGCGCCGATCTTTATAGCCGTTATTGTTCTATTGTTACTATTATTATTACTATTATTATTATTGTTATTATTATTATCCGTGTGGTTGGTAGCGGCCGGGATCCTGCGGCTGTGTCGAAGCGCTGGGCAGCGGGGGGTTCTCCTGTGTACCCCTCCTAGGACACTCGAACGAAGATTTTTCTTCTTCCTCCTTTTCTTTTTCTCCTCCTTCACTTCTCCAAGGCTTTTAAAACACACATACACAAAAACAAGAAAAAAAGAGAGAGAAAAAAAACAAAACAAAAACAAACCTACGCCGGTGTTATCGTCTTTTTTAAAAAAAAAAAAAAAAAAAAAGAGAATTGTTTTTTTTATTTTTTTTTTTCTCTGACACCTGGGAAACCGCTGCCCCCCTCAGAACTAACCAAAGACAATGGTTCACTGTGCAGGCTGCAAAAGGCCGATCTTGGACCGGTTTTTGTTGAATGTACTGGACAGGGCTTGGCATGTGAAGTGTGTTCAGTGCTGTGAATGTAAATGCAATTTGACAGAGAAATGCTTTTCGCGAGAAGGCAAGCTTTACTGCAAAAACGACTTCTTTCGGTGAGTACCGGCCTCCGCCTGCCCCCGCCGCTCCTCTCGATTCGTTTTTCACCCCCATTTTTTTCCCCTTTATTTTTGCTGGTTTTTCCCCGTTCCCAGCGGGAACCACAAGCGCCTCTTCCCTCCCCGTGACACGCGAACATCTCAAATCGCGGTTGTTTCTCCCGGTGCTCTCGAGGACGGGGGGACGACGGGCGGGGGTCGGGCCCGGGGACGGGCCCACTGATGCCGCCGCTTTCCGCGTCCCCCGGCCGAGCTCGAGTTGCCCAAAGTTCCTTCCAAACTATCGACCGGCGGGGCGGTGCGGGCCGGGGGGAGCACGGGCACCGTCCCGGGGCCCGGTGCTGCAGAGCGGGGTGACCCCGCCGGAGCTTTCCGCGGCCGCGGCGCTGCCCGGGCCGGAGCCCGGTGTTGTTCCCGGTGTCGCCCGGAGGGGAAGGCCCAGTGCGGGCGCTCCGCGGGCTCAGAGCATCCCGACCTCCCGAGCCAGGCCGCCCCGAGGGCAGCGACCCTTCGCCGGTGCATGGACGGATGGATGGATGGAGAGGGAGGCGGGGAGCGACGCTCGCTCGCCGCCGCTCTCCCCGCGCATCCTGGCCGGCTGCGGTGCCGGCATCAATCCCGGGCTCGGAGTGGCCGCCGGTGCCGCTGCCCGGCCGGGGCCCGCCGCTGGACACCGGCGCTAAGGGCAAGGACCGGCTCGGGGCCGGGGTGGCCGCGGAGCCCCCGCCGCACACCGGCACAACCCCGGGCCCGGCCCGGCGCAGTGGAGCGCGGCCCCGAGCCCCGCCGCCGCTTCTCTCTGGGCGTGGGGACCGGCACTGCCCCGAGCCCCGCCGCTTCTCCCCGGGAATGGGCCCGGCCCTGCCCCGGTCCCGGTTCCGAGAGCCCCGCGGGGCACAGGAGGCCTCCGGCCCCGCTGTACCCCAGCTCCCCGCTCCGGCCTTGCCCACACCGGCGGCTCCTCCGGCCGGAGCGTGACCGCGGCCGGTACCGAGACACAGAACGTGCAGAATTTCTGCGTGCTGTTTGTTAGAGCATCCTTAGTGTAGGTATCGGGGCGCGGGGACACCCGGACAGCGCAGCCCCGGCGCTCAGCGATCCCGAGCACAGCCCCGCGCCCGCTGCCCAGGCCACATTCGATTTTTATTTTTAAAAGACATAATGTCGGGAAGAGAGAGCGTTCTGCGGGGATGCTGTATTTTATTTAATCCCGTTTTGCATGGCCGAGCAGGGTGTGTGGAGGCCGCGGCTCGGGGCGCGGGGCCCGCGGTCGGTGGGTGCTGCTGAGCCGCTGCCCGGCCTCTCTCCGCAGGTGTTTCGGGACCAAGTGCGCGGGTTGTGCCCAGGGCATCTCCCCCAGCGACCTGGTCCGCAGGGCGCGGAGCAAAGTGTTCCACTTGAACTGTTTTACGTGTATGATGTGTAACAAGCAACTCTCCACTGGCGAGGAGCTCTACATCATAGACGAGAACAAGTTTGTCTGCAAAGAAGATTACCTAAATAACAGCAATACTGCCAAAGAAAACAGCCTGCATTCAGGTGAGGGAGCGCGGCCGGGGCGATGAGGGCGGGGATGCGTTCAGCACCGGCTGCTCCTTGGGATGAGATGCTCCTTTCCTCCTTTCTTCTCCTCTTTCTCCTGTCTTCTCCTTTCTCCTCTCGCTTGTCTGCTTCCTTCTCTCCTCTCCCTTCATTCTCCTATCCCTTTCTTTTCCTCTCCTTCTTTTCTCCTTTTTTTTCCCCCCTTCTTCTCTTTTTCTTCTCCCTTCTCTCTCCTCTCCCTCGATCCTACCGCTGCCCGTCCCTCGCGGTCAGTATTTCCCCCCCGGCCGAGTGTGACCCGGTTTGTTCTCCCTCAGCCACCACCGGCAGTGACCCCAGCCTGTCCCCCGACTCCCAAGACCCCTCCCAGGACGACGCCAAGGACTCGGAAAGCGCCAACGTGTCCGACAAGGAGACGGGGAGCAACGAAAACGACGACCAGAACTTGGGGGCCAAGCGGCGGGGACCCCGCACCACCATCAAAGCCAAACAGCTAGAGACTCTGAAAGCCGCCTTCGCGGCCACCCCAAAACCCACCCGGCACATCAGGGAGCAGCTGGCACAGGAGACCGGCCTCAACATGCGGGTCATCCAGGTATGCTGCCTCGGGGCACCGGGCACGGCTCCGGGGGGATGCGGGGGCAAGAAGGGGCCGGTGCCCGGTACCCTCCGCACTGCGGGGCCCTGGAAGCCCCTCCGGCCTTTGAAATCGTTATTCCCGAGGCATCCCGGCAGCTTCCGATGCTTCCCAGTGCTTCCCCAGCCCCGGCCGGTCGGCGGGGACAGAGCCGCGGGTTTATGCGCAAAAGTCCTAAAGAAGCTGCAAATAGTATCGAAATTAATAACCAGAAATGTGAGGGGTTAATGGGTAAATAAGAATGACAACGCGCTGGAATTATTAAAAGGTTTATAAACCCGCAGCGCTGGGGTAATGGGGGGTTAAAGGACCATTAAAGACGAGGTTAGATTGGAGAAGCTCAGTGTGAGGGTAATTAGCAGCAATCTTGTCAGGGTAATAAGAATTAACTCAATCATTCTTGATCTGCAGCCGGCGGGGAGCGGGGCCGCCGTCACGCGTGGGTTCGGTCGCGTTTGGAACGCGAAGGAGCGCGGCTCGGGGCGCACCGGGCCGGAGAGACCGGGAAAGGGGAAAAGCGCAGCCCCGGGACGGGGATGGAGATGGGATGGAGGGGAAGGGGGCGGCGGGGCGGCGCCGGCGCGTCCCGGTCTCCCGTGAGCGGCACCCGCGGCTCCCGTGACCGGCGCCTCTCCCGCCGCCCCGCCAGGTCTGGTTCCAGAACCGGCGCTCCAAGGAGCGGCGGATGAAGCAGCTGAGCGCGCTGGGCGCCCGGCGACACGCGTTCTTCCGCAGCCCGCGCAGGATGCGGCCGCTCGTGGACCGGCTGGAGCCCGGCGAGCTCATCCCCAACGGGCCCTTCTCCTTCTACGGAGGTGGGTACCGCACCCCCCCCGCGCCCCCTCGCTCCGTGCCGGGATGCGGGGACACCCGCGGGGCCGCGCCGGGCTCCTGGCTCGGCTCCGGGCGCCTCTGGCCGCCGTCCCGGGGCCGTCCCGCCCGGTTCCCCGCCGCCCATCGTGGGGCTCCCCGCACCCCGGGGCCGGCGGGATCCCGGCGTTCTCCCGCTGTTCCCCCGGTGCTTTCGGCAGTGCCGGTTTGTGTCGGTGCCCCCGCTGCTCTGCGGGAAGGCGGTCCCGGGGCTGCCGGAGCCCGGCCGGCCCGGTCACACGTTTCCCCCTCGGGTTCGTGGGTGACACCCCGAGCCCCCGCCGCAGCCGCGCCGCCCTGGGAGCGCTCCCGTGTCGTCCCCACTCGGGTACCTGCCCGCATGTTACCTTCCCTCTGTCTTTCCTTGTCCACCAGATTATCAGAGCGAGTATTACGGCCCTGGAAGCAATTACGATTTCTTCCCGCAAGGACCGCCTTCGTCTCAAGCGCAGACCCCCGTGGATCTCCCGTTCGTGCCCTCCTCGGGGCCGTCAGGGACCCCGCTGGGGGCCATGGACCACCCCCTGCCCGGACATCACCCCTCGAGTGAGGCTCAGCGCTTCACTGACATCATGTCGCACCCCCCGGGAGACTCGCCCAGCCCCGAACCCAACCTTCCCGGGTCCTTGCACTCCATGTCCGCAGAAGTTTTTGGCCCCAGCCCCCCATTTTCGTCGATATCCGTCAACGGTGGTGCTAACTACGGCAATCACTTGTCCCACCCTCCAGAGATGAACGAAGCAGCTGTGTGGTAGCTTTAAAACAAACTGGGTCTAAGTAAGTGATGATCATCTAGTCTGCTTATTGTTATGGTGTACAGAAATGAAATAATATAACATCTCTCCCGCCCTAAGACAATATTACCTTGGGAACGAACTGAATCCAATCGCTCCAAGGCAAGCTTTGCTCTAGACCAGGACAATCTCCATGTTATGGTTGTATCAAACAAGCGAGGGGACTTTTTTGTACCATTGACAAAGAAACTGGGGAAGCTGTACAGTAAAAGTGCTGCCATTCCGTAGGATGGCGTAAGTTTGATTACCCTGTTGGATGTCATCCTAAGAGCCACAATCCTTAGAAACTTCTCGTTTAAAAAAAAAAAAAAAATTAAAAAATAATTGAATGAAGGAAAGGTCAAAGAAAAGGGGAAAAAAAGCTTCAAGAACTCTCTATAGCGTTCCCGGTTAAGGATGGTTCTGGCATTATGAATCTGTTTGTTCATTTTTGTCTCTCAGAAAGTTCGACAACAAGAAACTCTTTTTAGCTTCAGCCATTTCAGCCTGCTGGCGATCAGGTGGGACAATTTTTCCTTTTTCCTTTCTTTTTTTCTTTTCTCTTTTGTTTCGGTTGTTTTGTTGTGGTTGTTTTGTTGTTTTTTTTTTTTTTCAAAAATAGCAAATACTAAATGTTAAGCCCTCAGCACCAACTCTTCTACCTTCACAAAGCTACACGTACAAAACCTCCTCATCATAGCAAAGGTCACCACCCAGACCTCTAACGAAAATGACTTGAAAAAACAAACAAACAAACAAAAAGTGTTCTACCTTCACAGAGAGAGAAAAGCTAAACAAAAAGACTCTATTGAACTAAAAACAGTCAACTGTTTACGTCTAATGTTAAATTCAGGAGCTCAATGTTTTACTAATAAATCCTGTTTTAGAAAAACCTCTTGTTCAAAAGCAAAAGATTTTGAGCAGCCAACCAAAATAGTTCATTTTCTTTTCTGTAGATGTTCTAACAGATTGCAGGGCTTGTGGTTCACTGTGCTAGTTTGTAAAAGGTGTTGTTTACAGAAGGCAAAGAAAAAAAAACCCACAAAACCCAGACAGTTGCCAAATAAAGTAAATATATAGCACAAATACTGTAAGGTGCTTTGCACCAGCAACCCGAGAAGGTGTTTAAAAAGTGTTACAAGGTTTAAAAAAAAAAAAAAAGACAAACAAACATCTTTGCTAATTTTTAGTCCTGTTGAACATTCATGGAATTGTTAATATGACTTATATAGACCCACACAAGTTTTATTTTTGTGTCTTTAAAATAAAAGTCCAAAATATTTAAATTTTATGGTCAAATATGCAGTCAACAGCTGCTACTTTTTTCTTTATATATTAAATTTCTCATATGTCTTTTATTGTTCTAATGAACCTAAGCTTGTGTGACCTCCAGTGCATATTAGACCATTCACTGTATGAAAGAAAACATGTTGGATAAAATTTGTGCGTTTTTAATAAAATTAGAAAATCTGATGTTTAGATAACTTGTGTTTCATTTGATGTTTTAAGCAGTTTTTGGAAATTGATTCTCTTGAGTAAAATAGCCCTGAGAAAGAATGATCCACTTTGCTGCTAATCCTGGGGAGCTCTTTTGCTCTGGTAGAATTCTAAGCCCTAGTGTCGATGCAGACAGCGGCCAGAGGCAGCTCCAGCCTTTCTTTCCATCTCCAGGCTCAGTTGTTGAAGTCCAAATACCCTGTTCCGCCATGCTTTAAATTTTAAAATTCAGAAATAATCAAATGATTCAATATATTTAGTTATTTGTGGTCTGTGTTAAGAAAAAACATTTGAAATGCTGATTTTATGCGTAAACAAAAATGTGTTGTAAATGTAAAATGCTCGCAAGGATATGGTTTGCAGTTGATCCCGTTTTAGTTTATTCTCCAAAGGCAATTTTCCTTTTTTTTTTTTCTAATTGGATGGTTTGGACACAGCATAACCTCAATGTCCTGAAAGTAATTTGAATCCTTTTTTCTTAGAGCTGAGGCAAAGTCAATGGTTTGGCGGCGTTTGGTCGTTCTGAAGTTCTCTAAAGGGCAGCGGGGGAGAATATTTTGCTTTGCACTCGATACAGCCTCATTCTCTCGGAGAAAAATGAAACAAAAAAATCCTGGAGCCCTGTGAAATGCCAGATTTCACGTTTTAATTATCAATCATGGCAGAATCCTGAATATTCAGTTCTTCAAAAGCAAAAGCCTCGCTGATTCCGAGAGGACTTTGACCTGTGTTAGAGGCAAAGAGTCAGGTTCGGTTCTGGAAAGTCTCTGCTTTAAATGTGTTCCACCTGCTGGGTTAATGGAATGGGACGAGCTGTAATTGCATCTCTCCCTTCCTCTCTCGACTCACCGTGGCTTGGGCTGGCTTCTCTTTCATTTGATGGAGACACAGGATTTTATGCTAAACCCCAGACTTCCACATTCCCAGTGACTCCATTATTTCTCTCTTTGGACTGGGGGTGGGAAAAGAACCAACTCCAAATGCTTTAAAGTTGTATAGTTTGTGATTTTCAATGGTGATTTTTGATTTTGTTCACTACCTAATTTCTATGCCCAGCAGAGGGGCCACCTAGATGAAGCAATAGTTCACTTTAAACACAAAATGTCTTATATAATAACAATATAAAGATAAAAACTATCTGCAAGGGGTCTGTTAGTGTTTCTAAAAAATAATTCATGCTTTATTAAATACAGGGGAGACTTCTTAAACTCCTGGACTCCGTGTCTAACTCACTTATTTGCCTTTTGTGCTATTGCCATGTTTTGTTGCTCTGGTTTGCATTTATATAAGTGGAGGAACGGGTGATTTATTTATTCCAAACTTCTACTTATCTGGGAAAGATAAATACTGCTGTTTGTGCTGCTGGGCTGGGCTGCTGCTTTATTGTTGAATCAGTGATTTTAAATGAGGATTTCACCAAATAGGTTTGTTTTGCAGGAAATTTTGGGGGGTTTATTTCTTTCATTTTCTCTTTCTTTCTTTCTTTCTTTCGTTCTTTCTTTTGTTCTTTCTTTCTTTCTCTCTCTTTCTCTCTTTCTCTCTTTCTCTCTCTTTCTTTCTCTCTTTCTTCCTTTCTTTCTTCCTTTCTTTTAGTAACGAGCTCCTTGTACCGTTTATTCTGTGTTCATTTAGGCAGCTACACGGCTCGGTTTAGGCCAGTGTCAGGCTCGGTTTAGGCCATTGTTAGGCTCAGCTTAGGCCAGTGTTAGGCTCAGTTCAGGTTATAAAAAGGAGAGTTTGTCTTTTTGTGATGCTCCCATCCCTTCCTTGGGGCTTTGCCCGGTTTGGGGGAGCCCAGGAGCCGTTCCCATGGCTGAGGCCGAGCGCATCCTTCGCTCTGGAGGCCCCAGCCCTGTGGAGATTGGAATTCTGTGCTCCTCAGAGCGAGCTCGGTGCGTCTGAAGCCCCTAATCCAGCAACAATTGCGCAGTCAAAACTCCTTTTGAAAGCATTGTCACGTTGGGTTCTTGTAAGTCCTTGTTTACAAGAGCATTTCCATTGACTCCGGCGGCGTTCCCGGTGAATGGACGGATGGATGGATGGATGGAGGCTGGGGGAGAAGGGCCGGGAGGAATCCCGGGACCCTGGGCTGCCTCTGGCAGGAGCGTGCTCGTTCTCTGAGGCCGAGGCCGAGCAGCGCCTGGCTCTGTGTCCGTGCAAGGCCTCCCCACGAGCCTTTTGGGAAGTAACTGCTCTCTTTTGATCTCTCCTGCCTTTCCTGCTGCTCTTTCCGTGACCACGGTGCCGTGTCCCAGCAGAGGGGACCCGGGTGATGTCCCTGCCCAGGCCTGGCTGCTCTCCTGGCTCAGCACGGCCGGGAATGCTCGGCCCTGGAAGGTGCCAGGCTGAAGATCTGTGCACAGCCACGAGTCACACCTGCACCAGCCCCTCGGAAAAGGGTTCCAGGCACATCCTGTGAGTATTACCCGCGCTGAGCTGCTCTGTGGGAAGGGGATTTGTGCAGGTTGATCAAAGTGTCTGTAAAATGCCGCGAGTTTCCAGCAGCCAAACTCCCGCTTTTGGCCCAAACCACCCCACGCTGTCCCCACCGAGGCTCCTCTCTGCCCATTCCCTCCCTCCCCAGGCCCTGCTGGGATCTGTTTGCTCCGGCCTTTGCTTGGGGATGGAAAGGGATTTGGGAAGGTCTGTATCCCAGGAGTAAGGATGGACTTAAATGATGATTTGTAGACCAATGATGTGTGATATTTTAATGCCTGCACGCTGGTGCTGAGCCATGGGTACAGGATACAAATGGATAAATAAATATAATTTTAAAATATCAGTGGTGATTTCCATACTTTTGCCATCCTAGGAAGTGGCAGATATTGCAGTGTCCTCTCAGGAATGGTTCCTTTTGCCATAGGCTGGATTTTCTATCTGGAATAACTGTGTTGTCTTTAAGCTTTGCATGCTCTTACAATACGAAATAGAAGAATTTGCAATCTCCCTTTCTGTTCCTACCCCTAATAGAAAAATTCACATTTACTAAGTTTATCTATTGATACATATCCTTCTGTGCTGGTGAGCTGGGAACAAGGAACTGTGATGCTGGAGCAGGTTTTGGAAGGTCCTTTCTTTGTGTCTGCCACGGCACTGGGCTGCTCAGCATTCCTCATGCCAACAAAACACCCAGGAAGTTTAAATGAAATTAGTGGGTCCGTTAAAATATGTTTTGGTTACGAATCCTTGTGGGATGTGTTTATTCGCCCATAGTACTCATGGTGGTTTAGCTACAGAGCATGGGCTCGTGCTTGGAAAGCCGAGTTTGCTGTGGCCTGGAGAGCTGTACACTCAGGAAATGCAGAATTGTAATGCAGGAATTGGAGAGGAAATGTGGCCTTGTGGTGAGGTGGCCTCCAGATTCCTAAATCCATGTCCCTGGGGTTGCTGGAAATGCGGTTGTGGGATGTTCTTGGGGTGCTCTTAGGGTGTCCCTGCAGGGCTGTTCCCCTTGGCACACGGGATCACTGTTGGGGATGCAGTTGTTGTTTTTGTTGGCATCTCATGGGTTTGTTCTGGGAGCATCCCCTGGTGACACTGCTGGGACAAGGGGCTGACCGGGCTCTCTTACACCTCCTGCTCCAGGATGTCACCAAACTCAGGGGCAGCTCTGCCTTGTGCCATTTGGGCACTGTTCACAGTTCAGAAATTTTAAGAACTAGGGACATTTTTCCTGCTTGGTTCTACTACAATCTCCCTTCCTGAGGAATCCGACCCTGCACAGAGGCTGCTGGCATCCCACGTGGTTTGGGAGGAAATCCTTGGCTCTGCTCAGCCAGGAGCCCAGGGCTGCAGGGCAGGGCTGGCCTGGGTCTGCCACAAACTCCCTGGCCAGTGTGGGAATTGTCACACAGCACAGACTGGAACCTGGGCTGGAAAACACCCCCTGGCTTCCTCAGACCCGGAGTGAGAGGCATTCCCAGGGGCTGTGAGGGATTTCTGGGAGTGAAGCCCCTGGGAGAGGCTGCCTTGCACACTTCCCTTGTGCCTGTCTCTGTGTTGGCATGGCTGTGCACAGGAGAGCACGCGTGTGGTTTCCTTGAAAATCAGACATTTTGCTCCTTCTAAAACCAGTTTTTGTCTAGTTTTTAAATTGCCTTTGGGTGGCCTTTAAAATTCTTATCTGCTGGAAGCATCTTTAGGCTGTGCATCTCTTCAGACACACTCTGTTCCTTCTATTTTTCAACGTAGGAAGCATTAAAGGTTGATAAAATCTTTAAAACAATTGTGTTTTTTGAATGAGGGCTGGGTTAGGAACAGCAGAAGTACTCAAGTAAATAAAAGCACAGAAGAAAAATACTAATAAATATTTATAAGGAGAGTTTTTTATGTACATAATCTAAATTTTATGTAATTTGTTTCAGTGGATGGGGTTTGTGTGTGCTCTTTTCTGCTTCCCTCCAGTTTTTTCACTTCTTTTTTCTCTCCTTTTCATGGATAAATTGTGCTGCTGATTTAAAAAGAAAATTTTAACTGAACTGGCATGACTGAAATGGAAAAGGTCAGTTTGGAAAAGGACATTTGCTCGCCCAAGCGTTGGCAAGATCAGCCCCAGCTCGTGGCTATTTTTGGCCAGCACGAGGCCCTCTCTATGTGGGTCAAATTTTGCTGTTGATGAAGCAACTCAATTAAATTCAGCAGAGGTGACTCCAGCGCAGGTAATTCCCGTGGATCTGGCTGGGAATCCCGCTGGAATGGGTGTCTGTGGGGCCGTGGACGGGCTGGGAGTCCCTCGCTGGTGATGCCCGAGAGGCTCCGCGTTTCCACCAGCACCCTTCATTGCTGTGCTTGGCTGAAGGGACGGCTCTGAGAGATGGATTCACATTAATGACCTGTAATTGTACACACACAGGAGGATGACACGGTCCTTCCCTGCCAAAGCTTCCATCCAATCTGACAACTCCCCAAAAGCTGACGAGCTCCACGGATACAGCAGCGAAAGACGCTGAGTGGGAGAGATTGGAAGCCCTTTTCACAGCCCAGCCTGTTCCATGTTCCCTTGTTTATCTGCTCTGGTTTAAGGGCGTTACTCTCATTTTAGCAAACAGGCATGCAAATCAAAAAAGTAAAATTAAGAGGGAAAATGCCAAAGAAATGATGTCAGCGAGGCTGATGGAGTTCCTAAACAGGCCGAGGGTTTCTCTGAACCGACCACAAGGCAGGAAAAGCCTTTCATGAGCACATTAAATGAAAATGTATCGATACCTTTTTTGTACCAATATTCCCCCGCTCGATTCTGAGTCCCAGGCACAGTGGCATGGTTGGAGGGCATGTGAACCAGAAATTAAAACCCAGCCCTGGAATCTGATTTAATTACCCTGCTAAGTGAAAGGCAGACGAGAGAGAATAAACAGCAGCAAAGGCGACTCTGTGGGTGAAATATTTTAACAATCCCTGACTTTCACAGGCTGCAGTTGCTGTTTGATGTGGCTTTGTATTGACTGCATCTCCTCCTGAAAAATTGTGAATTAACAGGTCCTGTGGCTGTGGGAGTGAGGTTGGGGTGACCCAGTGGTGTGGGGTCCCCCCACATCTGAACACCATTTTTGTTTTGCATGGGTGTAAGTGATGGATGTGGGACACGAGAGGGACAGGTGAGCTCTGCCAGGACCCCTCGAGTTTACAGCTGCATGGACGTGGATTTTAATGCATTGCTGGATTTGGGATTTATATGGAGCAATTGTCCCATTAGTCTCAGTGGGTGAAATCCTGATCTCGGTGGCCCGAGTGTCAAAAACGCCGTGACTTCAAGGAGCTCATTTTTTACTCCAAAAGACTAATGCAACTCACTGTGTATTTTCTATTAATTCTACTGGGTATGTTTTATTTAACCATCACTAAAAGCCTCTCTCCCTTCATTAACAGGGCAATTCATTATTTGTGAGGGTAGAGAACATCCCTTTTTCACTCTAAGAGTGCAGAGGTTTGAAAATGCAATTATGCAGGGGAGTCTTGGCACCAGTTCTTTGGTTGTGTGAGTGGTTAGTTACTCATAAGTAACTGCACAGGTAAGCACTCATTCCTGCTACTTAATTTTCCACGGATTTATTTCTCCAGGCTCCTCCCTTTGTTTATGGTGGCATCTGGGAACAAAATACCAACAGACTCAAAGGGAAAAAAAGAGAAAACCTAGAAGCAAAGCCAGGGAAGACACACAGTGCATGCCTCCTGGTTTATAAGTTTCCTGGTTTTTCAAACCATGTTTTAGTAAATAAAGAAATGAATTAATTTTTTAAAAAAACAGTGTTTAATTTCTCATTGCTGGAGCAGAGGCAAACCCCCATCACCGAATGTGCAGAGCATCAGAGCCATCCATCCTGCCGTGATAAAATAAACTACAGAACTGAGCTGGATTTTATGCCGTTGTGTATTTTAAGGTTTTGGGGCTTTTTGCTGCGAAAATGTGCGTTTTCAGTAAATATTGGGTTTTACATCAATCCAGCGGTGTGTTGTCACCAAGGTGCCCAATGTCACCCGGGTTCACGGGGAGGGTCGCAGCGGGTTGAGAAGGGGAGGGCGATGTTTGGGTTTCCAGCCGCCTCCCTCTGGGTGCCTGCCGGGTTTCTCCAGCCCGGGCTGGAGGCGATGGGAATTCCTGATATTCCTCTGCCCTCTGTAGGAGAAGCGCCCGCATGAGCCGTGCTGAGGGACGGCACCGCGCTCCCAGCACAAATCGCCTCCCGCTCGTGTTCGTGGCATTTAAAGGCACGTCGGGGACAGGGAGGGCAAGAAGGGGACGAGCATCAGCCTGCTCAGGCTCACAGGGCGCCGCTGGAACCTTCGCAGGTGAAATCCCAACGCCGGTTGAGGAAAGCCCAAATGCGGGAGCCCAGGCTGATCCCTGCTCGTTGTGGGGTCTGGAGCTCAGACCTACATCTGCAACTCGCATTGGAGAGGCCGAGTGGGGCCCCTGCTCCCTTGTAACAAAATCTGTGCCAACCTCGACCGCTGTTCCCCAGTTCCAGGCAATTCCTTGAGTGGTGGGGCCACCTCAGTCCGGAAAGGGGCCGGGAGGGGCGGTCAGGGGGCAAACCCGGAGCGCCGGTCCCTGGGTCACGCCTGCATCGCTTGGCGCTGCTCCTCGGCCAGAGTTGGACCCCAGGAGCAGAAATTCCTGGATCCCCCGTGGCTGGTGTAACTCTGGTGTAACTCTGGAGTAAGGATCCGTCTGTGAGCAAGGACTGAGCTGAGAAGCCAGCTCTGGGATCTCTCTGCTGGGAGAGCGACTCCAGCAGAGGCCACAAAATACTTAACACGGGACGGGGCAAGAATTCATTCGGTTCTGCGCAGCTGGAGAGGCTGAAGAAGTTCGACGTTGACTTAAAGCAAGAATTGTCATTTCGTGCATTATTAACAGGACTCCGCTGCTGTCCTGCCGTTATCCGGTACCGTGAGACCCCAATTCCCACAGCCCGCAGCTATCGGGAATCCCCCGTTAATGACGGGAGGCCGAGGCGGCGGGCGGGGGGCTCGGGGGGATGGTTCTGGGGGAAAATCGCTGTTTGTCACTGTCCCCCCTGGCCGCGCATCCCGGCCCAGACCCCTCCAGGCAAGGGGGGACACTCGCGACGTCCCGGGACACGGCGTCCTGGCTGGGACGCCGCCATCGCTGCCGGCTGGATCGCGGGATCATTCCCGGCTGGGTCCCGGTGTAACCCGCCCACCGTTCCCGGCTGGATCCCTCTGTAACCCCGCGATCCTTCCCGGCTGGGCCCCGGGACCGCTCCCGGTCGGATCCCGGCGGGCCCGGGGCGCACCCCCCGCCCCTCAGGCCCGGCCCCGCCCCTCAGGCCCCGCCCCGGCCC
This sequence comes from Corvus kubaryi, assembly GCF_017639235.1. NCBI lineage: Eukaryota > Metazoa > Chordata > Aves > Passeriformes > Corvidae > Corvus > Corvus kubaryi. The sequence goes on from NW_024581088.1 coordinate 9,572,648, forward strand.
CGCCCTTCAGGCCCCGCCCCGCGCTCCCTCACGCTCCCCCCAAGATGGCGGCGCCCTTGGCGCTGCGGCTGCAGGCGCTGCTCGACCCCCGGCCCGGCCCGCGGGACCCCGAGGACGACGCGGAGGAAGGTGCGGGAGGAGCGGGGGAGGGCGTTTGGCACCGCGGCCGGCGGCGGCGGGAGGAGGCCGGCGGGGGCGGCCCGCGCGCTGCCGGAGCGGCCGCACGTGGCGCCGCGGCGGAGGGGGGCGGTCGGGCCCCGGCGCCCCGAGCTGCGGGCGGAGCGCGGCGCTCCCGCTGTGCCCCCGGCCCGGGGGTGACCTCAGGGCTCGGGGCTGTGTCGGGGCTCGGGGTTGCCTCCGCCATCGAGTTCAGCTCGGGGATCGAGCCACCTGTGGGATCAGGGATGTGCCCAGGATCGGGGTTCTCGCAGAGACTGGGGCCGCATCCGGGATCAGGCCTGTGTTAGCCTTAGCCTGGCTGGTCTCTGCAGTCTGTGTGAGAGCAATAGTATCTTGTAAGAAACACCTTAGTAACCACTGAGGAGGTTACCGTGGGCAGCAGAGGCGTTTTCCCATTTTAGTAACCATAATTTTGTTTCAGACTTCGCAGAATCCCAGACTGGTTTGGGTTGGAAGGGGCCTTAGAGCCCATCCTGTGCCACCCTGCCATGGGCAGGGACACCTCCCACTGTCCCAGGCTGCTCCAGCCCCAATGTCCAGCCTGGCCTTGGGCACTGCCAGGGATGGGGCGGCCCCAGCTGCTCTGGGGGGAGATCTTCGGCCTGTGGTGGTGCCAAGACTGAGGATTCCAGGAGATCCCTGGAGTCCCACGGGCCATTCAGCCTCTGCCCCTCCTGCCCAGCCGTTCCTTGGTGCCCAGCATTTTGCCATGCTCTGCCAGCTGGAATGACTGCACTTAGAGCAGATTTTGTTGCTTTGGTTATGAGCAGGAGGTTTTTTTGCCCCCCTCAGCCTCAAACAAACACTCCAAGTGAGGCATTAACATTTCCAAACACACATTAAGAGCACTCAGCGATTGATTGTCGCTCGATTGCCCGAACAAAGCTAACCCTGTAATTTGGCACTGGGTGTCTTGCACATGAATGAAAGCAGGGAGGGAGGATGGTGGGATGTGTTCTCTGGGCTGGACTGCTCTGTGTCCTGAAGAAGGTGGGGATGAAGGAGGGCAATAACCACAGTGAAATTATTTCCTTTGTTGAGCTTTTCTGAAATCTTTATGTATTTATGTGGCTTGCATATGTAGCAAGAGGCCAAAGTGCATCTGAATTGGAGTTTTCCTCTTTTAACCTGCAAGCATGAAGTGAGTGAAGGCATTGCAGCTTTGCAGAGTCCTCCACATGAAGGGCTGTACTTCTCAGAGACTCTCCTGCATCCTTGGGGGGGCTTGGCTTAGTTTGTGTTCTGCTTCACGCAGGAACCTTTCCCCCTTGCAGAAAATTATTTGTGTGGCTCTCCTGCACTTCTCAAAGCCCCACAGCCAGACTCTTCCATGACTTCTGTTCCCACCCAGCTCCCCTGTGCAGTGCCCTGTTGTTACAGAGCATGAGGAGCTTCCCAGGGCTCCTTGCTGCAGCTGCTCCTTCCAGACTGGAATTCAGTTCAGTTCAGACACCCCTGCCCTGTTTTTTTTCCCCCCCCACAGCTACCGTTGCTAAAGTGATTGACAGATTTGAGGATGAAACCACGGATGACATTTTGCCTGTTGGCAATATCAGGAAAAGAGCTTCAGCCTCTCTCCTGGAAGCTGATAAGAGGTACAGTGGAAGAGCCACATCTCGGAAAGCTTTGCGGGAAGAGCTCTGGGGAGATGCTCTGTCTGAAGAAGGATCTGGTAAGAAATCTCATTTTTTCCCTCTTTTTACTGGGCTACACAAAACGTGATGTCAGCATGGGACTGAGCATGGCAAACCTCAGGGCCCTGTTACAGGGCAAGGAACAGCTGTGATTAGGTTGGACATTAAATAACTCAAAGCTGGGCTGTTGCTGATGAGCACTGCAAGGTGGCACATTTTTCTGCTAAGTAATTAACTTTTTCCTCTCATTTATTAGCTGAAGAAGAATTAGATGACTGGTACAGTGACAGTGAAGGCTCAGAAGAGGAGGACAGCGTTGGCACTAAGGCCAGGGAGAAGCCCAGCAGTGCTGGCAGTGAGCAGGAGGATGACTTGGAGGACGATGAAGAGGAGGATCCGTCTGTCAAGGCCAAGGCACCAAAGTTCAGCTTCCAGAGTATCACAGACTTCGAGAAGTTTGCAGAGGGGATGGATGGTGAAGGGAGCAGTGAAGGGGAGGATGAAGGTGCAGATGAAGATGAGGATGATGCTGACATGGAAGAAGGAAGTGAGGAGGAGGAGGAGGAATACGGGAGTGAAAACCACGACGACGGAAAGGAAACCAAAGACAGCGAAGAAGATGGGGGAGTGCTGACCTTCTCCAGGGGACAGGAGTCTGAAGAAGTGGAGAAGGGCAAAGCTGTGAGGAACCAGCTAGGTTTGTGCATGTTTGCTGTGTGCTTGCCAGGCCTGTCACCTTGCTGGCAGTGTACAGCCAGCCATGCTGGGAAGCCCCTCAGCGTGGTAAGGTGCTGTTAGCACCCTGCCTGGGCATGCTGCTGCAGCCCCTGTGTTTGCAGGTGTTCTGCCACATCTGGTGTCACTGCTTCTGTAACAGCTCATGGTGTGAAGTGTATTTATCCACTGGCTTAACTGAACCAGTGCAGAATATCCTTGTGGGACCAGTGGGCACCGGGACTTCCTGCACTGGTCCTGCTGTGATGCTGAGATCACTTTGTTTCTTTGCAAAGTGTAACACCCAAAATGCCATTTGTTCCTGCCTGAGCTGTAAAACTATTGAACCTCGGTTTGCAGGCTGTCCTTTGGAACAGGAAAGCAAAGGGGTGGTTTGATTTGTGGGTCACAGAGTTGCAGCTGGGATTTGCTTTGTCCAGAGACAACTTGTGGCACCCATTTTGTGCTGGTCAGTGCATGCAAACACTGCCCTGAGCAGGAGTAATGCAGCTCGAAGGAGAGCGCCTGAGCTGGCAGGTCCTTCACAAGGAACAAGTGCTCTGGCTTGCTAACTGGTTCTTTTATTTCCTTTTTGTTGTGCAGCCCTGTGGGATCAGCTGATGGAAGGGAGGATCAAGATGCAGAAGGTGCTCATGACAGCCAACAGGCTGCCCCAGCCAGACACCTACCCCAGGTTCAGGAAGGAGGGGGGACAGGACTTTGACAGCGCTGTGGAGACCTGTAAGAGCCCTTTAATCTTTCTCCTTTGCTCAGACTCTTATAAACAATTGGTTTGGTTGTTGCTGTTCAGTGCAGAGCTGGGATGCTTTGTCCAGAGACACCTTGTACCAATTTTGTGCTGGGCCAGTGAAGGCAAAGGTTTGCCCAAAGCAGGAGTAATGCAGCCCAAAGGAGAGGGTCAGTGCAGTTAAATTGCAGCTTGGAGCTGCTTCACCTGTTTATTCCTGAGAAGCACTGCTGACACTGATCTGATGAGAGCTGTAGTGGATTCTCCAGTACAAAGTAATAACGTGCAGGCTCCAGTTGATAAGTGCAAAGTGGGCTGGGCTTCACAGTGGTGTGACTCTGCTTAATTTTTGTATTTGGACACCTTTTTTCTAGCCTTGAGGTGAATGTACAGGGAGAGAGATGTCTGGGTCATCAGACATGACCCTGAATCTTGGCCCTGCAGCAAGGCTGGGCTGTGATCCCCTGGCTCACCCCTGCCCAGGACATGGCAGCAATCATCTTACCTGCAGTGACAGCAGGTGAGCTACTTGCTGGTTTAACGTTGGCTCTGCTGCTTTAAATGAAGTGATTAAGGACAAAAAGGCAAACTCCCACCAATCCTGTGCTGACCTTTCAGTGGAACACACGTTATTAATGTCCTTAATGAGATGCATTACAAACTGCCCCAGCTCCATGTTTCATTACAGGTCTAAGATGCAATATCATTAAAGACCTTTAACAGAAACAATGGTTGACATTTTGATATTTCCCATAAGCAAAATACACCCAAGAACATGGAGTTTAATGTCCCCAATGCTGCAGAGGCTAATCCCTCAGCTGTGCAGAGCTCTGAGGGAAACTCCGTGGCTGAGAACTGCTCCGTGATCCCCTCCTCACCTTCTCCTCATCATCTGGGCAGGGAAGTTGTAGGAGTTCACTCTGATACTCCTCATAGCTTGGGTTTGTGTTTTGCAGTTTGTCTGTGAAGACACTGAGAACATAAAGCTGGAGTGGCCTGGGCAGTGTTAGCAGAGGAGATGCTCAGGCTGAGATGGGAAATTCTGAATTTAGGAACATTCTGCTACTGCTGCCACATTTGCTGTACGTGCTGTGCTTCAGCCTTGGACAGGATTTGGGATGACCATGACATGGACACTCTTTTGGGCTGGATGATGCTCTCCTTTCAGAGGAGCCTCAGCACTTCTGTCCAAATCCACAAAATAAATCTGGCATGTTTTCATCACCCTCATTGAACAGGAGGAAATGATTTGGTGTTCAAGTTGCACAAAGGAGTTGGTGCCAAAATCCCAGACTCTGGGTGAACCCTGCAGGATGCTGAAGTCAGGAGGCTCCCAGTGCTCTCCGAGCTCCTGAACAAGAGTGTTTCCAGTAATTTTTCCCATGAAATTTCTGCTCTGTGCTCAGAGGAAGGCTGAATTTTTGGAATTGGAAAATGATCCTTTGTGTATTTTCCTCTTGGGTATCTCCTACTCAGGACAGCCCTGTTATGGTGCTGGAATTCCCTAAGGGCTGCAGTATAATTGTGTTAAGGAGTAGACAGCAATTCTCCATCCATTTGCAGTTTTAAAGCCAAACCTGAGTGAAAATGGCAAGGTCATGCTCATTTTCCAGATTTTGAGACTGGAGGTTACAAGTGTTTAATTTACTATTTTTGTAATCTTTTATGATTTTTTTTTTTTTTTTGGTAATGTTACAACGTGCTTTGGACAACCTTAGATTCCGGAGATCTCAGGTTCTGGTAGATGATTTACTGCAAAATTGCTTATAAATTGAAGTAGAAAATGTTTTGCAGACCTGGCAGCTTTCAGGCTTCACACCCATTTGTCACCCAGCATTTCCCTTTGTGTATAGAACAAGAATTAATTAGGCTGCACTGCAGGAAAAGTTTATGGCCATAATTTATATAGGATGAATTTCTGTTTAAAGAGACAGCATTGCTTTGTTTGTGCTGTCTTACTTTTTATTTCCCTTTTTTTTTTTTGTTGGGTTTGTTGTTTTTTTTTTTTTTTTTTTTTTTTGAATCTTTAATTATATTCCAGATTTCTTCTGTCACCCTTTTTACATACAAATGGGAGACCAAACTGTGGTCATGGAGCTCATGTTTATTCCTGTTTTGCACCCACTGAGAAAGTCTGGATGGTTTTTAGCGCTGAGATCAGAGTGGCTGAGCTGTGAAAGCAGCACAAATGTCCAATGTTTAATGCCCTGCACACACAAACCCTCCCAGCTCACAGTTCCAAGGTGCTACTGCCTGGAGTGGGCTGTTTTCTCCAAGACAGATTTGTATTCCCCTGCACTGCATCTTCCAGTCTGTTCCAGGGCTTGAGATGTTGCCTCTGTTTGGGGTCTTGCACGTTCAATTAATGTTTTTCATAATCAATGCAAGTCAGAATTTGCAATCTGCTCCTGATTTGCACATTAAAGAGACCCATTAATTAAAAATTCCAATCCCTGGCATGTTCCCGCAGGATCCCTGCATTATTTACATAGAAAAGGAGTGCAAGGTGCAAGTTTCTGTGCTGTGTCTGTGCACAGATTGCAGGCCTGCCACTCATATTTTACTGTGTTAGGAGGTTGGAAGAGGATCTCATGAAATTGTCTCCAAAAATTACCTCAAGAGCAAGGAAGAGCCAAAGTAGAGGTGGAATAAACATTGGTGGAGTCACATCCAGTGTCAGGAATTAAACAGTTCCAGGGTGTGGGGCTTGTTCTGTTAAATCTTGATAGAATGACCAAAACCCCACAAATAATTGAGGGACAAGGAGGTAACAAGGGCTTTAAGTAATTAAATCTCTTCATCCTCAAAGGCCCTGGGCTTCTCTGTGCAGGCCTGTAGCTGTGTTGCTTTTTCTTTATAATTCTAGTTAAAAATACTAAACTGGGAACGTTTCAGTGACTAATACCATATGCTTTTCAAAAAGAGCTGGGAATTCCAGCTTTTAAATAGCAGATTGTGTTATTTTCACTTCATAGTTGGTGAGATGAGTTAAAAATGTACAGAAACCCAGGTGAGGAAATTTCTTGCCAGAAAGTGGTGGAAATTGCAGGACTTTAAAGGGACAAGTGGCTGTGTGTGTTTTCACAAGTGTATGCTTTGCTTCTCCAAGAGTTCAGGGTGTCCCTGGAATGTAAACTGCTCACTCAGTGTAAACTTCTGTGGAGCTTTGGCGTTGTTGGTTGTTTTGTTTTGTTTTTTTTTTTTGTCTTTGACTCCATCTGTCAGTGGATTGAGAGAAAATACCAGAATCCCGCATTTCTATTCCTCAGCATAAGCTGCAGATAATTTCAAGAAATGGAGGAAATAGTGGGTTTGGTAAAAGGAGGTATGCAGGGTGTGTGGGGATGGATTTGCTCAGTGGAGGAACAAAAGTGGGGGCAACAAATATTAAGTTATTTACACTTTGGAGAGCTGTGGTGAAGTTTCACCAAGGTTTGTGATCAGTAATAAAATAAACCTGAACAAAGTGTGTTACATACAAATGGGAGACCAAACTGCAGTGAGTAATTTTGGATGAAATCCAGTCTGCTGTAGGTACCAGAGAACCTGTTCCACTTCCTGGGACAGAGGACGTGCCTGGCAAGGCATCCCCCTCTCCCCCTCACCTGGACACACCTGGGTAGGGAACAGCTCTCTGGTGAAATGTGATTTACTGACACAGGCTTGGAAGTTTGAAGGGAAGCCTGCAGGACTCGGCTGCCAAGAATTCCCTCGTAATTTTGTTATCACCTCCATTCCCGGATCGCTTTTAAAACTCCAATATATCCACACCTCCATCTGGAGATGTTAATGCATTAATACAGAGCGGGGTGAGTGTCACAGGGGAGGGGGAGGAACTGAGGCACAGGCAGATTACACAGTTTCCAGAGGCATAGAGCAGTTACAGGATTAATTGGTGCTAGGCAAGATCGTGGACTTAAATATATTCTTGCTTTGAAGATTTCACTGGGAGCCTGCACAAATGTGTGACAGCAGAACTGGGTTTCAAGCCTGAGTGTAAATTATTGTGATCAGATCTAGCCCACTTAAAACTGGTAGTTCATTTTAATTGAATTGTATTAGTCTGGACACTTTATGAATACAAAAAGCATTGGCCCTGTCAATTCATGCAGGGCTGAATGTGATTTAAATGGATGTGGATGCAGGTGTCCCCAAATTTCACCTCTCCTCTCTGATCTCATGGGGAATCTGTTCAACTCTTTTTGGGACTGAGCCAAAGCCTGTTGACATTAATGAAGACTCTTCTCTCAGCTGAAAGAAATGAATGAATCAGACCCTTCTTTCTAAATTTTGTGCCTTTTAGCTTGTGCTGTTCAGTACTTTTGAGTAGAATTGTTGTCTCCTCGTGTATGGGTGTGGTAAAATGATTTAATAGGTGATGTCCGTAGTCATGTGTGTTGTTCAGTGGTGATGTCTGGGGTTTATTTGAAATCAGCCTTAAATTTCAGTGCAGGAAATGCTGGGACAGCCCCTGGTTGGTGACCTGATCCACCTGAATTCCAGCCCGTGGGATTACGCCACACTCAGACAGCTTTGCCTACACCCGAGTTTCTCAAGATTAATAGCTAATTAAACTGAATTTAGCTAAATATTTGTGCATGTTAGTCTGTGTACTGCACAAACAAGATGCAGGGAAACAAAGGCTTTAAAAGTGTCCAGACAAGCGTGTGCAAATGTCAGCTAACTCAGATTAATTGGCAGTTGGGTACCTTGAGATGGAAACTCGGGGCTTGTAATGATAAATATAATTAATGGCCTGGTATTATGTGGGGAGGTCAGTCTGGATGGGCTAATGTTCCCTTCTGGCCTTAATATCCAGATATAACTATGAAATTTCACATTTCCCCTTCCTTTCTCCTCCTTGCCCACGTGCTTGGGGACTCCAGGCTGGCAGAGGCAGCAATGTGTGTTGTCAGCTTCTTCGCATTTACAGTAATGTAAAACATCAGTTTTTATAAATCTCATTTTTCCAGCCCCATCCCCTCCCTGGTTTGGGCTGATATCAAAAGATGATGGTTGAGGCGAATCAGCAGAGCATGAACTTCATGGAAGTGCTTCTCTTTCTCTCCTCCTCAGCTTTCCCCCCCCCCCCCAGTCCCCTCTAATAAACCCCTGAATACCCAGCCTTTATTCTGTTGTTGCATCCAGTTATTTTCTTTACTTTTAGCAAACTCATCTGTGTCTGATCCTGTTGTCCTTCCTGTCAGATGCAGTAATATTGGAGTGAAAGGGCTAAATTGAGGCTGTTCTGTAACTCTTTGGGAGTCAGCTGGAGCACTGGTGTGGGGGGGGGGTGCAGCCCTGGCTCCTTTGTGCCGAGGGAATACAATTTTCCCCTCTTCGAAGGCTGTTGCATCATTTGCATTCCAATGGAACCAGTAAACTGGGCTTGGGTGTGGAGCAGACCTTTGCAGTCTCAGCGAAGTTGCCCCTTTTCCTACCGACATTTGATAGAATTCCCCAAACTCACCGTTTTGGGAAGCACGAAGGCAGAGTTGCTCCCTTCATTTCTGAAATTTGGACAGATTTACCAGTGCTTTGTGCTGGGATTGAGCTGAGGTCTGTGAGAAATGCAAATGTAACCACACCACCTGTAAAAAATCACCTTTAGCCTATCATCGAGTCTGGGCTGGCTCTTGGAGCTCCTGTCTGAGGCTTATCAGACAGGATTATTTCTTTTCTTTCTGAGCCACATTGATTTGGGGCCCCAGGACACTCGGGGTGCCCGGCTGGAGCTGCTGGGATCCTGCCTGCCCCACGCTGTTCCTCCTGAGGTTCCTCCCATGCTGGGAATTACATCCAAGCTGCTGTCCAAAGCCCCATGTCTAAGATGTGATACCTGGAGGAATTCCCCCGCCTTTTCCTGGCTGGGAACGTTGTTCTGCTGCTGGGAATATAGAGCAAGCTCCAAAAGTAATACTGACAGACTTCAGAATTATGATACACTGGAGCTGCGGCGTAATTCTTTGTTGAAGAAGTTAGAGGCCTAAAATGTTAAGGCTTATTGTTATTCCGAGTTGATAATCTCTGCCTTGCTTTAATAATTTTTCCTCATGCCTGGATAGCCTGCGAGTTGCACAATAATCACTCACACAGCTTTGTAATCAATGCCCAAAGTAATAGGATTCCGCTGGCCAACGGCAATTAATAAATTTGTGTCTTTTTTAAAACACTAGCAAGTCGGGCCTGAAATACGACTGACTGGCTTTCCTCATTTGCATATTTATTGCAGTGGAAAAATTCTTGCCGAATGATTGATGTTGAGCCTGCCTCTTGAATTCCAAACAGCACATTATTATGAAATGAAAAATGCCGGCCATACAGTTGATTAAAGTTGAAGACAGTGGAATCGGTGTTTTTTAAGATTGTGGGAGAATTAAAGGCATATTTTAATAGATGTTGACAAGAAGTGAACTAACAAAAGCAAAGCAAAGGATTTGCTTGAAAAGATTTAATCAAACGTGTTTGGTGGGGGATTAATTGCTGGGGATGACGAGTGCAAGTGGCTGGCTGCTGGCTGTGAATGGGGAGCATTGTTCCGAGGCCAGCACGTCGAGGGCCATTTTGACCTGGAGTTTAACTCCTGTCCCACAGCCCTTTGAAGGGAGGGAGGATTCCCCCTCTCCATGAGTGCTGGGATAAACCTGTGTACCTGGTGGAGAGACTCCTCATTATGTGCGGTGATTAAAATAAGAGCTTGGGTTCCTCTCCTGCTTTCGATTTGCATAATGTGAGCGGTGTGGTGGGGACACGGAGCCTCCGTGGGGACTCTCCGTGAGGCAGGGGAACGCTCCCAAGATCGTGCAGCTCAGCTTTTGCCCTGCATCCCTTCATTCCAACGCCAGCATTGCTCCAGCTTTTCTGTGTGAGCACTTCCCCAGCCTGGGGAGGTGCAGGGAGAGCGGAAAGCTCGATGATATTCCTGTGATGCCAGACCCTCAGATTTAATTGAGGGGAAAAAGTCCTTAATTTCCAGTGTGGGCACGGGCTCTGAGGTGGAGCTGTGTGCTGGGTAGGTGGTGGTTCCTGCTGGTACATCCCGGGAAGGATGTTCCTGTGTTTGGATACAGTCTGTGGGAAGCACTGCCACAGCAGCACTCTGCAAGGTGCCACGTGGAGTGAAGATCCTGGGAGGTTTGCCCCAGTTTCAGGATTTCTTCCCTGAGCTGTTGCACTCTGATCTGCTGGATGGGTGTAGCAGGGACAGGGTGGAGCAGTTTGGGGAATCCCAAGGGGTGGCTCTGTGAACCCATCACACTCCAAATCTGCTGGATGGGTGCACCAGGGTCAGGCAGGGTAGAGGTGCCTGGTGGGGCAGTTCTGGGAGTGCCAGGAGCTGTCTCTGTGAATGCCTTGGAAAGCCTGGCCTGGAGGCTCCGGGGTTTTTCCATGGATTCAGTGTCCCTGCCTGTGGCTGCTCCCGCAGCTCCACGCAGCTGCTGGGGAAGGTGAAATGAGACCCAGAGGTCATGGAAAAGAGTGCAGGGCTTTTCGTGTGTGGGAAGCTGTGGGAATGCTGGGCTGGGAGCGTGGATGAGCCACAGAAGCCCCCTGGCAGCCCATCCCCACGTGCAGTGCATGGATTGCGTGGCAGCTCTGGGATCAGTCCCTGCAGCCGGGCCAGTTTGTCCATAACCACGGGCATTGACAGAATTGATTTTGTGTGGTTTGAGAGCAGCAGGACAGATTTCATCTCTGGTGGGTCTGCTGACACTTTGATACATGGCAGTGCTATCCCTGAGTGCAGCTAAATACTCCAGGGCTGCTCCCAGCCTGGGCGGAGGGCTGGATAAAACGAGGACGTGTGAGGGAGTATTAAGAGCAAGGCACACTTTGATTTACTGGTGCTGGCTCCCAGCGTTCTGGGGGGATTGATCGGCTGCCTGCTGGATCTGGAACAACTTTTTCCCTCCTGGACACGAAATGAAGGGGCTTCTGTGGACTCTTAAAAGTGACTCTTCCCAAGGTAGTGTCTCGCCACAGACATGCTGAGTCCCATGTAAGCTGGAGGTTATATTCCAACCACGCCTGTTGTGTTCTTGTTTCAGACAAGGAGCAGCATTACAAAAATCCTGCTGGGGGTAGGAGGGTCAGTCAGTGTTCAGCCTCCTTTCAAAATGAGCCAGTTTGCATCCATGAAACAGTTTTGGTTTGTGCTGCCTTCATTCACAAGCGGGGCCAGACTCTTCTCCAAAGCTGGCACTGTAAAGGCAGACAAGGGCTTCAGAGGGTAGAGAAGATAAAGACGAGATTGGGAAGAAAACAGTCCCTCCTGGAATTAAATGTGAAATGGATAGGGCAGGGCTAGATGGGAAGAGAGCAGGAGAGGGTGGCACTTGGCTTCTGAAGTTGAGTTTACAGCACACTTAAGCAGCCAACAGTAAAAGTGAGAATGCCATCCAATAATGCTATTAAATACACGAGAACTGAGAACAGGGAAATTACCCAGCTGTAAGAGGCTCGTGATGAAGCCACTGCCTGGAATAATTAGCCCTCCCACCTGGTTAGACACACCATCATCGTCTTCCCTGCCCTCTCCAGCCCCTTCACTCCAAATAAAATTGCTCCCCATCCCCACTTCTGTTGGGGTCTGTATCTCATAGCCTGGGGCAGCTTGAGCCTGTCTTTATTTCCTTGCCTGCTCGACGTGGCCCTGCTATACCCCAGAAGAGCTGGAGTGCTACTCCAGTTGTAATTGCCAGGATCAAAGCTGCCTGGGGTGCATTAGCACTGCTGCTGGAGGAGAGGCAGCAGGGAGAAAATAAACAGTTTGGGAAGCTCTGGGGACATTTGGCTGTGTTGCAGGCAGTGGGAAGGATTTTGCTGGTGTAAGCTGTGCACTCAGGCTAGGGTGGGGGCACTTGGCTTCTGCAAGTGATGCTTTAGCTGCAGACACCTACGACAAATGCATTTTTAAGGGCTTTTGTCTGTTTGTCTGGTGGAATTGTTTTGATGCTCACACACGTCTGATTTACAAGTGCAGCAAACCTAATCCGTTAATAGGTTTATATAGAGGAGTTGTCAGAGTGTATCTATAATGAACCACAGGCTTGGGGAGGGTGAGTCCAACAGCTGATCTGCAACAAAAATCTTAAAGCATCTTCTCCTTGACATTGCTGTTACTGAGGTCAGGCTGTAATTTATCTGAAGGTGGTGACAACTGAGCAATATCACAGTGGTAACTCACAGGAGATTGAGACCTCTGAGTGTCTGGGCTGATTTCTGCCTCTGCCTGAGGAAGATTTGCTGTTCACTCTACCCATGATCTCTGTGTCCCCCACTGAAAAGCAGAAATAGAGAAAAAAACAGAGTGGGGAAGAGTTCTCCCTGTTCTTTTGTGCCACGTACACGGGAGGATTGGGGAGTTAAGCAGAGCAGCCCCACTGGCTCTGTGGCAGAGGAGGCACCAGGATTCGCTCCGGGGAAGGTCCCACCTCCTGCTCTTCACTCAAATCCACGTGCTCTGTCAGCCAGAGTGAGTTCAGTTCAGGTTTTTGGGTAGGAGTGTGCCAAGTGTTTCACCTGGGAGAGCTGGCCCTGTGCTTGATGTGCAGAGGCACAGTTTGTGTGGGCCTGGGCAGACACTTGTTTTCTATCAGAGAGTTCTGCAGGGAGGCTTGTTGGTTGCCACAGAAGAACTGTTTCTGAAGAGCAGATGCTGTGGCAGTGTGCAGTTAACCTGTCCCACAGTCAGCTGGAACTGTGTGTCCTTGGAGAGCTCACAGCCATGGGAACAGACAAAGATACAGGAAAACTGTCAGCTCCAAAAGCCTTCGGATACACAGCATCACACCTCCCTTCAGGATCTGTGTGTGTGAACAGCTCATCCCAGTAAAAATCACACTCACACCATGTATTGATCAATTTACACCCCTCCAACCCATCTTCTCTTCCCTTTCTCTATTCCTGAGGATCTCTGGGCCTGCAGTTCTGCTTTTCTGATCAGAATATTTTCATTAAACTTGCCGGGTCATAGTTTAAAGCTTCCCCTGTAGATCAGATCTTGTCACTTGTGTCTCTTGCTCTGCAGGTTGTAAAGCCCTGGAGGCCTTGCTGAAAGTGCTGGTGGAACTTCAGGATGAGCTGCTTTATCAGTACCCAGGCACGAGGCATCTGGTCGATGGGAAGCAAGCAAAAACTGAGAGGTAAATGCAGCAAGAGATAAGATCTTTTGAATCCTTTGGTCTCCAGCAAACAGGACAAAGCACAGCCTTCCTGAGCACCCTCACCCTGCTGCTCTCTCAGTTGCTGCTGTGTCTGGGTGTCAGACACTCTGCTATTTGAATTCTTCCTGCCTTGTGGGAAGTCTGGTTTGTGATATTTCTGATAATGGAGCAGGGGCTAAACCATGGGGCTTTTAACAGAAACATCAGCGTGGTGTGGGCTGGTGGTGGAGAGGCCGTCAAGGACTCACACACTGCCTTGGAGAGGGGCAGGGTGTTTATCCTGCCTGGTTTTGTTCCAGTGAGGATGAAATCCCGAGCAGCAGCGATGAGGAGCAAATGGAGAAGGCTCAGGAGAAGAGGAGGAGCCTCCCCAAACGGAAGCTGAAGTTTGAGGAGTACCCTGAGTTCGTAGCCAAGCGCTACAGGGACTTCAGGACCTACAGGAACAGCATCCTGCAGAAGTGGCACGACAAGACAAAGCTGGCAACTGGCAAAATGGGAAAGGCAAGGCTTGGTTTGTGTGTGCTGATGTGGCTCTTGTGGAGCAGGGATCTGGGAAACAAGTTCGGACTGAGAAAGGGGGAGTTTGGGTAGGATACACAGAACAAATTCTTCCCTGTGGGGGTGGGGAGGCCCTGGCACAGGGTGCCCAGAGGAGCTGTGGCTGCCCCATCCCTGGAACTGTCCCAGGCCAGGTTGGACGGGGCTTGGAGCAGCCTGGGATAGTGGAAGGTGTCCCTGCCCATGGTAGGTTCTGTGTTCTCTCAACCAGACACCCCATCACAACCGATCTCCAGCAGCACATAATCTCCAGGAAAATGCCACTGTTGCTACTGTACGAGCTGTTTGTGGTTCCTACCAGAATCAGGGCCCTCTGAGGCTCTCCTCCTCCATGAAGTGTACACTTTAATACAATGGGTAATCATTTCACCCAGAGATCCAGGGTCTCCTCACATCTCTGAGTTGGTATTAATCATTGAGAAGTTAATCTGAACCAGAACAGCAAAGGCATTTTATTAAGCCAGGCGTCAACTTGCCTCAGGTTGGGAAGGGAGAGCGAGGGAGAAACAAATCAAAAATCCTCGCAGAAATCCCTGCAACGAGCCCCAAACCCCCTCCTGTTGGAACGCTGTCTGCTTATCCAGTGACATGGAAAGATAGAGGAGCAGTGGTGCCTTGAGGAGAGGCTGTGTGCAGTATCTGACACTGCTTGATGCTGTGCAGGGCTTCGGAGCCTTCGAGCGCTCGGTGCTGGCGCAGATCGATCACGTGCTGATGGACAGGGAGCGATTGCTGCGGCGCACCCAGACCCGGCGCTCCGTCTACACCGTGCTGGGCAAGCAGGAGCCTCCCCCAGCCCCTCAGCCTGGCCCTGAGAACTCGGTAAGGGGGGGGGTTACTTCTCTAACTCGTCCTGGGAAACTCTGCGGAACAATCAGTGCGAGCCTTTAGCAGGTGGTGTGCTTGTTTGTGAGAGATTGATGGAGGAGGAGGTGTCTGAGTGTTGATTCCTGGAGTGAAATGGGCAAGGAAAGGCGTTTAAGTTCCAGTTTTGTGGTGTTTGCATTATCTCCTGTCCCAGTTCCTGACAGGGGAAAAGAAGGTTTGGGTTGGGATTGTGCCCCTCCTGTGCTGCAGGAAGAGATGCTCACTCAGTCTGATTTTTGAGCTAGTGGCAGCAAAACTTGGTTTTCACTCTGCAGTTTAGAGTGTTTAACCCAGAAAGTCCTTTTTAAAATCATACTGCATATAACCTACAGAATATGTTAGTAGTAAGCCTGTTATTAATTTAATATTTAAGAATGAATAAATACTCAATTCTGAGAGATCAGGTAGAATTACTGCACTTGCAAGATGTATTTTTGCCATTACATTAAAAATATCTGTAGTATTTTGCCAGAAAGACTTTGCACAGTCCTATTTATTTCCCAGTAAAGGCATCATAAATCTATTTTGGCATTGGCAGCGTTTCTGCCTTGCCTTTAAATGTATTCCTGGTCCTTAAAAGCTTGTTATGTTGGGAGTTCTTCCCCATTCCTTCGTACCATCAAGTGTGTTTACAAGCTGCTGCACGTGATGTCTCTGGAGTTAGGGACAGAAATGTGCAGATATGAGCTCTCAGTATTTCCTTGATGCTTCCAGGAAGTCCTCCCTCCCTCAGATTCCAACAGGCACCTGAAGGACATCGATGAGGAGATATTTGATGATGATGACTTCTATCACCAGGTAGGTGATGGTAAACGTGTGTTGGAATTATGGCTCCAGTTGGATTTTAATACTTACAGAGAAAATGCAGTTGGTTCTATGCTCTGTATTTCTCTTACCTGTGAAACTCAGTTACCTGGTTTAGCACCCAAAATCTCTGCAAGTACCTCAGGGGACTCTGCTCTCAGTTTTTGTTGTAGGGCTTGAAGTTGCACTGTGGATTTAACTTGCTGCTGTTGCTTGAGTGCGTCAGGGCTGCAGGAGGAGCTGTGCCTCTCCCTGGGGAACGTGGCTACACAAGAGAAAAAGCTCTGAATTCTCTGAAGGTGACTGTTCTCTGTGGGCAGAGCCCCCTTAGGAAAAACAGTCCCAGCAGATCCTCAAAAGCACTGGAAGTTCCTCTTGTCTCAGCCTAAATCGTCTCATTTACCTGCTGAGCGGGAGAGCTGCTGGGCTACTCCGGCACTTCTCTTGGAACTGGGCCAGCTTGGATCCAGGCCAGTTATTCCCTTTATTTGCAAAATTCTTAGAAGCAAGGAACCTGCAGCCAGTGCAGGGAAACACTGTGTTTGTGGTTTATTTAATAAAGACAGTGCCAGCTTTATGAAAAACTGGAATTGTCACATATTGATCAGTATGTCACTGTAAGTCCTTCCCCAGTGCATGAAAACCTCTGTCTGCTTTGATGATCCACACAGAGCCTGAACTTCAGGACTAAACAAATATCATTATATTGCTGGAAAGACAGAAATTTTTCATCTGAAGAATTATTAGAGTGGCCAGTAAAGTGTTAGGGGAGTAAAAGAGAGCTGTTGTCATGTGAGGATGACAGGCTCCAAAAGATGATGGGAGAGGGCCTGCCTTGTTGGCAGCAGGGATTGAAGGGGCCAGATCTGTTGAGATAATGCTGAGGTGGAATTTGGGGTCCAAGTGGACCAGAAGCTCAGCTTTGGGGGCAAATTGGACCCTAAGAACACAGAAGAAATGGTGTCACAAAATCATGGAGTGGAGAAATAGCTGAGATTGACAGGCCGAGGACCTGTGCAGAGAAGGTGCTTCTTGGCCATGAAATGTTAAATTTTTAAAAAGAAAATAGCAATAGCTGAATGTCCCCATCTTTCCCTCTAATAACTGTAGCTGTGCTAAATTGTGATTTCAGAAATATGAGCAGGCCCAGCTTAGCTTCTCCCCTCACTGGTTAATTGGGGTGCTGGGGTTAATCTAAATTAAAACTTAAACTAATGGAGGTCATTGAGGGAAGAGAATCACCTGAGTAAAACAAATGGGTCTGCCACACACAACTGTATCTTGGCCATTTCCCAAGAGGGAAGTGGCAGCAAATTGGAGTTGTTGGAGGCCTGGGCAGAGGTGAAGGATGGGTGACGGGGGCTCGCTGTGCGGCCCCTCCGGAAGGAAGCGCTCCAGATTGCATTCCCTGCTGCTCCAGCTGCAGGAGCAGGGCCAGCTAGCAACATCTGGCAGCACAGCCAGGCATGGGTGCCACTTTGGGAACCCCACGGACTGGAAATATGGTGCTTAGCCTGGTGCAGGCTTTAATCACTTCCCAGTCCTTGGCAGCAGCTCCGACAGCTTCTCCCGGCCTCGTACATCACGCACAGACATCTGCTGAGCCGCCGGGCAGCTGCACATCCATTTTCCTCTCTTGCTGGGGGCTTTTGATCTCCATCCTTCCTGCTCTCCCTCCCTTCCACCCTTCTCCTCTCCTCCATCCCCAAAATGCTTCCTGGGAGAGAGGAGCCGTGTGGGTTCCCGGTGTTTGTGGGGGTGCCCGTGCCTGTAACGCTGCCCTGGTTCATGTCCCGTGCTCGGTGGGATTTGGCAGAGATTGGAGCTGAAGCCAGTTCAGGGATAAGGCTGAGGAAAATGGCTCTGTGTTTTCTGTCACCTCCCAATTAAATTGGATTCATAAAGTGCTTTCCTTTATTTGTCAGGGCGCTAAGCTGGAGCTGAACATTGCATTGAGAGCGGGCAGAGCACAGCACAATGGAGCTGACAAGGCCCTGAATGGCTTTGCTTTCACTGGGTCATAACTGAGCAGTGCTTTTGTGCGTGTGTGTGATTGCATGTGGGGATGGAAATAAAATGCAGGAAGGGAGCTGGTTCTCCAGGAGTGATCAGCACTGAGCTGAGGGTGCTCACAACCTCTGACCCCTGTGCATAACGCTGATTGCAGCATGCATTTCAACACCTGCCTCTCCTTCCTATTTAAATTTACATCCTGACTTCCTCTGGGATCATTTTCATTCTTCTAAATAACATTTTATAGTTATTAATTTGTTTTGATTACTGCTTAAAAGGTAAACATTCAGATAAAGAACAGCACTGGAAAGCAGCTTCCTCTGTGTGTCAGTGTGAAATTAGGCAAGTAAAAATGAACCAAGATTTGATGAATGTGCACAGGTTAATGGTAACAGAGTAAGTAGCTAGACTGTTTTATTATAGATTATAATAAAAAGCTCTTTAATTAATCTGTTTTTCTTCTGGAAAAACAATTTTCTTGTCCAGGTCTTAATATTTGGTAGAATTCAGCAGGTGGGTCTGGTGGAGTTTTGTGATGATTCAGGATTTAACTCTCTTCTGCCTGTGCATCCTACTTTGCCTTTTCTCCTATTTCTCACTTGTTTTACAAGCAGTTACAATTTTTATTGTCATGGCCGATACTGGAGGGAGGTGGAAAGCTGATCTGAATAATGCAGTGAAATATTTTTATTTGGGTTGCACTGGCTGGGAATAGTTAAAGTGTTTCAGAAGGTTCCTCATTACTGGCAGGAGCGAGAGGCTGGAGCCCAGTTCCTTTTCCTTTAAATTCTCCTTCATACATGGTTTTTAGGGAAGAAAAAGGCTTTTTATTTTTAGAAGTCATATTTACGTAGAATTCATTACCGCTGATATTGCAGCATTAAGACTTAAAATTCCAGCCTGCTACCAGGGAGCTGCTGCTCTGACATGCTACAGTGGAGATTTTATTGTTAGGTTGAAATACTCCTCTGGTAAAGGAGAGAGTGGAAATTGGTTTATTTCCAACAGGAATTAGGTTAGTGTTCATATGCTAAGTGTTCCACTGGTAGCAGCTCTTCCCAGAACAAATGTTCATCACTGCTGGCAGCAGGTATGCCTAAGGAGAATTGGGAATATGCATAATCCCTTTTTTCCTCTGCTCTCCTGCTCCCTCCTCCCCTGGTTTTGGTTGTGTTGTGTGTCACTGCATTTTGTGACAGCCCACGGCCACCAGCCCTGTCTGGGCACCAGAGAGGAGCCAGAGTGGAGGGGAAACATCCAAGGAAACAGCAAAGCTTTCAAAGAAGGGTTCTCATCCTTCCACAGCTGGGATTTCTCCCAAGGTCAGCATCCTTAAATCCTACTGTGTGACTCTTTGGAAAACTTTACTGATGGGGTGAATTTCCCCTTGTGTCCCGAGCAGTTTCCTGGGCCCACAGTGTGGTTTGCTCTCCCAGGGATCTGATAATGCCATAAACAAGGAATTACCAATCCAGGGAACTATTAAAAGTCGATAATAGTGAAGAATAGAGAGAAGCCTGGCTTTGTGACAAGCTGGTTTACCTTAATTAAACCAGTGAGTGATTAATATGGACAGCTGATCTTGTGGCTTTAATGAGATGCATTTAGAGTTTTGTGTGAATAAGAGATGTCTCGAACCATCCCACAGGTTAATGGCAATACAATACTCTTATCACAGGCATGTATCTTTCAAATGGCTGGGAAGATGGTTAATAACACATTTTAAAGCTTGATTTGGAACTTCTCTTAATGGGTTATTAGAAAATAGGCAGATCTGTGCATCTTACACAAGCCTGAATTTGAATAAAATGGGTTTTAAAAAGAGACTGTCCAGTGATTTTAGCATGCATTTTAGGCATTTATACATGGATTGCAGAAAATTAAGTTTTTAAAAAGCATTTCAAGGGGGGTTGAAATAATATTTGAGCTGCAAACTTAAATTTTCTCTGGTGTTGGTAGAAATCCGAATGTTGTTACACATTTGCTACTGAGTGGGAGCTTGAAAGGGGATCTGTAGATGGACTTTTTGTTTTTAAATTTGATTTGCTCTGTAAGGTCTAAGACAAGTGAGCCTTTTGTCACGAGGCTGATTTCAGCTCTCCTTAGCTCTTTGTCTCAACTGGAAATTCTTAGGGGTCTGCAAATCAGAAAGGTCAGCGAGTGTGGGATTAGAAACACTGATAGACAGTGCATGAAAATGAGACCTAACCTCTAAAATGAAAATTGACCTCTAAAATGAGAAATGAGTCTCTATTACCCTTGGACAACACCCTGATGGCATTTCCAAATCCCTCTGATTCTGTGCAGTGGGCTCGCTGTGCATCTCTCGCTGGCACTGAGGGGGGGAACTCCTTCAGGGGAATTCTTTAGGAAGCCCTTTGCAGGGATCTTGGCTTTGGTGTCAGCACAGGTTTTGGGTTCAGCAGCAGGCGTGCAGGAGCTCTCCTGGCAAACATCACCACTTCCTCCCAAACAAAATCCAGCTGGCATTGACAGCTTCCCTCTGCTCCCATGGTTTGTCCTCCTGGTCTCAGCTCTTGGCAGGAGCAGCTGGCATTGGGAGCTGAGCTGTGGGATGTGGCTGTGCTTCCTTGCAGTTGTGTTTGCTGCCATGGGAGACTGAGCTGAGGTTCTGCAAGTTCAGGGAAGAGGTGAAGGAGGGAAAACAAAACAGGATCTGATTCAAATCAAAGCCTTTTGATGCTGCAATTGCCTAACTCTGTCTTCACACATCAGGGCTTAAGGCTGATGGTGATTTACTCACACTTCCTAGTTAATAATTAGACACTGGGAGACACCATATATCACTCCGAATGGAATATATGGGGTCTGATGAGAGTTTTCTGTTTTGACTAATAAATTTTAAGCAGAATCGCCAGGCTTAATGAAATATTACCGTTTGGGAAGTGGTTTAAGTCTTGTGCTGGGAAAACACTGTTGCTTTATTCAGTAAATGAATTTATCATTCACTCTCTATCCCAAGCCCTGGCTGGCTCTGGAGCAGGGGCTGGATGCAAGACTCTGAACCAGAAAGCAGAAAACTAATCAAATCCTTAAAGACCAAAGGCAGCCAGGCAGGCCTGGGCTGACTTTTTCAGTGGTAGCCTCTGGCTACATCCACTTTTATTTTAGTAACCATTGTTAGCATGATTTATAACCTCAGCTCGGAGACATTCGCTATTTAGATGTAACAAGATGCTTCACAGCTTTTATTTCCATTTCCTAATTTCACTCTTGCTCCTGGTTTTTTTTTTTTTTTTTTTTTTTGCTTCTCCCTCCTGTTTCCCTTGCTCTGGTCTCCCAGGCAGTGTCCCCAGTCCCCAGCTGACACTGCACTGGAAGAGCATTTGGAGCACTGGAAGGCCTTGTCAGCCCCAAGGTCAGCAGAATCGGTTCAGCATTAGGAACCTGCCCCAAAAATGCATCTTGGAATCCTGGAATGGTCTGGGTTGGAAAAGACCTTAAAACTCATCTTTGTTCCACCCCATCATAGTCAGGGACACCTTCCACTGTCCCAGGCTGCTCCAAGCCCCAGTGTCCAGCCTGGCCTTGGGCACTGCCAGGGATCCAGGGGCAGCCCCAGCTGCTCTGGGCACCCTGTGCCAGGGCCTGCCCACCCTCCCAGGGAACAATTCCTTCCCAATATCCCACCCATCCCTGCCCTCTGGCACTGTTCTAACCAGTGTGGGCGCAGCTGTAAGATCTTGGGGCTCTTCTTGGTCTTTCAGTCTGGATTTGTGGAGATGTCCTGCTGCTGGTTCCCCAGGAGCACAGGGAGTGCCTGTGACCATCTCCTGTGCCTCAGCACTTCCTCCGTGCCTCGTGCCACGAGCAGGATCAGAGGAGACAGCAAACACCCCTCACTGCTGGAGCAGGAGGAAACCACTCTCACCTCTCTGCACCACTTCTGGCTGCTGTTCCAAGCCTCCCTCCCACCTTGCTTTTGACAGAATATTGACTGGAAACCAAGATCCCATTTCTGCTGAGCCTTAAGGGCAGCTGTTTACAGAGTGGCGGTGTTACACAGGTTTACTGTGTCGTATGTCTGTGTAACACTGGATTTGGATCTTGTATTTAGCTGCCAGAAGTGACTGTGATGAAGTGGCAGAGATAAACTGATAGATTGTGTGCCAGAAAGATGTTTGGAATCAATCAGATAAACAGGGCAGAGAAGTAGCTTGCTGTTTTCTAGTGATAATAAACCAGTGGCCTGGCTCCTGGAATTTTTAAATGTAATTGCTGCAGTAATAATCTCCAAAAACAAACAAGTAGGAAAAAAAAAAAAAACCCAGTGGCAGGTTTTTAATTATGTTTGAATCACTCTTTTTTCTGGTAGTGTGAGGTATGCCTTGAAGGAGAGGAAAGCAAAAGCATCCTGCATCCTTTCTTCCCTGGCTTTCTGGAATTGCCTGGATTCTGGTTCCCAGTGGGTCTGTTTGGGGTGTTTCTGAGCTGAGGCAGTAACTTCACTGGTGGGTGAAATGTAGGCATCCATAAAGCAGTTTGTTCCCCTCACTTTTGGAGGGTTTATTTCTGTTCCTTGTGTTGATATCTTGGCAAATACCCAGGGCACAGCACACACGGTTTACAGTGAGTGGTGATAAACGCACAGCACCAGTCAAGGATCCAGAAAGGCTGTTTACAACATTCTTTGGCTGCAGGAAGCAAAGAGGACAAACCTCAGCCCTCAGGCCACGCAAAGAAATAGAAAAGGCTGCCTGAGCATTCCTGCTGGAGCTATAGAAAGGATTTTGCTGTGCTGTTCCCAAGCGAGCAGCGCTGCCCAACTTCTGTTTGGGAAGTGTTTCAGTTCCCCCTGCCCTCCCCTTCCCCCAGGAGTGGGGGGGAGCCCTGTGGGGCTGAGCTTTTCCTGCAGATCTGCCCCTGTTAGGCCTCTTGCCCGTGGGAGCTGGATGCACAGCAGCCGTGCTTATTCCTGATGGGATTTTTGTCCTTCCTGCAGCTCCTGCGAGAACTGATAGAGCGTAAAACCACTTCCCTGGACCCCAACGACCAGGTGGCCATGGGCAGGTGAGTGGGAATGTCTGGAACATCACTGCCTTCATCCCAGCACTGCAGCCCAGCAGAGTGACCTGTGCCCTTCTAGTCCAGCTCATTGTAGAGGGCAAAGTACTGAGCTAATCTGGAAAAAGGCATTGTGGCATTAGTCAGGAAGCTCATCCTCTGTGACACACTCCTGAGGTATGTATGGATCACCCAGTCTGACTTTTAAGCTGTTTGTGATCCTCTGGAGATGTTTCCCCACTGGAAAGGCTTGGTGCAGGTGTTTCTGTCTCTCAGTGGTTCCTGCAGCACTAAGGGAATCAGGGAATCACAAAAGTGCCTGCCCGCTGCTGAAATTTGGTTTTTTCTCTTTATTAAGTCTGCTTTGCTGTTGTTTTAGAAGAACAAACCTTCTGACAGCAGTTGAAGCAATTGCTGTGTATCCCTGCTGTAAGAAAAGATGCTGTACAATTAAAACAGTATCAGGGAATGTTTCCTGCACGCAGAAGTAAACTATAATTCCATGCAGGGGAGCTCTTATTTCTCTGTTTAATTCTAGAGTTAGTAAATAAAGAATCTTCCAAATGCTATTTTGGAAGCTTTTACACTTCATGAGCAGTGTACAATGAAATAGCCACAGGCTCTGATTTAGAAAAGTGTAAAAGCCAAGGAGAGCTGGAAAAGCTGGAGTTGGGTTCTTCCCTGAAACAATTTTGTGGCAGGGGGGAGGTGTCTGTAGGGAGGGGAAGAAGATGCATCAGGAAGTTTTGTGACGGTGAAACAACTTTCCTCCTTGTAAAATATCACCCAAATTTTAGTGCAAAGTGTCAAATTTATTTTGTGTACGTCTGGAATATTATGGAAAGCTATTCACTATAATTTAACACGATATAGACAAAATTACATTTAAGTGGTGATTGCGTTGTACATTTATCTGACTTTACAATAAAATAGATTACAGTAATTAAGATTATATTAAGATTGCAGTAATTGGATTTTGTTAGATTTTTTCCCTGATGCCGAGTTTTCATTGTATAAATCAGGTGAGATGACGCTCGTTTCAGTTTAAGAAAAAAAATATTTATAACCAGGAGAAGTTTTTCCCTGCTGGAAACTTCTGTGATTTGAGGAAGTTGTGTTTGAGAAGTGGAGCTTTTAACACACTTGGGGATCACAGAGTCTTTCTGGGAGTGTTTGGTGGCTCTGAAGTTGTGTCCCTCTTGTTCTGCATTCCCCAGGCAGTGGCTGGCCATCCAGAAGTTACGGAGCAAAATAAAGAAGAAAGTGGACAGAAAAGCCAGCAAAGGAAGGAGAATCCGGTGGGTGACACCTCCTGCAAGCACACACAAGTCCTGATTTTGCCAAAAAAAGCTCTGGGTGTGTTTTACCCCAGCTGGCCCTGAGGCCTCTTGGCTGATCTGTGATTTTTAGGGCATTTCTTGCTCTGGAGCAGCCAGTGGGGAATCCTGATGTTCCTGGAGCCTGGAATAAGGGCTTGGTGGATGCAGCCTTTGAGCATGCCCCAGTCAGTCTTGGCAAGAGAGTTTCTTGGTCTCAGGAAACACCAGAGAGGTGCTCAAATGTCCTGGAGCCGTTTGGGGCTGTAATTTCCAGCGAGAGCCAATAAACCCCTCTTGTGCAATTTATATTTGGCTGACTGAGGCATGGGCAGCAGCTCCCAGGGAAGATGTGCAGAAATACCTCAGGTAAATCTCTGTTTCCCACTGAGTGCCAGTCGGAATTTGGTGTCAGATCTCTCTTTATTGGTAACTCACATCACAGCTTCCTTTACCTCTGGATCATTTCCCTCCTGGATCACTCTTTTGGGTTGAACTTGGTGGAAGAATCTTCCCCGTGGAAAGGGAAGCAGCCTGGAGAGCAGGAGGTGTTTCCCCCCTTTGCAGAGCAGGTCTGAGTCTCCCTGAGTTCAGCATGATTTGTGGTGGAGGAGGGAGGATGCTGAAAAGCTGCTCTGCTTCCTGAAAAATCCACCACATTAACCATCCTTTGTGAGTAAACTATAAATCCTGAGTTTAGATGGCATCTGATAGAAAGTCAGTGGAGTCAGTCTGGGTCAGGCCTGGCATAGCAATTTTTAAGATAGATGTCATAAGATAATTTATTGAAAGAGGGAAGAGCTACTTTGTTGGCCTGAAAAGCCTATAATTATTGACTATCAATATTCTTTTCTGTCAGCATCACACATAATTGGATATATTCATGATTCAGTCAAAACTCCTGACAACATCACCCAACTGAGGCAGCCTCGTAAACCTCCAGGAATAATGGGGAAGTCTCTCCTTGTGTGCAATCTGTGCCTTCAGCAGTCCTGGGAGAGCAGCTCTCCCCTCCCCAGTCAGTTGCCTCTTATATCTGAGGTGCCTCTTTTTGCTTCTTTAAATAAAAGTTGTACTCACCCTGCAGGGGAAATACCAATAAAAGAAAAGAAGTCTCATTGTCTGTGGTTAGGATTAAGGTGCAGTTAAGCTCCTGTGTTTTTCAGAATAGGCCAGCAGAGCCCAAATAGGTATTTTTAAATAGTTGGTGCTTCCACTGACAGACTTGGTGTCACCCTAGGCAGATCCCTGACCCTCTGTTCTTCTTTCTCCTCTGAAACTGGGACAGCAGTGCTTCAGTTTGCTCTCATGAGGGACTTGGAGATCCTGGAGAGCCAAGTATTTCACACCAAGTTTCATCCTTAATTCTTCCTTTTTAGCAAAGGTTCAGCGTTACAGCCTGTTCAGATGCAATGTGCTGGTGTATGGTCGGGGCTGAGGATCTTCAGGTGCTTCCAGAAGCAGTCAGTCTTCCACTTGACACGAGGGAAATTTGGGCATTAAGAGGGGAAATAAGTTCATCCAAAAATCGAGCTGAAGTAACCTGGTAGAGGTTTCCCTCTGGAGGAGGGGCGTTTGCACACCTCTTTTGCACGTCAGTGTTTTCTGATCTGTGCTGCTGCAACGTGGGGTGTCTTTCTCTCCACTAAATGAAATATTTTACATCTGCTAGACTGAGGATTTCAAAGTCCTGATTTAAAAAGCAATCAGATGTGGACAAGCAGCTCGTGTCAGAGGAGGTACCTGAGTGGCCACGTGCCCGTGCCAGGCTGTCCCTGCAGGAGCCCTGCCCCGGGTGGATCCATGCTGGCTGTCCCCAGGGAGCTGCTGCAGAGCCCAGGCTGTGACCTGTTGTTTGTGGCTGCTCCTGACTCCAGGGCAGCTCCTTCCATTGGCAGTGACAAAGGCTGAGAGTGCAGAGAAGCCCTCGAGTGAGGCTGTGCCTGAAGAGCCTTCTGAAATGGGCTGTGAGCTCAGCATCCCCCAGGGAATGTTCCTGCACAGGCAAACAAAAGGGAGTGCAGAGGTGACAGAGTGGAAAGGTGATTCTGGGCAAATGCTAGTGAGTCCTTTTGCCTGCTATTTGTCAAGCTCTAAAAATAGCAGCAGCCTGGATGAGACATCTCAGGCTGGGGCAGGCAGGCAGTGCACACACACGCCTGCGTTTGGAATCCCCTGCCCTTGGACACAGGGTTTAAAGCCTTTTCATTCAGAGGTTCTCAGTACCCTGTTAAATTTTATGTCAGGTCCTTCAGTATAAATCATGAAATCTCTGCAGGCTGCTGCCCAGGGTGCCAAATGGGGAGGGGATCCTCTCTGGAGGTGCAGGACAGCTTGCAGCAGTATTTTGATGCTGAGAACATGCCCCGTCTCATCTCTGCACAGGTCTTTTCCTGTATCCTTTCCTTGTTTTTACCTGCTTCATTTGCAATTTACTCAGGGTGAGATTTTCCAGCTCTGGATACGGCTCCAGGGTGGGATTTTGCTATCCCTTAGGGCCCTACATAGCTCAGAGCAGGGAAGGAGGGGTAGCAGATGGATGCTGGAGCAGGTGTGGTGCTCCTGCTGCCTGCAGTGGGCACAGGTCCCAGCAGGTGATGAGGGTGGCAGCTGAGGGAGGGCTGGGAGGGAGGGGGTGTTTGTCTGTCTGACTCCTCGGGGTTGTCTGTCTGGGTGTCTGGTTAGAGGCTCACAGTTCATGGATGCTGCTGTCCTCTTCCTTGCTGGGATGAGAAAGGATTTGCTGTTTATCAGTTCATTGGTAACACCTGATTGCTGCTGTTCTAAAAGGGAGGGGGAATTGCCAGCTCCAGCTGGTGACTCCATAGGGATCAGCCCCCAGGAAGAGCTTTGCCTTTGGGAGCTGGGCTCTTCCTGCTCAAGCAGCAGCATTTCCTTCTCATGAATAGTTCCTGATGTGTTCCCCTGCTGCTCCCCTCAGGTACCATGTCCACAGCAAGCTGGTGAGCTTCATGGCACCTATTGACCACTGCACAATGAATGATGATGCCAGGTGAGTAGGAGATTAATTATGTTTCTCAAATGGCTCCATGACAGCGTGGTATTGACCTGTTCTTCAGCCTGTCACCCTCTCCATTCCTTCTTATCAGTTCCCCATTTGTCACTGGCATCATAGCCTGGGTGTCTTGGTCACATCTGTCCTGGCAGCCTGGCTGAGCTTTTACTCTGTAATTACTGTAACACCAAACGAGAAGTTGTCATAAATCTCAGCACCTGCATTTTGATTCCTGCTTTAGAACTCCTCCAGTTTGGAAGTTTCCCAGTTTTATGGAATTAGTTTGGAAATACACAGTTAGGCTACCTGGTGTCTTCAGGTAGAATCAGAACTTAAAAAGAACTTGTCTTCTAACAGAAATGGCAACTTCTAAATTCTGGTTAATACGCATTTTCTTAGTGAATAACTTGAATAGTTCTCTCAAGATTCACTCAAGACTTTTATGTTGCTTGTGTTTATCTCTATTTAAAGAGTAAAGAATTTTATTGGAAGACTATAATGTTTAAATGTGGTAATTAGTGAAGAAAACAGCAGGGAAGTGTTGTGCATAGTTACCAGACAGCTCTCCCACATACCCACCCATATTTCTTCAGCAATACACTTTAAACCCCAATCTCCAAAAGCTGAGCTGTTTGTGGGAAGGAGCTGGAATAATTTCTCGGTGAATGGATGTAGAAAGCTTGAGAAACATCTTTCCCCTGGGTTGTGGAACATGTTTGTGCTTTGTGAGGGAGAGATGTCATTTGTCTGTTTGTGAAATGGAAACCAAATACCTGCTGCTCTTTTGCTGCTGCCTTTTGGGGGATTGCAGGGACTTACAGATGAGAAGTAAGATCTTCTGTGTCCATAGGACCTGTGCTGTTTCATCAGTGCATCTTTCTCAGTTCCTTTACTCTGGTTTTTTCCTCTCCTTTTTTTGTTTTTTTTTCAAGTGAGAACAAATCCCAGCTGCTCTGATTTTTCAGTGTTGTTTGGATCCTCTCACCACAAAAATAGATGTGGCAGGGTCAAGGCTGTTCCCCCAGCTGTGTAGTCCTCATGTTTAGCTTAAATTTGCCTCTGCTGTAATTTAGGACCATAATGTCTTTTCCTGTTCCAGGTGGGAGCAGATCCTTGCTTCCTCTTTGCAGCAGCCCTTGCACATTTGAGTGGGAATTCTTGTGAATTCTTTTTGGCTTCCTCCCCTGTTACACCATTTGTGTTTGCATCCAGACACAGAACACATCCAAAATGCTGCAGTGGGTGTCTGAAAATTAGGCCTTTTGTAGGTGTTTCGGTTCAGCTCTCCCCAGATGAAGAGATGTGCTGCTCTCAGTCATTTGTTTGAAAATGAAAGCCACTCTCTGGGGGTCACCTCACATTTCTGTTTAAAATCCCCCTGCCCTTGGCATGAGCCACAAGACCTCTGTCCAGCACACAGCTGGATCACACAAGGCAAGAAGAATTCAACACCTGCAGATGAATTAAAAAGAGCAGGCCAGGGCTGTGTGCTGGAGAGGGAAGCAGCAATGGTGACAGCTTCCCTTTGTGGCAGAAGCAGGCAATTTTATTGTTTGCAAGTGTGAGTTACTGGGTTGAAAATGCACATATACACTTCACAGAGATGTGATTGTGCTCTGAGCCAGTTTTATTTTTTTCTGGTCAGGCTCTTAGAAGGCATGACCCCAAAATTAATACACCTCTGAACAACAGGGCACTGTGCTGTAGTGGGAGAGATTTCACAGTGCCAGTGAGCTGTGCATAAAATGGATGTAGAAACAGCTGGCAGAGCATTCCCTGAGTTCTACCAGTGGCTACAGGGGCAGGAAGACACCAGGAAAATGCCAGTGAATAAATAAATATGTGTCTGCAGATGTGGGTGGGCTTGGGGGTGGTGCAGAGTGCAGGGTGCCATGGTTCTGGTTCTTCCTTGGCAGTGCCCAGTCTGGGCAAACAGAAAGAAAAGAAATCCCTGTGAGGAGGAGCAGCCTGAGCCCTGCCAGGAGAAGGGGATGAGCAGTCACTCCAGATTTTACAGCCTGAATTCAAGGAGAGAAGCACACAAGTCAAATAACTGCCTTTGTCAACACCACTGCCACTTTGTGCCTCACTCTTGCTGCTGGTTGGGATAACAGCACTGGTGGAGGCAATTAATCTTCTTCCCCTTGCCCATTTTCCAGGCACCCTAAGCATGGGCAGGGCTCTTTAACCTCGTGCTCACATATTTTATGTTGTAATGTGTGGGGCACTGGTGGCCTCCAGCCCTCCTCCTTTTTAACCCCTCTCTGGTAGTATTTTAAAACACACAGTGGGAAAGTGATTTTTATGGTTACCTTGGGGTCTGTGTTTATAGACTTTAACACATTTATTGTCCTCTTGGGCCAAGGTTTTTCTAATCGGTCCAAGGTCGTTGCTGTGTAAATGGTCTGCCCTGGGACAAGGAACCCAAAGGCAAAGCTGGCAGTGTGGGCTGGGAGTTGTCCAGAGGAGAGGGCAGCTGTCTTGGGCAGGACAGGGTTGGTTGTGATTTCTCCTGGGTTTGAGGGTGGCATCATGTGGTTTCTCTTTCTTGGTTTTTCCCACCATCAGGATGTGGGATCCTTCAGTAGCACCTCGTGCAAAGAGCTGAGAGCAGGCCAGTCTCCTCTGCTTTGGGAAATGGGGCACAGGGAGGTGAAAGCCCCCATCTCCAAAGGCTTTTGAGCCCAGAGATCCTTGAGGCAAGAGCCTCAGGGAATTCCCAAAGATACCACACAGGACTGGGCTGGAGCTGAGGTTAAACCCAGACCTTCTGTGCAGTCATAGCCCTGAAAGCCTCCTCTTTTAGGAGTGTGTGTGCACTTGAAGAAAGCTCCTGTGGCAGGCTGATGTATTTATGGGCAAGCTGGGGCTCAGGATTCCCCCTGCAGACCTGCAGGCCATGGGCAGGTGAGGTGTTGGGGTGGATCCAGTTCACAGCCCAGCTGTGAACAAGTCTGTGTTCTGGGAAGAGCTGTGTGTGGATTTGGGGTTTATCCTGTCTGTCTGTCAGCTGTGATACACAAATCCTCAGATCCCTGCACTGTCCACGTGCGAGAGGAACAGGGACTGAACACAGACACTGTACAGCAAGGGCTGGTATCAAATCACTGCCAAGTCTGGTGAGCATCCTAATTTCACCTCTGGAGGACAGTAACTTGCAGGGAGAGACATCCTCTGAGGACACAGATGTTTGGTCCAAACACCTTTATCTCCCAAGACAACTCAGGTTATTCTGACAGGTAAAACAAGATTGTGCAAATATGCAACAATGATCTAATCAGCTGAAACAACAGCAATATTTTAACTGGCGCTACCTTTTAACAGCATCATTAAGGACTCTCATTACTCTTTTATTAGAGGCTCACTCTATTTCTTATCAGATTACAGAATGAACATAACTCATGGCACTGATTTGATCTCCTGTTAAAGAGGATTACAGCTTTGCATTAGCTGGGAGTGACACGGTTTATAATTTGCTGTTGATACACAGGCTGGCGGTGTCACACGTGTGACCCCTCCCCACCCCCCCCGAGGGGAAGGACGCCCATACATCGTCATTAAACATGGCACCCAGGGCTCTGCAGGAGCCAAAAGGAGCCTTTTCTGCAGGAAAGTCAGGCAGGACACGAGGGACACACTGGAATTCCAAAGGGGGATTTACAGCTGGGGGAAGATGGGGAAGTAGATCCCATTTTATATAGGTTGGTTTGTGCCTCAGCAAATGGATCCTCGTTAGGGAGGAGGAATTTGCATCTTTTATGAGATCAGAGGGAAGAAGATGGCTCTGATGGGGCTGTCAAACCACGCAGTGTCACCACAACGTGAGGCAGGAATCACTTCCTTAAATCCCACATGCAGGTGCAGGAAATGGCCCCACAGTCCCGATGGCCTCAGGTGTCCTGGGTGGCACAGGAGCCTCCAGCCCTCTGCTGCTCTTGCAGGAGCAGAGTGGTGCCTGCTGGGAGGCTGAATTAACACCCTGATTATCCAGCTGCCAGTGAGGTTTGGATTAGAGCCTTTCCCTTGGATCCAGGCAGGCCTGGTGCATTTTCCCCATCAGCATTCTCCCTTCAGTGCAGTTGCTTTGTCACAGTGTGTCTTGCTGCAAGCAGAGGGGGGTACGTAGCAGGAAATCCTGGTATTAAAAGATTAATTTACTTATATGACATAAGAGTTTAATAAAAAAAAAATTAAAAAAAAAAAAAAGGTTGGTGAGATACCAGCCTTTAACTTGGCTCACTTTGTACTTGGGGTATTAAAACACCATGAGAGCAGATTAATGGAGGAATTTGGGCTCGGCGATTGTCAATCCAGTGTGTTCACCACCACAGAGTTCTTGGGAGGAAGCAAAGCCCTAACCTGCTAGGGTTAGGGAGGAACTGAACCAGCAGCTCCTGTGCTGCACAGCACACACCCCAGTGACCCTGTTGGTGCGAGGAAAATGCCTCAGGTTCGTTTAGGCACAGCCTGCAAGAGAGGATGTCCTGCTTTGGGAAACAAAGGGAGTAGCAGGAGCATGGAGGGCAGTCTGGAACCAGAGGAAAAGGACATTATCCTGTGAAACTAAACCTGCTTGGATTGATCCCGAGGCACCACAGCTTTGGTATTGTAGAATCCCAGACTGGTTTGGGTTGGCAGGGACCTTAAAGCCCATCGAGTTCTACCCCTGCCATGGGCAGGGACACCTTCCACTCCAAGCCTCGTGCAACCTGGCCTTGAAATCTCTGCCCTTTGTGCCTGATTCTGTTTGTTTTATTTCAAATCCCCCCAGCCTGTGACTGGGTGAGCTCCTGGAGGTGCAGTGTAGCACCCCTGTCCTTCATCCAGGGCTGTTGGAAGGGCTGGTGCTGGAGCAGGGGCTGTGTGGGTTTAGCTGAAGTGTGACCCCGCTGGTGGCACTGGGCTGGAATCATCGTGTCCCCACAGCTGATGTTTGACATCCCTGGCAGGAAGACAGGTGCCTCTGGTATGGAAATTTCCTTCTTAAAGGGGAAAAAATATAACCTGTTAAGGGCTGCGAGATGATTTGTCGTTCTCCCTTTGTGAGACAATTTGTCTTCTCCTGCATCAAATCTGTTACGAAACAGGCAAGCTGTGAAAGAGGGAAATCGTCCTCGGAATATGAGGAACACAAAGAATGGTTTCCTCTGCACAGGGCACGTCCCAGCAGCATCCCAGAGCCTGCTCTGCTCAAATGCCCATCCCAAACCAGGGAAGGCACCTTTTCATGGGTTTCCTGGGGAAATTGGGGCTGCTGGGACACAAGGCAGTGGAGCAGCGTGGAGGTGTCTGCACATCCCTGTGTTTTGCTAGGTCTCCACATCTTCTGTGCTTTGTGCTGCAAAAGCTCCTATGAAAATGGGATTGGGACCAAAATCAGGGTGAGAAAGGTTCCACCTCTGCTCCATTCCCGTGTCCCGAGCTCCAGGCTGGGCAGGAGGCTGAGTGCTGGTGGAGGGGATGTTGGAATTGGTGACAGGGACAGCAGGGATGGACCCCAGGGCTGGTCATGTCTGGGGACAGAGCCGTGAGCTCCATCTCCCTGCTGCCCCCCTCTCCTCACCCCATCCCCACATCCAGCCCCTCCAAACCTGCAGAAGAGTGCCTTTGCTTGGGGCCAGAAGCAGCTTTCTGAAATATTTATAAACCCTGTGCCTGCTCGCAGGGGGCAAACCCAGAGGTCACATGTCACCTCCCATAAATTAAAGCCGTGGGGCTAAAAGCTTTTGCAGAGGCACCAAGGACCCGATCCCGACCTGCCTGGGAGGGAGGGAATGGCAGGAGCCCTTTGTGAGCCCCCTTCAGGAGCTGGGTGGGCCATTGGGGTCGTCTGGCCAGGGATTTATGGCCGGAATTTCGGGAAGAGGGTGAGTGCCACCTCCTGGGGCTGCTCCTCTGCCCAGTGATCCCACACGGAGCAGGGAGTGTGTGCTGGGAGGTGTGGGAATGCACAGCAGATCCCACTTTGCTTTAGGGTTTGACTGGGAGCTGGGGCTGGTTCAGCCTTTGAGTAGAAGCTGAGAATAAATGGTTTCAGCTCTTGTTGCCTTCCTGCATTTTCCCACAGAAGGTGTGGAGCAGCAGTAGCTGGGATTTGGAGCGGGGTAAAATCTGCTGGGCACTGAGCACACCAGGCTCACCTGGAGCAGCTGTTCCTTTCATTTCATTTTTTTAAGATAAATACTCATTTTTATTGAGAAATTAAAGGCTTCAGCTTTTGTTTTATCTTCCTGGTACCTGCTCTGCTTGCTGGGCACTTTAATGTGAATTTCACACCACTGGACAAAACATTTCACAGATTATTCCAGGTTGGAAGGGACCCACATGGATCATGAAGTCCAGTTCTTCAGTGAATGATCCATGGACTGAACCCCCAAACCTGGTGTTCCCAGCATCCTGCTCTGCCCAGCTGAGCCAGTCTGCTACAGAGAGTTTTCCAGGGAAACCATCAGCCAACTTTGGTTTCCATCAGGAGTCTGTTTTCACGGGTTTCGTGTTCCATCTTCTTTTCCAGTTTTTGTGAATTAGAAATTCACAGTTCCCAGTGGAGGGTGGCAGTAGGAATGGGGATATACTCATTTCAGTAATGCTTGTGGCTTATTCTAAATTATCTTTTTTTGGGTAAGAGAAGAAGTAAAAGGTACTTGGGAAAAGGCAGAGAAATTGGTTGGAGGGTTTTTTTACTGAAGAGCGCAGCAGTGACTGGAGCACTGTTGCTATTTTAATAAAAAAAACCACCCTCCAGAAACTGAATTCTGAATTTCCCCCCTTAATATTGTTCTTCTGCTGGTTTACAGAACTATATTTAAAAAAAAGGAAATAACATGACTGTAATTACACAGAAGAGCCCAGCACTGGCTGCTCCCCCTCCCACATGAAGGCTCGTGCTTGGTTTCCCCTTTGGGTATTTGGTGCTACTGCAGGGGGGCAGAGGAGATTCCTGGGGATCTGCTGGGAGTTTTTGTGGTTTATATTTTGATGCTTCATAGAGATTTATGAAATGTGCTGCAGCTATTAATATTCACCCAGGGCACTCCTCTCTCTGTTCTGTGCCTGTAAAACATCTCTAGTAGCAATACCTGGGGTCTGGAGGGGGAGAGCCACTCTTAGCACCCCAGCTCACCACCTGGACTGGCTGTAGCTGCTTTTATTTAATATTTAAAAATAATATTGTTGCCCTGGAAGGAGCAGTGTTCAGGCAGGGAGGTGCCACGTGCCACCCCCTGCCTGTGGAAGAGATGCATAAATAATTAAGCCAAGGTACTCACACACACATGTTTTATGGCAAATGGCTGTGTGGTTCCTGATCATTTTTTCCAGAAACAGGTTTTATGATAATACAGTAAAAATATTAAATTAGAAGATGCCTCACTAAGGGTGATAAAACCTTACTACAGTGGAAATAGGTAATTATCCCCTCTACAGCCTAAATGACAGTTTAAAAGAAATAAAAATGTTAGTGCTCATTACTTGCTTTTGTGGGTTGCAATAAAGGGTAAGTTAAATTTTAATTCAGGGAAGACCCCTGTATCGACCTGTTCTGGCTGTACCTGAGGTGGAAGTTGTGTTAATTACCCACTCAGGTTATTGCTCAGCACAGGCTGCCTCCAGACCTCTTGGAGCTAAAGTCACCTTTCCCCCAGCTCCAGGTAGCACTGGGTGTCTCAACCCAGTGGCTCAAGTCTGATGTTTAATATCTGTGGGTGGAGGAGAGAAATTTTATATTTTTTTAACCAAAATCCAAGTTCATTATGCATAGCCTTAAGGGGGCTGAAAGTATTAAAATCTGCACTTACCCTGGTGAATTGAAACAGAGACAAGGTTAAACCTGGAGGATTGATGAGTTTTGCTCTCTGCATGGTTAAATCCTGCTGAGGGGAGAGGCTGGAAGAGAAAGGGAGCCTGGCTGATGAGGAGTGGGGGGGGGAAAGGGTTGGGTTATTTTATATTTTATTTTCAGGGTGAAATATTTGCCCTGTTTTGGGGGTGCTGATTTTCCTCCTCCTGCTGTCACTGTGCCAGGGTGTCTGTCCCTGCCGTGCCATTATCCAGACAGACCCACTGGGATTTTGCTTCATCCCATTCTTTTTGCCAGCACCATTCCTGGGTGGATGAGGGAACCCCCCTGCCACCAAAACCTGGAGTTTCCATGTCACAGCCTGCCAGTGCCAGCAAACATTCCTCTGCCAGCAAGGACAGATTCTTCCTTGGAATCTCCTCAGGCCCTGCTTGCTTGAAAAATGGCTGTTTATTTAAAATCTGAGATTGGAGCAAATTCAGCATCGATCCCTGAACTCCTGTACCCTCAGGAGAGCATCAAACCCACAAAAATGAAGACAAAAATCCAAGGAAGTTCCCTCTGGATTTCCCCAGATGCTTTTAGGGTGGTTTTTGAGGAAGGTGTGAGGCTGTTCCCTGTGGGCAGGGCAAAACCTCATCTGTCCATCCTGCACTGCTGGCACTGAGACTTCATTCCCTGGCTTCCTTGGGGGGTTTTCCTGCCATCACTGTTGAACACATGGAATTCCTCCTTTGGAAGCTGGCAGGGAACCCTCCCATGGAGGTGTCTGCAACCAGGGACAGGGCCCAAACCCAAAAATTGCTGTGCTTGGGAGGGAAAATCCCATCCGTGCACCCAGCACTCCCCTCCATGTGTGCAGCCCCTGACCAGAGGCTTTAGGAACTGCAGTTAGGGAAAATCCAGCTCTTCCCATGCCTTTTCCTCCATGCCCAGAAATTCCTGGTTTATAAGAATCCCTCCTTTCCCCCAGCTCACGTTCTGTGGTTCTAAAATTAAAGATAAATAACACCAGCCCACTTTTTTTTCTTCTTTTTTTTTTAAAGAAAAATTCGCTCCTGTTATCAGAATTGCTGCACATGGGATATTAATTGGAATCTTGTTGCTGGGTCATTTTCATTGTTTTTCAAGTACTGTCCAAGAAAATGTATGAAAACTAAATTACAGCCCCACGTTGGCTGTGTGATTGAATCCTCCTCACGGCCCCGTACATCCTATTAAAATATTCAATCTTGTTTTCTTACTTGAAGAGCCTGTCTGTAAAGGGCAAACTTATAGAAGCCCTCATTCTCTGGAGATCCAATATCCAGCCACACTGGAATATTTCCATATTTCTGTCCTGCCTGGGACTGGGCTCACACAAGTTCCCCCCCTCTGCCTTTATTTATTAACAAAGATTCTCAAATGCATTTTTAATTACACGAGGCCTTTCCATTTGAAGGAGTGGAGGGTTTGTGGCAGCCTCTTGGCTTCCATTTTGACCTTGACAAGTAACTTTCCCCTCTCCACCTTTTTTTCCCCAGGACGGAGCTTTATCGGTCGCTGTTTGGAAAAGTCACGAACGGAGAAGAAGCGGAGCAGAATTAGGATTGAGCTCCTGGTGTTCTCCCAGCTTCTCCTGCCCTCAGCTACTCCCTCAGACTGCCCAGGAGCAGAGCCAGCTCTCTCCAGCCTCTGGTTTGTCCCTAAAATCCTCCCAGAACCAGCAGCAAATCCTGCTAAATCAGAGGGAAGAGTGGGGCACACTGAGCCTGGCTGAACACTCCCTGTCCAGCCTGGAATGCTTCCTCCTAAAGACAATCCATTTTTAACTATTCCTTTTAAATTCCTGACCTTGATTTTGCAGCCTGGGCACAGTGGGGGGGGAGGGACACAATCCAGCCCTGCCTGCAGCTGGGTCCCCCACGGTTGTGTTGAAACCTTGGAGATTTGGGGGCTGGGGGGGCTCAGTGCCCTGTTCTGGTCCTTGGCTGCGTATTGGGAACGGGTGACTTCATTTTTCACCAGTCAGGAGGATTTAAATGTCATTTACATAATTAACATGGCCTTAAAACAGAGGAAAGGTGCTCCCGTGCAGGCACCAGAGCTCCCAGTTCACATTCTGGCTGTTGTTGAACACACACGGGGGTGTTTGCTGACCCTGACACGGGGATGTGCCGGGATGTCGCTGCTGTAGGAACATCCCAGCGACTTTTCCAGCCCAGCATCGATCCTGCACACACAATTCTTGCAGCTGCTCGTGACTCTGAGGCAGGGTCCCAGCACAGGACAGAGGTGACTCCTGGGAGGGGTTTGTGGGGTTTAGAGTAAATCCCTATAAAGGGAATCAATGAGAAATGGGGCTTCTCTGGTGTGACTGATCCATGTGTTGGCCATGGCTTGTCCCGCAGAGTTGCCCTGTCCCTGGCTGGGGTTTGGGCACTCCAATTAAAGAGGTTTGTGAGCTGCTTGTCCCGGTGTGATCCGTGCAGGAACGGCCCCAGCGGGTCCCTCCCTGCCCCGTGGGAACGCGTCCTGGTTTCCTTCAGACGGCAAAGGGTGCCAGGTGAGGATTGACTCTGGGTGGAACAGCAGCATTTGTCAGGGATGGGTAAATCTCTGTTCCCCGGCAGAGGAGCAGAGCTGCAGCTCCCAGGGAAGGGCATCGATTTCCCTTCCCTGCCCTCCCTCCTTCCCCAGCTCTCTGATCCAGGTGGAAAAGCACCCGGATTTCAGGATCCGCTGATGACCTTATGGCCCCATGTCCAGCAGAGCCCGTCCCAGGCAAAGCCCCACCCAGGAGCTGTGGGGAGCAGGGTCCGTGGGCACAGGGAAGGGCTGGGTGTTTGTCACCTGTGCCAGATGAGCATCCCTGGTCTGGTTCAGCTCAGCGTGGGCTGCTCCAGCAGCGTGGGCCTGCCCAGCTCTTGGTGCTGGTGTGACATTTCCCATGGAAAATCCCGGCAGTGTCACGTCCTGTCCCCGCCGGTTCCAGGGAGCGGAGGCTCCGTGCCCGTCCCAGCCCTGCGCTCATCTCAGCAGCACCAACGCCGCCCTTTGGTCCCCAGGACTCCGGGCGGCACCGCGGGCTCTGAACCCGCCCTTCCCGGGATTTTGGGGCGGTGCGGGGCTGTCACAGCCCGGCCCTGCCCTGCTCGGGGCTGGGGGCTGCAGCTGTGCCACCCTCCCGGGTGACTCCTGTGTCCTCTGCAGCTCCGGGGCTCTCGGTGGCTTTTTCTGCTCCCGTTCTGGCTGCAGCGTTCAAAGGGTAACACGAACCGCTTTAAGTGTGATAACTTCTCGCCGGTATTGTTGGAGGAGATAAGAGCCCGAGCCGGGCTAAGCAGCGCTTTTGAATTCACTTATCAGTGGTTCAGCAGCCGCTCCCCCCTGTCCCCATCCCTGGCACCACCTGGGCCGTGGCGACACGGGGACAGCGTGGCCGGGGCAGGAGCCTTGCTCCAAGGGCAGCGCTCCTTCCCGGCAGGAAAAGGGCCCTTACCTGGATGTGGAGGTGCTGCAGGGAAAGTGCAGCCCCGAGGAGCAGCCACCGACTGCCCGGAGCGGCTCTGGCGGGGTGGTGGCACCTCGCAGCGCCTGGGGACAGCAGCACAGGGGGGACAAATCCTCACCAGCGTCCCCAGTCTGGCTCTGCTGCCCCAGTTCCCCTCCAGGGCGATGGTGTCCAGCATGGGCACAGCTCCTGGAGTGCTCCTGGACACACAAATAAAGGTGATTTCCACTCAAGTTTTCCTAATGCTGCCAATTAACAGCGAGATCTTCCCCCCCCCCCCCCCCCCCCCCAGCCCCATAGAATATTAATTCTTTATTAATTCATGATACAGCTGCTAATTAGTACCTCCACAAATGGGCATTACACCTTTGCGAAACACTCGGAGGTGTTTTGGGGACTGGGCTGTGCAGAGGGAGGGACAGAGGGTTGTGTTAATCCTCTCCCCCCAACCCCACCACAGCGAAGAATTTCAACTTTCAGACAAACAACTTCATTTACAAGTGTGTCTCTAATTAGCTGCAGAATTAGTAAAGCAGAGTTTTCCCCCCATAGATCGGCCAAACCCCCGGGGGAGGCTCTGGAATGGAGAGAATCGCATTTCCAATTATTTTGTTGAATTGCTAATTTAGTTATTGTGCCTGGCATAATTGTGATGGGTATTGGGTGTGCAATTCAATTTGTTTTAAATATTTGTGGGAAGGCTGATCAGTAATGGAGCTGACCTATTTCATGGCCCAAATTGAGAGAAGAGACTAAAACAAAAAACAGCTACAAAGCCCCAGTTTGTCTCAGTTTTTATTTTGATGTCTCTCATCCCTCTTAAGACTGTTGATGTAACAAAAGGTTTACATTAAAAGATGATGGCACTTTGATCTTGGGCTTTGGAGGGCTTACAGCTTTGGTACATCTTTTCTTGGCATTTTAATGTGGAGATATTTTAGGCTAAAGAGTTTTAAACGTGATGCCCGAGTTCAGTAGGGTCTGTCCCCTCACCACCCCCCAAATTTTAACTATCATGGTTCTGGTTTGAGAAATATGAAAACTAAAAGTGTTGGAGTTGTGGTGGCTCACGTGAGCAAATTTAAATCTCACCTTTCAGGTGGAGACCTCCAAAGGGTGTGGATCAGCTCCTGGGGACATCCTTTAGCCAAAGGCCTGGTGGGCCCTTCCCTGCAGGCTCCTACTGCCCAGGGCACAGAGCGAGGCTGGAAAAGGTCTCCAGGATCATCCAGTCCAACCATCCCTGCCCACCCAACAGCCCTGGGACGAGGATCCCAAAGCCCTCCCACCTCAGCAGCAGTCACTGGTTTGGGGGTTTTTCCCTGTTTGTCCCATTCACTGTGACGTTAAAGATGACAATAAATCGTGGAGGATGGGAATGTGGAGTGGCCACAGTCAGGCTTGGGGACACCTGGGGAGTGTGACCAGGGGCAGGAAGGAGCAGCAGTGGGGGCCTGGGGAGGGGCAGCGCTGTGGGATGAGCTGGGAGCTCAGGTGAGGGCACAGCTGACCTGGTGGGGCTCCACAGAACCCTCCCTGTCCTGGCCTCGAGCAAAGCTCAGCTCCCCTGGCGTGCCCAGGACAGGGGTGAGAGATTGCACTCGCAGCACCAGAGCTGTAATTCATTCTTTTTATTAAAAGAAATTGAGGTAAGTGAAATACTTCAGCACCAGCGAGAACCGTTTGTACCCAGGGGTTTTCCCCCACCCTGCCCTGCCCAGTGACCCCCCCACACACCTGGGGACATCACAGGTGCTGCTGCCACGGGTCCCCAGCAAGCTCAGCCCCCCCAGGGCCAGTGCCAGACCCCGATGTCACCCAACAGATTTTTTTGGAGCTGCTTTACCCCCAAATTAAGTGGGGCCCGACCTAGTGCTGTAACACTGAAATGGGGGGGCTGCTCTGCACGAGGCTGTAGCAGAACAGCTCCAGTGGGCACGGGGACACTTCCCATGGCACCTGCAGCTATCCTGGAAAAGGGACTCTGGTGACACCACCACGGGGGGAATCCTGGTGACAGGGGAGGAGGAGCCCCACAGGCCCCGGACCTGCCTGGCTGACACATTCTCTGTCCGTGTGTCCTGCTGCAGCCCACCCTGGCATAAGCAAAAGCATCTTTGGGGCTTGTTCAGGGGGCTCTAGTGGGAAAAAAAACCCCCCTTAAATCAAATCAGGGTTCTTAACTGTTAAGAAAAAGCAAGTCCTGCAGGTGGCCGAGCTCTGCTGGCCACGGGCAGGGGAGCAGCGACCCCGGGCTGGCACCTCCAGCCACTGGCACCACAGGCAGAAGGGCTGCATTGCACTTCAGGAGGAAACAAGGAGAGGTGAGAGGCACTGGCAGCATCATTGATTAATTCTCTCATAAGAACAGCCCTTCTGCTGTACCGTACTGCTGACCCACAGCCCTTCCTGCTCTACTGAAGGAGGGGCTGTAAAATCTGAAATTCTTCCAAGACCATCATTGGTGGGAGCCCGGGACTGCCCAGACGAGCTCCGTAACAGGAGCTGTGTGAGGGGTGGGCTGTGCTACCCTTAGCATTGCAGCTTCTCTGAGCTTTTATTACATAAAAAACGTGTAGAAAGAAGTTGGGGATCTGGGCTGGGCCAGCTGGGGGGACCTGGGCAGCTGCCACCCCTTCCTGCACTTACCTGCCACCCAATTATTCCTGACCTTTGGAATGAGATACCAACCCCAACGTTTTTTTACATTCCCAGGTGAGTAAGAGCGGCCCCTCCCCAGCCAAGCACAGGCAGCTCTGGGGCAGGGCAGGATGATGGAGAAAAGCTCTCCTGAGATCCTCACACTGAGATTTCCTTCTGCAGTTCCAACCCCACCAGGGGATCTGGCTCTGTCCTTTCTCCTCCCTCACCTCAGCTGCCTGGATCTGCCTCCTGCTACCCACAGGAAAGGGATGAGCACTTACACCAAGGATACACAGTGGGGCTGCCCCATCCCTTATCCCTGAAAACAGGCAGGGAAGGGAGAGCAGAAACGCTGAGCAGCTGCACTTTGGTCTCTTGCACCTCCTCTCAGAAGGGCCTTTCACATAATTCACAGCCTGTTCTAAAGGGCACAAAGGCAAAGCAAGGGGCGGTTCAGCCCCCAAAATCCTGTCCCCAAAAACCTTCGCAGCCCTGGGGGAGCCTGGGAGCCTCCTGGGGGCACGGGCACAGCCCCGGCCACAGCAGCTGAAGGCTGGTTCTCCTCTATCTACGAGACAAGACAGACATGGGACACACAAATCAAATCACCACTGACAGAGGGTGACACACGAATCACCACCGACAGAGCCAGGGGCTGCGGGGTCCCCGGGCAGGGGACAGGGGGACATTGGCACTTGTCAGCGCGGAGCTGCCGCTGCCAGGCGCGGGCGGGAGGAGAGGAGAGGAGGGCAGGGTGTCCCTGGAAGGACAGGGGTGTCCCTGCAGGGGCCCTGCCGTGCCAAGGCCTCACGGTACCGGAGCACCTTCATCGCCCGGCGGGGCCCGGCCAGCCCCGCTCTGTTCAATAAATAAGGTACAGGAGGACAGCGGGGACGCAGTTCCGCAGGCGCTTGTGTTTATACATTTTCCTCATGTCCCTGGCCAAAGGACACACTTCCTCTGGTCAGCCTGATTTGAAAAAATAAAACTGTCACTGTTGCAGCGTTCCCTGAGCCTCCCCGTGGCGGTCCAGCGGCGGCGGCCGAGCACACAAAGGGCAGTTCCCAGCTCCCGGTCCCTCCTCCGCGGCGCCGGGCACGGGCGGTGTGGGAATCGATGGAATTACGTGGAAGAAGGCGAGTCCATTTTGGAGAGGATCCGCACCACCTCGGCTCGCTGCGTGGGGGAGATGTGCTGGGTCATGTGCACGATGGAATCCATGGCAACCTCGGGATTGGCCTGGACCAGGCTGCAAAGAGGAGAGAGGGGAGTGAGGCAGCCCGGTTCCGGAGCTTCCAGCAGGAATTCCTGGGGGGCTGGAATGTGGGGCTGTGGGACAGAGGACACGGCACTGGGTGGGCTGGGAGCAGCTGAGAGCTCCCTCAGGACACTTGGTTTGCTCGTGGCAGGTGGGTTTGGCCACACGGGGACTGGAATCCTCAGGGTGCGACCCCGGGTGGCCACGGGGAGGGCAGGAGCTCTGGAGCCATCCCTGACTGCAGCAGCAGCCCCTGCTGAGGGCACCCACACCCCCTCCCTGCACTCACCCCCGGATCTGCTTGAGGACGTAATCCCTGGAGATGTATTTGATGTTCTCCTCCACGACCGAGCGAACGCCCTCCTCCTCCGTCAGCTGCTTCTCCAGCCACTCCACCAGGTCCTTGTTGCTGTCCCACAGATAGGCCTGCCAAAATCCCACAGGTCAGCCTGGACTGCAGCCCTGCCCCACTCCCCACATTTATCCCTCAGTTCCTGGACTGGCAGCTGTGGGTCACACACCTGCCTGGGGATCCCCACAAGCACACCTAACAATCAGCACCAGATTATTTCTTTCTTTTACATCTCCTGCCATAAATGTGATGGAAGGGGACCAAGGAGGTGCGGAGAACGAGCTGCATCAATCCCAGGAGCTGTCCCAGATAAACCCCAGTCTCCCTGGTTATCAGCTCCCCAAATGCTGCTGGAACACAGCTGACCTGAGATGCAGCTGCTCCAGGGCTTCTCCCAGTGCTGAACCTCCATGGGACCCACATGTCCCCATCACCTCCAGCTTGCCCCTGTGCTGGTGTTCCCAGCAATCCCTAACCCAGCCCCCAGGCAGCTCCTTGGGCTCAGCAGAGCAGGTCAGGGTGTCTGGAACCCTCGGCCACGACCCCCTTTTTGCCTTTCACAAGATCATTTCACCTGATATTTGCTACATAGTTGGCTGTGTAATAACTCAGGAATGTGTGAGCCCCTAACAGCCTTCTCTCCTCTCCTCTCATTTTCTTTACAAATCATTTAAGAACCGTTTTGTTAATGGTTTCCGGAAAAGCAAGTACTGCCATTAGCACTCATTCATATTTATGTCATTTTATTTGGGTAATTAAACACAAAGCTCCTCATTTAAAGGTGCACTATCCTTCTCTGTTATCACTAACCAAGTCAAAGGCAGAATGACAATGAGCTGGGGACGGTGATGCC
The DNA here is from genome assembly GCF_017639235.1 of Corvus kubaryi. Classification (NCBI taxonomy): domain Eukaryota; kingdom Metazoa; phylum Chordata; class Aves; order Passeriformes; family Corvidae; genus Corvus; species Corvus kubaryi. Next base: position 9,616,089 of record NW_024581088.1, read on the forward strand.
GTGGTGGCACCTCCCTGGCACCCCCTGCTGCAGCCAGAACCTGCCACACCTTTGGACCACAGAACCAGGGAATCACAGAGTCATTAAGGCTGGAAAAACCTCTGAGATCATCCAGTCCAACCATTCCCCCAGCGCTGCCAAGGCCACCACTGACCATGTCCCCAAGTGCCACATCCACAGGGCTGTTAAATCCCTCCAGGGATGGGGACTCCACGCTGCCCTGGGCAGCTGTGCCAGGGCTGGACAACCCTTTCCATGGAGAAATTTTCCCAGTATCCAGCCTGGCCCTCCCCTGGCCCAGCCTGAGGCCGTTCCCTCTCCTCCTGTCCCTGTTCCCTGGGAGCAGAGCCCGACCCCCCCGGCTGCCCCCTCCTGTCAGGGACTTGTGCAGAGTGGACACCTCCCACTGCCCCAGGCTGCTCCAAGCCCAATGTCCAGCCTGGCCTTGGGCACTTTCAGGGATCCAGAGGCAGCCCCAGCCTCCAGGGAGGAATTTTGGGTTCAGAGCCCATCCCAGCCCCTGACACACTTTGAAAACCCCAGGATTATTTTATTTCCTTTCACACGATGTCTCTGCTTGTCTCAGCCCAGTCATGTCACTTCGAGATTTTGCTTATTTCATTGTTTTTCTCCTTATTATGATTTGAAACTGGTCGGGTTTCGCTCCCTGCCCGTGCCCCTGCCACGCAGCAACATTCCCTGCATACAAAGGAGGATTCCAGGGAAGGGGAACAAACCCAGCCCGGGAAGCTGTGATACAGCCACAGACCTGTGTAAAGCTCCATTTACCCAAGATTCCCAAAGCTTTTAGTTTAGGAGAATATTTAATACTCTTATTAATCATTTTTAATCCGTTTGCTTTTAATTAAGAAACAGCATGATGCTTCCCTATCAACATATGCCAGGGAGCAGATTAATTGTGGCTTAAGATAACTCTCCTTGATTGGTGTAATGTATTAGCTAACGAGCTGCCTGCTTTTGGAGAGCTCAGGCTCTACCTTGGAAAGGCTGCTGCCCTCCAGAGAACATCCCCCCTTCCCTGGAACCCCAGAGTGCTGGGGACTTTAAAAACGGAATGAAAAAAAAACAGAATAAAAAAATAAAGCAGTGAAATAAAATAGAATTTTAAAAAATAAAGTAAAATAAATAAATAAGTAAAGTAAAATAAATAAAGTGACATAAAGTAAAATAAATAAAGTGACATAAAGTAAAATAAATAAATAAAGTGACATAAAGTAAATTAAATAAAGTAAAATAAATAAAATAAAGTGACATGAAGTAAAATAAAGTAAAATAAAGAAAATGAAATAAAGCAACATAAAGTAACAAAGTAAAAGGAAATTAAATAATTAAATACATAAAAATAAGTAAAATAAATAAAATTAGATGCAATAAAAAATAGAATAGAATGGATTAAAATAGAATGAAATAAAATAACATAAAGTAAAATAAAATAATATAAAATAAATAAAATAAAAAAAAAAAAAATAAAAGTAAAATAAAAATAAAATAGAATAAAATAAAAATAGAATAAAAAAATTAAAATAAAATAAAAATAGAATAAAATAAAAAATAATAAATAAAATAAAATAAAAAATAAAATAAAATAAAATAAAATACTGAGACTGGAGGCTTGGGACAAAACCAGCCCCAGAGCTTGCCCTTCAGAGCCTGCAGGTTGAGCACAATTATTAAAGGACTCCCCACTGTCTTTGTGGTCCATCCCCCCCATCCCCGTGCCCCTGGGAAGGGGGTCAGGGTGGCCCTGGGCAGCCTGGGAGCAGCGGGTGGCACCGCTGCCGACTGACCTTGACCGTGCCCTCCACCTCCACGAACCAGCGGCGCAGCATGGCCTGGATCTGCCCGTCCGTCAGCTCGGGGTTGGCCGCGTGGATCTTCCCCTTCACCACGTCCTCCAGCAGCAGCCGCCGCAGCCGCCAGTAGAAGAAGGTGCGGGAAGTTTTCCAGTCCAGGACGTCCTGCCCAAGGCACAGGCGGGGAGGGGAAAGGAGTGAGGGCCGACCCCGACACGGAGGAACAGAGACACCTCATTCCCCAAGGGAAATCCAGGCTGGGACTCCTTCTGTCCCCTGGCGCAGGAGGAACGTGGAGACTCCCACGCCTGAGCTCGGGGGATTCCCACCCTGCCACAGCACTGGGGCTACACAGAATCCTGGAATGGTCAGGCTCCGGCCCCATCCCACGGGAAGCTCGGGGATACTCACGGTTATGGTCCCTTTCTCCTGCATCCTGCCGGGGGTGTCGTGCAGGTCAGCGAACTGCACGGCCACCTGCTGGTACATCGGGATCAGGAACTCCTCCCGCTCCTTCAGCTTCGCCTCCAGCTCCTTCCTGTCAGCCGGGCTCAGCTCGGGGGTGCCTGAAACCAGACACAGCTCAGAGCCTGGGGAAAGCTCGGGGGTGCAGCTCCAGGCAGTCCAGAGATTGGAAAAGCCAAAGGACAAACCCCGGAGCATCAGCTCCCAGCAGTGCCCAACAAACCCCAGTGGTCCAGCCCAGATTTTGTGCCAGGCAAGAGCTCTGAGGGTGCTTTCACCACAGAAACTCTGTTCCCTTTAAATGCCAATGATCTGAGCCATCAATTAAGTGACATTTACGGGACTTACTCCTAAAAAAGAATAATGTCCCAGCACGCTGTTCATTTAGCAGCAAACACAGACCATGGCACACCACCTTCACCATTGCAAGTCCTCCTTTAGGCTGGTGCCTGCCAGAGCCTACTCCAGGGGCTCTGCAATCACAGCAGGAAGCCAGAGCAACCCCAACCCAGCAAACCCAGCTTAAACCACTGGGCAAAGCTTTACAGAAACCCCAAGAGGGACCAACTGCAGCCAGTGCAGAACCCAAGGCTGGAATTCGCTGTCACTGGGCCCAAACGGGCTCACAGAGGGTGATCAGACAAATTCATGCAAGGAAATTCCAGCACAGGCTCCTGAGCATGAAGATCAGATATTAATCTGTTCTCAGGAAGCCTCTAAACCACAGCTGGAAGCTGAGACATCATCCTGGGAGCAGCATCCCGCTGCACCTGCAGGATGCTGCTGCTCCTTGCATGGCTCACTCCCACAGACACGATAATCCAAGGCTGCTGGTCCAAAGGGATGAGCTCCCCAGCAGCCTGAGCACTCCAGTGCCTGCTCACACACCCCATACGTGTGTTTTTCCAAGGCACAGGCCCTCCAGACAAAGGTCCTTCCCAGGGAAGGAATGTTGTTTCTGTGCCTACCAATATAAATGTTACCTAACCCTTCAGATCCGAGTAAGAAGGTTTTAATTAAGAGAAGCTCCCCTTATAACCTTCAGAATAAAAAATTCTCTATATTTATCCACGCTGAACTCCCAGGCTCCCTGGATTTAATGGCAACACGAGCACTCAAGGCAGCCCCGCTGGTGAATTCCAGCCCCTGCCACCGAGTCCACCCAGCCAGGCCCAGTAATGATTTAGGTGAGATTAACAAATATGTCAATGTCTATTTTCTGCTTAATTTAAAAGCAGCGTCTATAAAGATTTTTGACTTCTGAACCCTGTTCTCCTGGAAGAAAGAAGGTAACAATGAGGAGGGGGGATAAAGAGTGATTATCCCATCATCGATCGTTTGTCAGGAGCATTTCTTATTCACTGGACTATTGTAAAAAGCTAAGCTCTCGATCAATCCCGTAAGCCCCCTGTACAATTAAATATCTTGGAATGGTTTTCTTTCTTTCCTAGTCAGATCTTGAGGCCTCAGGGTTTTTCAGAAAGCCTGGGCTTTATTTATTTATTTATTTCTCGGGGGGGGGGGGGGGGGGGAAAGAAAGAAGTCTCCTTCCACAAATCTTATCCTGGCAAAGAGAGGGGAGTTAAAATATGGGATTCCTTTGCTCTAGAGGTACTTGACAGTTAATGAAACTGTTAAAGTTTAAATCATAGGAACATTATAGACCTCTGGGTATGGATTGGCTGCTAATCAATAGGGAAACAAAAGGAGCAGCGCTCCGAGACAGCCCCATTCCATGAGGAGTGAGCCTGGCACGCAGGTGGGGCACGACAAGGAACATGTGTGACCTTCCCTACTCAGCAGGGAGCACAGGACACTCTCCAAGGCAGCTCCTGAGTGCCGTAGAACGTCACATTTCTCTTGGACTGCAGTTTGCTCTGCAGCCTCCACATCACTGTGGCTCCAGAGAGTGCCAGGCTGGGAAGGGGCTGGAAAACATCTCAGTTCTGCTCCCAGCACCTTCAGAGCCCACCCACGGGAAGAACACTCCAACACCTCCTGGTTCTACACTCTCTTCTCTTCTTTTTTTAATCAGTAGCAAAGCTGCCTTAACCCAAGCTGAAAAGACCCCTGGGGAAGCAGCAGCTTTGGGGTCCCACCTCATTTCCACACCTGCAACCACAGCCCCCACCCAAATCTCACCTTCTCTTCTGCTTTTAGCAAAACTCTTGCCAGACACAGACTTTTTCTCCCCTGGGAGGGTGGGGAGGCCCTGGCACAGGGTGCCCAGAGCAGCTGGGGCTGCCCCTGGATCCCTGGCAGTGCCCAAGGCCAGGCTGGACATTGGGGCTGGAGCAGCCTGGGACAGTGGAAGGTGTCCCTGCCCATGGCAGAGGGGTGGGATGAGGTGATCTTTAAGGTCCCTCCTAATCCCAGCCATCCTGGGATTCCATGAAATTCAGCAAAGGCAGCAAAAGTGCCAAAGGTGTCCAGGCTGCCCAGGGAACTCCCCCCAGCCCAGCTGGAGGGAGCTGCTCCAGAGGGGACAGGGAAGGTCACAGGGAGCCCCTCACGTCCCTGGAGAGACAGGCATTTTTGGATTGTCTCTTGTTTCTTTAAATGAGACAGGCTGTAATTGCTTCACTAAATATTCAGCAGGATTTATGTTGGAAAGGTGCAGCATGAACAGCCAGTGAAGGTCACACATGCTCGTGGCACGGGCTGGAAATACCCTTGTACAGCAGCTCCCTGTGATTCCCACCCCGCCCCTTCCCACTCTTTGCTCCCGAGGTCTCATCTCTGAACAGGTGAAGTGTGGCAGGGACATAACTCCAAAAATTCCTCCCCACAGCCCTCCTGGGAGGATATCCCAGGTGCCAAGGGCCACGGAGGCGCTGACAGAAAGCAGGACTTGCACTTGGAGCCTTGTTATTGTGAATTAAAACCAATTTAAATGCAGCAGCACCTGCTCGTGGAAGCAGCTACTGAAACCAGCATCATCTAAAACACAAAGCTACAACCTGACTGTGTTTATCCAACACTCCATGAGAGATGGAATCAAAAGAGCAGTGTTTCTCCCAGTTTTTCCTGAAAAACTGGCACTTGGGATCAGTTCTGGTCCCGCACCCCAAAATGTTTATTTTCAGAGAGGAGCTGCTGTGCTGAAGTGGAGCTGAGTGCTGAACACTCCAGTGTTCACTCATTACTTGGAAATTTAAAGACAATTCTGGATGCTCCTCAGCCAAATAAGGTGTGAACCAAGCCCCAGCAGCACAGACTGACTGCCCTAGGAAACTAAATACATGAAATAAATAAAATTAGAGGTGCATTCCAGCACACAGGAACACCTCACAGGATCACCAAGGAGGACATTCCCACTGTCACAACGCATCAGGGGACAACTGGATGCTGCCCTTTTCCTACAAGAAACATGGAAATACAATATCCAATCTTGCTCTAACTGGAGCCGTTCTGCCATTCCTTTCACTCATATTCCACCACCCATTTCTCTGCACCTCTGACACAAGGTACAGAATCTGTGGCACCACTTGTTTTCACTCCATTCCAACATGTTTTAGTCTAATTGTAATAAATAAGTAAAATTGAAGCTCTGTATTTGTAACTCTGGCCCAAGGCTTGCAGCCTGCACTGTTCCTACATTTCTGGGTGATCCCTGTTGTCCCTGCACACCTCTTCCACCTGGGAACGTGCTCTGGGGCAGGATGAGGGCCACCCTCTCTCCCCCTGCCCTTCACTCCACGCTGCCTGGAACAGCCCAACTCTGAGTGACACTTCAATAAACCACGGGGCTAATCAACATTTCAGCAATCGTGCTGGAGAATTGATAATGAACAGATTTATGTCAAATTATTCAATATCTGCCAGCCTCCCCTGCTCTCCCACTCCCCAACTGCCAAGTCCAACCCCGGCGTCTCCCGACCGAGCCCGCGTGGGAGAGCGTCTCCCTCATGCCTCTCTCCGGAGCTCCAGGGAGGGATGACAGCCACTCAGGGGTTAAAGAGAGGCAGTGAACCCCCAGCTAATGAGTAAGAATTCAGCAGGCAGTGTAAGATAAATGGAGCTTTCTCTGCTTCTGCTGGAGTCAGCATGAACTGTGGCCCTGCGGCTTGTTTGTGGCAAATGGAGTGCGCGAAATATCAAAGGGCAGTGATCCAGAAGAAGACCGACTTTGACAAATTTTAAATTGGCCAGAAAGAAAACCAGAAAAAAAAAAAAAAAAAAAAAAAAGACCAAAAAAAAAATTATGCAATTTAGTGTGTCCTGCTATCTTGGCTTTCCTGCTCTGGTATGGAATTAGTGGCAAAACAACGGCAATGATCACCCGATGCTGGGAGCAATTACGATCCATCTCAGGGAGATGCTTATCAGTGACTGAAGCTTTTAGAGCTCTCCCTATGTACAGTTGTAAGTGACTCGCTCTTGTGTTGCAGTCATTTTAATTAAAGTGTATGGAGTTTGCTGGGAGTAATTACCCTGTAGAGGAAGAGGGGGGAAAAAGCCCCGACCAGGCTCCTGCCTCCTCACATGGCGCTGGGATTTTGAGGCTGTCGGCAGAAAACTCTATCCCGTCTTTCCCTGTGCTTTTTTTCCAGCGTCCCACAGGACTCAAGGGTGGCCTGCAGGTGTCCTGCACCCACACAGGTGACCAGGGTGGGGAATGAGGACAGTGAGTGAAGGTGATGCTCTGCTCCCCCTCCCTCCAGGATTTCCACCCTCCAGCCTTTGTCCACAGCATTCCGGTGGCTCCGCTCCTGGGGACGGATCCATCCGAAGCCCCCTGGAGCAGGGGGTTGGTTTGCTGCTGGCACAGCCAGGCTGTTTGTGGGGAGGTGAAGGTAAATGCTCCCAGCAGCAGCAGGGCAGGGCCATTTATCTGCACATTCCCTTCCCTAAGCACACATCTGATTTCTCTTTCCCTGGAGATTCCCGCTCTCCCTGTCGGACAGACACCCACGGGAGGGGGAGCTGCCTGCCTGGGAGGGGGAACTCCACTGAAGACCTCTGGAGAGTTTTTTTGGGGACTCTGAGCTGTGTCCCCATGATCTGGGGCAGTCACTGTCCCTTTGCTCTGAAAGGGACACTGTCAAGTCTGACAGAAGACAAAAGTGAGGTTTTCTGAAAATAACCTCCTCGCTGCAACTACAAACTTAAAAACTGGGATTTAAGTCATAGAATCATAGAATGGTTTGAGTTGAAAAGGACTTTAAAGATCATCTCAATTCCATCCCCTGCCATGAGCAGGGACACCTTCCACTATCCCAGGGTGCTCCAAGCTCCATCCAACCTGGCCTTGGACACTTCCAGGGATGGGGCAGCCACAGCTTCTTTGGGCACCCTGTGCCAGGGCCTCAGCACCCTCCCAGGGAATGATTTCTTCCAAACATTCAATCTAACCCTGCCCTCTGTCAGTGGGAAGCCATTCCCCCTTGTCCTGTCACTCCAGACCCTTGTAAAGAGTCTCTCTCCATCTTTCTTGCCATCTCCTTCAGGTACTGGAAGGCCACAGTGAGGTCACCCTCAGTCAGCTGCCCACCAGCAGACACAGACAACAAACCCATCCATCCAACGGGGTATCCACGCCCACTCTCACACAGTGACACATCACGGACAAGAGCAAGATCAGAATTTGGACAAAACTTGGATAAAAAGTTGCTGGCTTGTGCTGCTCCGCACCCAACCTGCTTCTTACCCAGAAAACAATCAGCACAGGCAGAGCAAACAAAGAGTCAACATAAGATTATTCAAAAAAAAAAATAAATGCCTTGGATCAATCAAAGGCATGGGTAGAACCTGCTCTGCAGTCAGTGCTCTGATCCCAGCACCCCCTCACCCTTCACCCGTTATTATTCTCTTCCCGAGGCGTATCAGGAGAGTTGTTTTGTATATAAATTGTTGCCCTGCCATAAATTAAAAAAAAAGCCAAATAATAAAATGTAACTGCAGCAATAGCCAGGATTTATCAGTCATTTGCAGAACACTTTTCCTCCTGAAGGATCCCAAAAGGCTTTATAAATTCAAGCCATACCCACATCACACGCTTCTCCCTCCACTGAAACGTAGTCAATTTTGGAGGTAAAAGGAGGCTCTGTAAGATTATACTCTTATAGTAAGAGCTAGTAAAGAACTATTTAAAGAGCCCATTCCCCTGAGGGAGAACATATCTGATATTAAGTGCATTTTGCTGAACACTCTGTATTTTGGGATGTTGAGTGTACAGCAGGCACTGGGATCACTCGGAGTGGAAGGCGTGGTAATAACGCGACCCTGGCCGTGCCAGCACTGAGCTCTGCTCATCCCCCTGTTTACAGAGACATGGACAATATTCCTTATTCCCTTGAAACTGAAGAGCACATGGATATCATTACTGCAAACTACCCCAGACACTCAGTGACAGTCCAGCAGCCCAAAATGTCTTTGATCAAACCCTTGGTTACATGAAACGGCGCCCGCTGAAGGTTTGGCCCACAAGGTTTTAGTGAGCTGAGCAATTGCTGAGCTGGAAATTAGACTCAGGCCTTTGTAATAGGGGTCTGTTGTGAGAGCCAGTCAATAAAATATAATAAAAAAAGAGAAATCACCTCGAAACCCCACTATATTACACACCCTGGGTATGCTGAGCATGCATAAGTATCACCTCACATGTACACACACACAGTGCTCTCATCTGGTTTTCTTCCCAAGTCAGACAACAGGAAATAAAAATGAAAATGACTCTGATCAAATGCCTCAGTGCCCCTCTGTGAGGGGTGCCCCAGGTCCCAGTGCCCCTTGGGAGGGCGTCCCACGTACCGAGGCGCTCGGCCAGGTGGGTGTACACCGGGTCCATCCTGCGCATCGTCTTCACCAGGTCCTTCCTGCGGAACCGGATCTCCACTGTCCCCTCCGGCTCCAGGATCCCTCCTCTGGAAAACAGAAAAGAAAGGCACTTCTTGCACCTGACTTTCAGGTCATCAGACACAAAATGGAATGGTTCAATGTGTGTGAAAAGTAAGAGAATGCAGAGGGAGACAAAACAAAGAGAGAACTTTCAGCTCTGGTTTATCCAGGCCAAGAACACACACGAGGTTCCAGCTGGGGAGTGTCCAAGCCCATGGAAGCTGCTCCAGCCCACAGGGAGCAGCCCGGGCAGCCCCAGCTGGCGGCTGCAGGGAGGGGGATCCGTACCTGCTCTCCCGGTCCGCGTACATCTCCATGTGCCGGGGGTTGATGGTGGGGTCGATGACCACCCAGGAGCCGCCCCGCAGCTCACCCTGCGGCGGGATGTAGATGAGCACGGGCTGCTGGTACTCCCGGAGACCATCCACGATGTAGGCGCCAAACTTCAGCACCTGGTCATACATGTCTGGGAAAGGACACACAGCTGGTCATACATGTCTGGGAAAGGACACACAGCTGGTCAGACATGTCTGGGAAAGGACACACAGCCGGTCAGACATGTCTGGGACAGGACACACAGCTGGTCAGACAGATCTGGGACAGGACACACAGCTGGTCAGACAGGTCTGGGACAGGACACAGAGCCGGTCAGACATGTCTGGGACAAGGACACACAGCCTGGAGTCACAGCTCATCACCTTGGGCTCTTCCAGGCATGGGGCAGCCACAGCTTCTCTGGGCACCCTGTGCCAGGGCCTCCCCACCCTCACAGGGAAGAATTTCTTCCTGACATCCCATCTAAATGTACCCTCCTTCAGGCTAAGGCCATTCCCCCTGTCCTGTCACTCCATACCCTTGGGAAAGTCCCCCTCCAGCCTGCAGGATATTCCCACATCACTCCTGCTCCCAGGCATGGGACCTCCTCTCTGGAAATCCAGTCTGGTGACTTTCCATGAAACCACATCTATGCCAGGGCTGCAGGTCCTCAGTTCTACACCAGCTGCCCTGGGAATGATCCATCCCTGAGTCCACCAGCATTCCCACAGTTTGGGAAATCAGGCTGGGTATGACTGTACTGCCCAATTTCAGACTTACTACCCTGGACCTCTCCCACAACTCACGTAATGTGAATGAAATGCACCTAAGGGCAGCAGAGCTTTTCCAGATCTTCATAAAAACGTGTGTGGGGAGGGATGGGGAACAGCACTCTGCTCTTCTTCCATTAAAATTTGTTTAAGGCATTTTGCTCAAAATTAATAAGAACAACTCCACTGTGTAAAGACAGTACATTGAAAATATCAGCCCCAAAGGTGATTTAAATAAAAGAGAAAAAGGGAAGGCAGAAGAATTTCTATGAGATGATATAGTTTCTAATGGATACAGTTTGTAATGGAAACGGGCGCTCTTGAATATATATATTTTGTTACATATAATTATATCTAGAAGTATTAAATCAAAATACAAGAAATGAGAAATAGTTATTAGGCTCATCTAGCCCACCTCTTTGTTCACACAGGACCTGTTCTTCCACAGTGCTTTTGAAAGCTCCCATTTAGAAACCCCAAACAATAAATCTACTGCTTCTTTAGGGGCATTTCCACAGCCAAATAGATGAGATTTCCCTCAGAACTCAGCCAAACTTCCCCTCCCTCCCCATTAATTTCATGTCACTACCCCTTGTACCACCCTACATAATGTCTGCACTCCTTCAGGCTCACTACAAATAGCAGGAGGATTTTCAGTGGGGTTTGTCCTCAGACACGACAGGTACCCATCCCTCATCTCTCTTCCAGCCCCCTCCATCATTCGGGTTCTTTGCTTGGACCCTCCCAGTTTGCCTCATTTTTTCTGGCCATTAAAATACCAGTGCAGAGAAAATTAAGGAGCTGCATTAATGGACCTCACACCTGCTGCAATAGCAACAGCCTGAAAACACTGAGACACTTTGATTCATCGAAAATCCTTCTATCCCTTGAGAAAAGCCTCATTTCTGGGGAAGAAGGAGACTCCAGCCAAGGTCCCTTTGTCATTTAACCCTCATTTTAGTGTTCAGCATTAACATAAACATAATTAAGCAATCAGCTCTTTGGGAAACACACACTCTTCTATATTTTATATATATATATACAAACAAATATATATAAATATATATTAGTACCAGAGGCACTGATATGATCTCTCCATTTCATTCCCAAGGTCATTGCCCAAACACCAAGAAAAGGAATTTCATGTTATTTAAGAGGTATCAAATGCTGACAAAGGGAAGAACAATTTATTCCCTCTAATTGGGAATAAACATAAATCCCAGCAGAGACAGTGGGGACTGAGAACCAAACAAAACTCCAACCTTTCCCTTTGTCCTGAGCAAAGAAAAGGACTCAAAAGGGGTGACAAATTTATTACTAATTATACAATTATTTTATTATGTAGTGCTAGTAATAAACCACTTGAAGTACTTTCAGCTAATTCTAGTGTTAAGAAAATAATTGCTTGATTCAAATTATTTTAACTGAATTAATTCCTTACTAGACATTTTTTACTAGTGCTACATAATAAAATAATTGTGTAATTAGCAATACATTTTTCACTCCTGCCATGGGTATATATTTTACTCAGGTGAAGTGCAGAGAAGAGCAGCACTAATTGTTTGAACAGGGCAGAGGGAGGAGGAGCAGAGAAATTGGGGGAACTTGATGCTTTCTCACAGCTCCAAACCTCCCTCAGGTTTACCAGGTGGCATCAGGAAAGGATTTTATTTCCCAGGTGCCAGCACGTGGTCAGGGAAGTATTGCTGTGCCTATGGATCTTTTGGGATCAGCCTTCCAGGAGGATGAACATCACCCCTCTGTGGTTGTGCACAGAGCTGGTCCCTCTGGGACCCTGCTATCCAGCACTGCATTGTCCTGGAATGTCCCAGCAGCCTCAGGATCCTGACTGAATAACTGATTAAACCCTAATATTTATTATCAAATAGAACCAAGTGCTGGCTTCCCTTCACACTCCACCAAGGCCAGTGGAGCTGCTGCTGTTCCTGGGGCTGGAGACACCCTGGGTGCTCCCAGAGCTGGCTGTAAACTCTGCTGAGGAGCATTCTCCTTCCTGACCCTGACTTCCAAAGGGTCCCCACAGTGCTCCAAGCCAAAATTCCTGTATCAATTTAAACCACAGCCTAATCTGAGCAACCTGGCCTAATGGAAGGAGTCCCTGCCCATGGAATGAAGTGATCTTTAACATCCCTCCCAACCCAAACCAGTCTGGGTTTCCATGAGCAGCCACGGGCAAGGCAGAGACGCTGCAGGATGTCCCCAGCAGAGCAGAGCTGGGTTTGCAGGAGGGTGGGCAGTGCCCACAGAGCTCTGTCCCCCTCGCTGCTGCCCTGAGCCCAGTGTCCCCCAGTATCCCCACAGGGACACCCAGCCTGCTGGAGGTGTCCCCATGTCCCTGTGTGTGTAAATCCCAGCACTCAGAGCCCTCTCTGCCCCTCTGGAGCTGGAGCAGATCCCACCAGCCTGGCTGGAACATCAGATGGGACCAAGACACCCCAAAAAGCCATCCCACACACAGCCAACCAGAGCTCAGCACCCAGGCAACCCGAGCTCCAAACCGGCCTTTTCACTCGGCCGGATTCTTTTATATCCTTTTTTATTGTTATTTATAACCTGTCCCGGGCAAAAAGGAGAAGTAAAACAGGAGCGCCCGCCAGCACGGGCGGCTGGATGTCGGGGGATTTGCATGTGATCAAACCCTCCCTGCCGAGCCCAGGACCCTGGTGCTAATTTCCAGGGAATTTCACGCTTCATGTCTCCCCGTCGTGGGTCACCGCCGGTTCGCCCAAATAAACCCCTGCCAAATGGCTCTTCCAGAGGAATATTCCAGCCGGTTTTTTATAATTTAATTTTGCATTATGCTCAGGAGCCTTCTGGCCACGGAGAGAGCTCGTTGGGGAAACCAGCACCACCACGAGCTGCCTTTATTTAGGGCGTTATTTATTTATTTTACGGCAGGAATTAGACCTCCCAGGCTGACTAGGAAAGAGGGGGGTACTTTTTTTCCCTCTTTTTTTTTTTTCCCCTCCTCCTTCACTAATGTCAATTTTCAGCATAGCAAGAGCTGTCTCTAATCTTTTCCTACTCATTACACACAATTTTGGAGTCATTTTACCCACAGTGCAGTCGGCTCCTGGCAGTGCGTTTGTGTGCACTGAGGGGTGGCATAATTGTTTATTTTCCCTCCCTGCATAATCCCCAGCCAGCACTGAAACCAAAACTGCAAACAACTCCCCAAGGGACACTGAGAGTGTCAGGAGACACCAGCAGCAAGCAGGAGGCTGGAAAAAGCACGGAGCAAGGTGCAAACTACAATGGCTCTGTCCTTCCCTCCTCCTCCTCCTGCCAGCTGGCTGGAATAAGTTGGGATATGCAATATAAATATTAACATCCTCATGCTGCCTGTTCCACCCAACTCCAAAGCTAAAACTCAGTTCCTGAGGAACCCAGCAAGGCCAGATCTTGCATTTTAAGGTAAAACAATATTTAAGGACTAAATAAGGTAAATAAATAAGGTAAAATTACATCAACAGCTTCCCAGTGAGTTGTGTGGCTGGGAAAGCACCTCATGCAGGGGGTGCAGTAGCAGCACAGGGAGCAGAATCCACCCCCAAAGGCAATGGGTGTTTTCCAGAGAGAATTTTGCCATCTTTTGCCACCTCCCACCTTTGCATCTGCAAGCTCAAAGGCTTTGCCTTGTGCCCAGCAGCCTCCGAGAACTTCCACCAGCTCAGTGCTCCCATAACTTCTCCTGATCTAACCTTTTCCTTCTTTAAATTTTATGGTATCAATCTCACATCCTTGGCTCTTCACAAAATTTCAAGCAGCACTCTGTGGTGCCCTGAGCAGCCAACACAAACCACCCCCAGGACAGCACCAAGCTGCTCCTTACCTTTCATTCCCCCAGAGAAGCCTCTCCAGTTTGCAAAGACCATCAGGGGCAGCCCTTCCTTGTTGAAGTCCTTGATTGCCTGGGCTGTTTTGAAGGCAGAGTCAGGGAACCACACCTGCCCAGCCTGCTGGATTATCTGGAGGGAAGAAAAATCCACTGTCAGGCCTTGAAGCACATTAGTGTAAGAGTTAAAACATAGAAAAATCAACAGGAGCCATGATGTGGCATAAACAATGAGGAACATGGCACATGAAATGTGTAGGATCTGCTTGGCCATGGGAAAACTGGGACAATCTTTTTGTCACCAACTTTGATAGCAGCATTCCCACTAATTTAGCTAAGAAAAGAGATGGTATGGAAAACCTGACACTGTGATGCTGTAAGGAGGGGAAGGAGAAGAGAAAGAAAAGGACACAGAGAGAAGAAAAGCCCCGAGAGATGAAGCAGGGCCAGGGCTGTGAAATCAGGCAGGGGAACAGCAAAGTGCCAGAGCAGGAAGGCCATGAAACACTCCAGTCACAGCAAGAGAGCAGGGAAGTGATTTTTGCTGTCACATCTCCTGGGTGCTAATCCCTGCCCTCCTCTGAGTCCTGAGGGAAGCAGAACTGCTGGGGATGTGTCTCCTGTAGGAAGGGCCACACAACAGCCCCGGGGCTGTTCCCAGCAGCTGCCAGGCATTCCCAGCTCACCAGGAATGGCTGCACATTGGTACCACAGGACAAACAAGGACAGGAGCACACGACCCACCCACCTTGGCCTCCGAGTCCAGGTTTGCGGGATCAGCGGGAATGCTGAGCTCCACCGTCCTTGTTTCCACGGCAACCACTCCTACAGGTATTCCTCCCAGCCTGCAAACAGGTGAGACACACACAATTCCTACTCCTGCTGTTACACAGTGAGACAGTTTTCCCAATTCACATCCAAACACCCAGGAGAGACAAATAACAGGAGTGGCGTTCTGGCCTTTTGCAGAGTTGAGGCACGAGGCTGGAGAGTTCCAGAGGGGTCACAGATCTCAAAGCAAAATCTATTCCAAAAACGAGCACATTCCTCACTGAATATTAAATAGAGCAAACCTAGCCCAGATTTTGAATGATAAATTCATGTATCCACTACCCTTCGGCTGCCATCACCCAGATTCTGGTTCTGATGGTCTCAACTATGGAAAAACACAGAATCCCTGAATGGCTCGGGAGGGACTTTAAACACTTCCCGTGTTTTCCCCAGATCTGCTGCTGCAGGGTGACTGCCACGTGGGAAGGGGGCAGGGACAGAGAGATGGGCAGGAGTGCCAGCACCAGGGAGGATGCCCAGCTCTGCCCCCCAGGGGATCCAAGCCCTCCTGAACACAAAAGCCATCGATGCGCCGGCAACGCCAGCTCTGCGCTCCCAGGACAGTCCCAGCAGAGCCCCTGCTCCCTCTCCAACCACCCCAAGCTGATGACACACAAACAGGCAGGGAAGAGACAGGGCCCATGTGCACTGAGGGGCTGGAAATATTCCCATTCCCTATGATTAAGAGTCTGCTGGAACCCCGTAATTGCAGAAGCCGTCTTAAATCGGTAACTTATAACTTCTATATTAGGGCCCATGTGACCTAATAAAGAACATCTTTATCCAAGTATTACAGTTATTTATTGAACTTGAAAACAGCTCAAAACAACTTCTGTTTTCCATAATACTTCATATAAATTTTATCAGGCTAGCACATGAAGATGCTACATCTTGTTTTATAGTGTGTCCCTGGACAAGTTGCCATAGAATAATAAAAGACAATTTACAGCCAACAGCACACATATTCCAAACATACATACAAGAGATGAGTTTTGGCAGCACTTACAGTAACAATCCCAGAAGAATACACTCATATTTGTTTTTTTCAAAGTGCCACTGCTTTTGAAAGGAGTCTGTTTCATTTGTGTTATATATCCCTGCTGTGTGAAAGTCCAGAGCCACTTGGAATTTGTCAGAAGAAAGGAACTGCAAGTGAAGCTGACCATGGACAGAGAGCTTCTGGCTTTGCCAAATCATTGATTTCCAACCCTGGCACACTGCTTAGCCTGGAAGCCTTTAAATTATAGAGTTATAGAGCCATGGAATGGGTTGGGTTGGAAGGGACCTTAGAGGTCATCTCATCCCTTTCTTTCCAACTCTTTCTATTAGATAGATATACATACACGTAGAGAGAGAAATAATCACAGGATGCTGTGTTCTAGAGAAATGCAAAGCATAACCCAAACTTGATTTCTACAATTGTCTAAAACACCCCTCAGAACTTACCTTGCTCTCCCCACCACGACTGTCTGTGCCCAGGGCTGCATGATCTCCAGGAATGACCCGTGGTCAAAGAACCCACTCAGCCACTGCCCTTTCTGATCTAAAGGGAAGGGGAAAAAAGGGAAATATCAAAGGTGGAAGGAGAGAGGGAAGAAAGAAAACAGAATATCAAAGCAGCAACTCAAACTTGCTTAAAAATGCCAACTGGAGAACATGGCACTGTCTTTTTATTTATTTAATTTTAAATAGATGACAATACAAGGGAACATTAGACAGCTGAGCATTTGTCTGCCTTCAGCCATCATGTCTTATTTCATTTCCTACTCTGCATAAAGACAGCAATTTATCAGCAAAAGCATCATTTATTGTTAAACGAAGGGGTTTGGAGAGCAGAGGGACTTCCCGTGCTTTTAAATAAATAACTCTGCTTTTTTCAAGACTACAAACATTTGTCAAAAGGCAGCAAAGTCATTAAAGATGGTTTTCAGAACACCTATTTCTATTTTAAAACTTATCTCATATTCTTCTCTTGATCCTGCCTAATCTTTCCTTGAAAGAAGGAATGCTGAAGGAACCCGGGAACTAAATATGAAAATTGCAATTATATTTTAGAGTCAATCAGAGAAATCACAACTCTCTGGGGGCACCTGCTTTGCACTGGGGCTTTAGGAAGCTCTGCATGAAAATAACCCACAAAAATATCCCCCCAAAACCCCAAATCCCTCCCAGCTTCACCCCTTGGCACAGAGCTCCCGAGGAACTCTTTCCTCTGAACAAGCACCTCTGCTTCTGCAAACCCAAGTCCAAAACCAATTAAAAAGTGGAGATCCAAGCACGCTAACCTCTGCTGACTTAAACAGGATGGAGAGTGTTTTATCAAGCCCAAACTTGTAATTACTGTGTTCTACATTCCTTGCCTCTGTGGCCCCACTGTAAAATGTGACCATCCATTTCAAAATTATCTCTTTATCGCGAGCCCAAAGCTGATCGTTTAGATTCCGGCCTCGTGTCGGGCGTCAGTTTGAAGAATATCACGGCAATATCTCCTCTAATAAATGGCTTTAACTTTTCACCTAGGAGATATCTGCTTTAACTTATCACAGGGAATCATCTGCTTTCCTTAACGCTTCCACTAAATTAAAATCTGAAGTCACTCGATTTGGAAGCCGGCGTTTGCGGCGCCCAGACAGCTGGATGAATTGCTTGAGAGATGATGAAAAAATATTATCCAAAACCAGAAAACTTAGTTTATCACAGATCTCATTTTAGCCCCCCAAACTCATTAATAACAGCAGGAGTAATGGTCACCCAGTTTGCAACTTGTACCTACACAAGGCTGCACAACCCCAATGGTGCCAACACAACAACTCCCCGAGATCTGAAGGAATATTGTGATTCCTTTAGCATACAGACCCTTTGTGGATGGACTTTCCCCTAAACCATAAAAAAAAATCCACAGAAGTAACTATTCTAAGTAAATATATCATCTATAAAAGTTAATTGGAGGTGTCCTTGAGCACTCAGGATTTAAGTGCTACTTTTAGATATTATGTATAAATAATATTATATGTTAATATTATTATAGATAAATATTTATGTATTAGATCCCTATTGCTTAGAACTAATTGTTTTACAGAATCTGAAATATATTTGGGTTGCAGACATCTGGCAAACAGCCTAGAAACAAGGTGAGAGTTGCTGCATCTCCTGGCCATACTTGGGTTGGGGCGTCCAGCCAGCATCCAGCGAGGATCGTAGGGGGTCTTGGTGGGAACAAAGTCGATGGTTCTGTCTATAGGATCCTTGGCTTTGAGGACAGGAACAGGGCTGTGTATATTCTAAGGGAAAAAGGGAAACATGGAAGGAAGTGAGAGCCCCCTTTCCCAAAACCCTGCAAACAAAGCCACCAGTGGCACCTTGGCCAGGAATTACCTTTGGCATGTAGGAAAGCCACTGCAGAATGGTGTAGACCCCTTCAAAGTCATCGCAGACCGTGCCATGTGTCACCCCGTTGTTGTGCATGATCTGGATCCCTCCCAGCTGGTTGTTGGAGGTGTAAACTTCCCGTCCAAGCACCTGGGGAAGGAAAAACAGGAAAGCCATCAGTGCTGGGATGTGACCAGGAGGTGCTGGCTAAGGAGGCACACACAAACCCATCTGTGCAGCACCTCAGGATCACTTGGGCACAAAAGGATGGAGCAAGCATCTCACAACACAGCTTCCCAAGCCCTGTGTGCAGGTAAGAGCTTCTGAACAGTGATCCCCAGCAAAGAGAGGGCAGGGTTGGGTGGGATATTGGGAAGGAATTCTTCCCTGTGAGGGTGGGGAGGCCCTGGCACAGGGTGCCCAGAGAAGCTGTGGCTGCCCCTGGATCCCTGGAAGTGTCCAAGGCCAGGTTGGGCAGGGCTTGGAGAAACCTGGGATAGTGGCAGGTGTCCCTGCCCATGGCAGGGTGGTGGAATTGGATCTTTAAGGTTCCTCCCAGCCCAAACCATTCTGGATTCTACAATCCCCAAGGGGAATGACACAAGTGGGGAAACTGAGGCAGTTTTCCCACTTGCCTTCCCCAAACAGCAGTGTGACCAAAGCTCCTGAGTGCTGAGCCCAGCTCAGCTCACTAATCCCAAATTGCTCCAAGAAAACTGCCGGGTGGACATATAACTGGGGAAAAAACCCAGACAAAGGCCCAGCAGCTGCTTTGAGAGGCTGGCCAGAAGCTGGCTGGGGCTCCTCATTCTCTTGCACAGCTCCATCTCTAATCTGAGCCTGGGCAGCACAGCTCTTTTCTCATTCTCCTGCTGTCTCTTCCCATTTGCCCTCTCCCTGACTGATACACTGATCTCTCGGTCACTCGGCTTTCTGCTCCACTGACTCCATATTACTAATAACACCTCTGCCACGGCCAGTTTACCTCATGAAGGCAGGAGCACATCATTACAAAATAAACTCATAACTTTGACATTCTAGCAAATACATGCCGTTTGTTATTTTTATGGGTTGAGTCTTTCTAACAGACAGAGGACATTACACACCTGCTTCATTTGGATCTTAAAAACCCCCTTAAACATACACAGACAGCCTGGCCTCCCCCAAACACCCGCCACAGCTCATTTTGGGGACAGAGGAGCTGGCAGATGCCACTCAAGGTTTATGTACAGAAGAATCCAAGGCACAGATGTTACAAAACTAACCCTGAAATATAGAATTCAGTGCGTGTTTTAGCACAGGGATGTTCCTGGGTCTCCCTTCTGAGCTCAAACACCTTCCTCCTCCTCTAACAAAATCAGTGCCAAGCAAAGCCATGGTAGAGAAGACAGCAGCATAGATTTAGGTTCAAGAATAAGAAAAGCCCAGGCCTCCAGATGCCAGGCACAAGCCTAGCTAAACGCTTCCCACAGAGGAAAATAAAAATAAAGAGGATTTAAACTCCCCCCTCTCTGAACTAATGCAAACGTATGTACATGCAAAATGGGCTCTGCTCCTGCTTATCTGGAGACACTGCAGACAGCTCAGGTTTAGCACTGCTGACAGGCAATGAAACAGCCTAATATACCACTGCTCTCGCCCTTAAATCCCTTTTTGGAGATGAAGATAAACACGCAGCTCCTTCTCCCGAGTGCTGCAGCCATTCCAGCAGAGCCTGGCTGGGAGATCCCCGCGTGGGACGGAGCCAGCGCCACACAGACCCGCCGGGACCAGGGCCAGAGGGGCCCCAGCTGCAGGGAAAAGCTGCTCTGAGGAGAGTGTGATCCAGGATCTGGATGAGCTGGATGTGCTCAGGTGAGCACCTGTGCTGGAGAGGGGGGACAGATGAGCTCTGCCTCAGCCCTGCCCTCGGCACAGCCCAAGCTGCTCCAGCCCCAGACTGGCACTGGGCACTCAGGGGATTCAGGAGAATCATGGAATCCTAGAATGGTCTGGGTGGGAAGGGGCCTTAAACTCCTTCCATGATGGAATTCTTCCCCATGTCCAACCTGAACCTCCCCTGGCAGAGCTTGAGGCCATTTCCTATTGTGCTGTCATTTGTTACCTCAGAGAAGAGTTTCAAAATATTCCAAAATACTTGGGCAGTGCTGCCAACACTGAGTTCATCTGATCTTCCAAAAACCCATTAGGAAACCACATTTCTTGTTACTTCAGAGGATCTTCTGGCAAGCACAAGCAGAGCCAGGATTCTTACAGCCTCTAAAGGATGATCCTCAGCAGGTTTATAGGCCCTCATGTGCATATTAATAATTTTCTAGCACTCCAACCCATGCTGAGCAGCTGCTTTCTCCTCTCAGAACCTGAGCTGCTGGAGAGTTGGGACATTCCCTGCAAAGCTGGGCTGGCTGAGGGCTGGGTTAGCTCATCTGTTTCACCCAGGATGAAAGACCTGAAAACATGACAGCTTGGAGGGCCTGAATGGGAATCATTATGTAACATAAGTGCTGTTATTATTCCGAGCATATCATGTGTTTATATCAAATATAAGTGCCAGATTTTTATCCAAATAATTTCAATAATTGCAATTCCCATCCCACAATTTATATTGTCTGCCAGAAACATGAAGCAGAAGAGGGATATGCACGTCCTATAAATAGCCTATTTTTCATAAACAGGCAGAAATGATGGGAATGAATGTCTCATCAGAAAAAATGTAGGAACACAATGTAGGAACTTCAAACCTGACTGCTATTATGTGCAGTCAAGCCTCGACAGAGCTCAGCGCTCATTTCCAGCTCTTCCCCCACGTGGATCACGTATTAGAGGGGGAAAAGCAGCAAGAGGGAATGGAGCCCAGCTGAGCACAGAGCCCTTCCCGAATGCACAGCCCCTCTGCCCGGCAGTGGGAGCACAGACAGCTCCTCTCTGCCCTCCCTGCATTCCTGAATCCATGCAGTTCCTGCACTTCTAATTTACGAGCGTTCGGTGGGGGACCCTTCTGACTTGGGAACAGATTGGCTCGGTCTAATGCTTGGAGATTATTAAAGGCAGAGCTATACTCCACTATCAAGTCTACAGATCTTTTATTTAGAAGATATGGTGCTCTAAATGCACAAAGAGCTCCCTGTCACCTTCACATTAAAGCCCCTAGTGCCTGGTAAATGGAATTATATAGCTGTCATCTCCTTTCCCCAAAGTTTTAAGAGTACAATGGGCTCATTTTTTCCCACTCCATCCCAGCTTCAGAACTAAGAGACCTACTTTGTATTGATTTAGAGTCTCAGAAATAAATAAACCTGCTTCTCCAATGTGATTCACAAGAAATTCATGATACACTATTGCATGATACATTTCAAGCTGCAGCTCCGGCTCTTTTTTCCCTTTGGTGAGTGATGGGGGAGGTGGGAGCTGGGGGGAGGTGGGGAGCTGACAGCCTGATGGTTATTGGGGATGGCTCCTGACTGCAAATCCACAGGCAGGTCCTGCTGGTGGAGTTGTTCCCTGCTTTCATTTGGTGAGATCAGAGGGGGAAGGGGGAAAAAAGCAATTGCACTTCACCCCGCAGGGAGCAGGGCAAGGTGCGTCCAGGTGCACATGGAATTGCAGCTCCTGCCTGGAGATCCCAACACTCCTCACAGATACAGAGGGAGCAGGGCTCCACAGCTGCTCACACACACAGGAGATTCTCTCTGTTTGCAGCGTCACATGCTTCTGGTGGGAAAGCTTTCCCACCTTGAGGTTATTGAGGAGGATTTTGGAAAATTTCTGGGCTGCAGCAGAAAAATCAAGTCTTGCAATCTTGATATCTGAACTACAAACTTGAGATCAGACAGGCTCCAAAGGACGTCTAAAATATTTGTTGCATGTATTAAAAGTAAAAATTAATTTGGGAAGAAAAATCAGCTGGGAAATAAAAACTGAACAACTTTTCATTTGACCTAAAAAATTCCAAAGGAGAAGCTCAACCAAACTGATACTTTTTCCTGAAGAGCTCCAGTTTCAGTGAAGTGGCATTTCCAAATGAAAAATGTCTTGTCAAAACCCTCGTGCCCCTCTCTCCTCTCCCTGCGTGTGTTTTGCTCAAGGTCACTCCCTCAGTCAGTGGTAAATCAAAAGGACTCAATACACTTTGCAAACTAAAATTACAGCCCCTATTCTACATGGTGCCAACACCCATAAATCCCACCTGTCTCAGCCAGGGGTTCCCTAATCTAGAGATGAACCCCATAAACAATATTAATGGTTGTCTCCAACTTAATGATCTTGGTTGTTTCCTTTGTCACCTTCTGGACCCCAGGGAACCCTGTTACTCGGAGACCCTGGGGCACAGGCTGCAGTGCAGAGACCTCTTTCACCAGGGCAGTGAAACTCTGTTCACTTCCCAGTGTGAGTTTAGGGTTACTTGTGAGAAATGTTGCAGCTCTCCAGAGCTGTTCCTGTAGTTCCCATCATGTGTCCAGAATCACAGGGAATTTCTCCAGAAAAGACCCCAGGCGGGTCACCCAGATGTCCTCCTGGGGACATCCCAAGAGCGCTGGTCCCAAGAGAAGCAGTTATTCTGGGATATGTTTGAGAAGTTTGGCTCCTATGGAACATTGGGGAGCAGAGTTAATGCTCCAGTGAGAACACACCCTGCAGGATCCCCAGGAGCTGGGATACAGTCCTGGGGAAGAGATTTGGACAGGCAGAATATGGGCCACGATGCTAAACTCCTGTTTAGCAGGAATAAACACACACAGAGCCCCCACCCACACAGATAAACTGAGCAAGATCCATATTAAAAATGATAGAAGGAGGGAGAATAAAAAAAGTCAACAGAAATCTATTAGACTTTCTTCCCTAAGCAAACATCAAGGGACTGATAATGCCATGCCTGGAACGTAAATTGTCTCTAATGGGAACAATACACAAATATCACCACTTAAAGAAAGGCAATTAAAACGAAAATGCAGCAATGGAGGGTGGTGGTTGTTTATCTGCACTGAGGCCCAGGCATCCATCCTGCTTGCATCCACTGCTCCACACAGAGCAAGGACCTGTGTGCCACCAGCAGTGCTGCCAAGCACACCCCCCTCCAGCACCTAAACTCTCACTGGCAGGGAAAGAAAGGAATGAGCCTGGCTTTGCTGGGTCTGAGCCAGTGACCCACATCAGGGACACCTCCAACAGCACCATGGTCCTGGGGCAGCTCTGGGAGCTGGAGAACCCAGCCTCCACCATGAAACCACCCTCGTTCTCACCACCTTCACTGCCACAAGCACCCAGGACAG
The DNA here is from genome assembly GCF_017639235.1 of Corvus kubaryi. Lineage (NCBI taxonomy): Eukaryota > Metazoa > Chordata > Aves > Passeriformes > Corvidae > Corvus > Corvus kubaryi. The sequence goes on from NW_024581088.1 coordinate 9,639,616, forward strand.
AGCAGAGGGGCCTCTCCTGCTTCCCAAGAGTGGGATAACCTTGGGCAGCTCCAACCTCCACACAAGGAACCAACACTTGACACTGGTGAGTGTTGATCTCTGGTTGACATTTCCCACCCTTCCTTGTTTAGCATTCTCCAGCACCCGGCACCCATCCAGATCCTCCTAATAGTCCTGCTGTGCCACTACAGACAGATTCATATCATGCATTAATAATTATAATGCTTCTTTGAATGACAGGGCTGGCACTTGCTGTTCTAACTCACATGATTGCTCTCACACGATTGCTTTGATCTACTCCCAAGACTGAAGTCATCTTGAGCAGATACTGAGCTATCCCTGCCTTGAGTCTCAAAAAAAAGAGCTTTCCACAGTACAAACCCCAAACAGCATCAGTCTCACAGGGCCTTTATTTATTTTTGCAGATTGTGAAATTGAAGGGTAAATATTACTGTTGGCAATCACTGCCCAGCCTGTGTGAGGCTCCTGCTCCTCAGTGAGCTCCTCCACAGAGCCTCAGAGCTGCCCAGACCTCTCTCACACGGGCACAGCCCCCTGAGCAGCCCTGACCTGTTGTGTCATCCTGTTATGCGAATCCCAGAGCATCCAGTAAGTTCTGCAGCACAATTCAGTACTGAATTGAAAATACAAAGATCTTCTCTCCTGGCCTCATGCAAAGGAATCCAACAAGACCAAACAACAATTTTTTTTGGACCCATTCTGGTCAAAAATGTCACCCCACAATCAGGCAGGTGGTTGGCTGCAGGCTGGGAAATGAATTATGCCTTGAATGTTTCACGTTTCAGTTTCTGACCCCTCATCTTCTGACCCCTCATCTTCTGACCCCTCTCCCTGCACATTCTCCTGGCACGTGGGATTTGTCCAGCTCATCCTTGGTACTCTTGGATGCTCTGAGCAAACCACGGGGTGCACAGGGCCTGATGATTCAGGCAAGTCAAGACCTGAGAGTTTGGGGGAAAATAAAGCTAAAACAGGAGAGAGAGGAAACAAACCAGTGCTGATCAGAATTCCATCACCTCCAGGAGGGATGGCAGCTTTAGGGCAGCTCTTCATCACCATCACAAAATGAACTTCTTGAGAGCCTGGCTGAACATCTACATAGCAAACTGATGTGAATCCTGCTTGGAGCAGTTCCTGGAAGTCAGTCTCAGCTAAACCTGGCTTCCCTTAGGAAAAGCCTAGAACATGCATCTGCAGGGAAAATGTGACTGAAAGCCACTATTTGTTTCCATTAACACAACAGTCTCCAAGACAGGATTCCTTTTAAACACAAAAGACAAGGAGGAGCAAACTGATTAAAAATAGGTCAGCAGCAGACTCTGGAACATCCTTGGGAGGACTGAAATGGAATGTAGCCCTGGAAGCTCGAACCACATAAGCAAGGCAGGAATTGGGAATGCTGGGCTCTTTGGTCTTATTTCCATTAAAAAGAAAACCCAGGTGTTGGTGCAGGGCACAGCACGTCACATCTGAAATCACCCTGTGCTCAGGTTATGACGACGGAAGGGAGTGAGGGAGGAGGAGGAAGGTTTGGGGGTGGAAAAAGAAGGAGGCAGGGGAACTTAAAAAAAAAAAATAAAAAAAATCTCTGCCTCAGCAAAAGTTTTCATTAAAATTTTAGACAAATGATCTCTGTGTCCTTCTCCCATGCTGCCTGGGGCTCCATGCTATTTCTATGCAAATAACAACCTCGTGGTTTATATCTTATTATTTCCACCGGAGCTGCGGCGACATGACCCGAGACGTGTGTGAGGTAGAGACAGCGACAGAGAGAGAGGGAGAGAAAGAGAGGGAAGGGAGGGAGGGAGATGGAGTGGCTGCTCGCTGAAGTGTGAAAAAATATTGTCAGGAGTGAGCAGCAAGAACAAAAAAAAAAAAAGAAAAAAAGAAAAAAATTGCAGGGATAACGTGTTTATTTCAGCCCCTCTCCCCATGTGAACCAGCATCTTTTAAAATTCATTGGGCATCAGGCGATCACGCACAATCCATCTGCTTTCACTTTATCATTTGCATTTCATGCCTCCTGGCTTTTGATGTGCTGATACTTTGATGCAGTCAGGAGACGCGCATTATCATTATTTCAATTTGCAGGGGGGTCAGCAGGCTCGGCACAGGCGCGGCACATGCTCACCGAGAGCAAGGAAATGGCATTTCCACCTCTCCACCCCCTGCTGAAATGCACTGGGGAGACAAAAGGGGCCCAGCTGAAACACGGCCCCGTGTCCCCACCGAGGAGCATCGCACCTTTCCCCGGCTCCTTCCCCAGGACAAACAAAGCTTCATCAGGAGCACAGGGACACCCTGCACAGCCCTCGTGCAGTTGCCTGCCAGCCCTGCCAGGGAATGGGGCTGGAGAATCCTTTCAGCCGGGGGTCTCCCCAGGATGTGCCTCTCGGCTCACCAGCACGGGCGCAGGGACAGGCAGCATGTGAGGAGCCAAGCCCAGAACCCAACAGGAGCTGCAGCTCCAAATGCCACCGACCTTGAGCTCATCTGAGTTAGAGGTCACCCTCTGGCTTTGGCAGCTGGACCTTTCCCTCTACACCTAAACCCTCAGGCTGCTTTTACATAATGATAATGAACAAGACCAGCAACGGCTCTGGCTGCACATAATGTTTGTCACCATTCCCCTCTGCTCCCCTTGTAAAATAGAAAGAATCCAGCATTTCACAGGGGAAAAAAAATAAAATTAAACAACTTCCCAGAAAACCCTGCCTGCTCTCTGAAAGCCCAACTGTCTCCATTGCTGCAGAAACAGTTTTGTGCTGCACATTCTGCTGGAGACATTTTGAAGATGTGTTTGCAGACACAAGAAGTGTCAGCTTTGTCCTGCATCCTCTAGGAACACATGTATGCAAAAGTCAGCAGTGGAAAAACTGCCCCAAACCTCTGACACCTCACTGGGAAGAGCTAAAGGCGGCAGTTTCCATATATTTTTGTTTCAGCCATGATCTCTCCTCAAGCCCCTGACAGCCCTGACTCCCCACCTTCTCCAAGGGAATGAGAAGCACCAAGACTGACTCACTCCACACAGAACAACCACAATAGATTTCCCCTTCTGGAATTTCATCCCTGGGAATGAGCAAGAACACATCATATACCATACCCAAACAGCCTCTGCACTCCCGCCAGGGGAGACTTTGCATAACTGGCCCCTGGCTGGCAGTGATCTGACCTCAAAAAATTTAAACTGGCCCTCTAAATCCAATGGACAAGTGTTTAACAGGTTTCAGGGAGAACAGGGTAAGTCAGAAGTTAAATCAGACTCCATGGCAGGAGGATGCCAATGGATGAACATTCACTGCTCGCTTCACATGCTCCAGAGCATCAGCTAGACTGAGCTTGGACATTCCAGGCTAGCCCTGGACACCACTTCCCTACTTCGAACACACTTCTGGCACACAATTGCAGCTGCATCCCTTCAAGAAGCCCTGAGCAGAACTGCAGGGACTGGAAACTGAAGATCCTATGAAGCAGCAGACACAGCACACACAGCCAGGAGTGAGTGGGGACTCCCAGGCTCCCACTGTTCAAGGGCAGGTAAACACTGTTGGGTCTGGATAGGATGCAACAGGTTCCTCCCTCACCTTGAGGCACATCGAGGTTCAGAGCTGACACAAACATACCAACATCCCAACAGAGCACAGAGGAGGGCAAAGGACACATGGGATTATTCAGCCCACTGAAATTTTTAGGATGGGATAAATCCCCCCCAGAAAGCAGCTCCTTCTGCCTATGCCTGCTGACAGATGTCAGGTGCTTAATTTAGTCCATACCCTTAATTTTTAAGTGCCTAAAATCTAGTGAGATTAATCCAGTCCTGTGGAAACAACCATTGACTCCACAGGCAGGGAGTGCAGTTAAACCTGGGAAGAGGGGGAGAACTGAACAGCCTGGCCCTGCCATCTGGGAAACTCTGCAGGGCCCCGATCCCCAGCAAGTGACAGCTGGAACCAGGCAACTCACTGCACTTCAGCAAGCACTAAACTGACTCAATTTCTTTTTAAAGGCTGGATCTTCAAATGCCTCTTTTCCTCCCATTGATGCAGGTGTGTGTGATGTGTGTAAGAGATCTAACTGAGGGTGCTGCAGCCTAGAGTTGATAGGATCAATGCTTCATTTTCTGCAGAGCCCCCTTTATTCAGGGGAATAATTCAACAAGAGCCTGTTTTCCTTTATCTCCCATTGTCAGGCAGGCACTCCTGGAAACACAGCTTGCCATGGAGCACAGCCACCCCAGGTGCTGAGAGTGCCCGAGAACAAAGCTGCTCGATGGGGAAGGGCACTCACAGCACACAGCCCCAACTCCAGGGAAACAAAGCCCTCAGGGAGAGGGATGGGAGCAGAGACGGCTGGGAGCCGTGTCTGCACCAGGCAAGGAGCTGGAGGCTGTGGGATGAATGGGTTTGGGGCAGCAAGGGAGAAAATCTGCCTCTGGAGTGGGGAAAAGAAGAGCCACTTCAGCAGTGAAGCTGTAAGTTTTCTTTGTGACAGCCTCAGTTATTCCTCCCGTCCCCCCCACAGCCGAGATTTCCAGCAGGAAATCTCGTTCCCAGCCTGGAAAATCAGCATCCAAGCTCCTCAGGTTCAGTGCCTCCCAGAACCAACACAGTGCTGTGGGTGACTGGAAGTTCAGGTGACTCTGGCCCTCATATTTTGGAACACGGACTTCCACACCCTGGGAACAGCCCTGTTTCCCCTCACAGCACTCAGTGGGCAGGAGAAGGCGCTGCTGGACACTGCTCTTCCCCACTCCTGGTATTTAATCCGTGCACACAACCTCTGCTAAAAGCTGCTTCTCCTCCTTCCTTCCCCGGGCTGCTGCTCAGGCCCTTCAACGTCCTTCCAACCCAAACCATTCCAGGATTCCATGACAAACCCCAGCTCCATTTGGAGAGCTGAGGACTGAAATGTAAGGACTTACTTTGTTGAGGGCCCCACAGCCAGTGAGGATGATGTGGGAGTTCTCCACCTGGATGGTTCTCTGGCCCAGCCGGACAAGGTAGGCCCCAATCCCAATTGCCCGACACGTGACCTGGAAAAAAAGGAAAAAGAAAGGAAAAAAAAAAGCAATGGCATTGATTTCTGTCTCTCCACACAGCCCCAACCTATTGATTCAAACATTGAGATAAAACTCGGTGTGTTTGTAGCACAAGGCCATAAAATCTACTCTCGCTCGAAAATTCCAGAACCCGTTATTTTGTAAAACGCAGGATCTGAATGTAAATGTATTTTATTAAAAAAAAAAAAAAAAAAAAGAGAGAGAAGAAGAGAAGCAGCAACTTTCAGACTGAGCAAATACAAGGCCAAATGACTGAAGTGTTTTAAATTGAGTGTGGAGGGGACCCAGCCCTGCACTGGTGCCAGGAGCATTGCTCAAAGCCTACAGCAGCCCATTTCCATCAGCCAGAAGGCTGATCCCAGATGGATGTTTGGGATATCATCACAGGATTTTTAGCTGAAACAGACAATACATTTGAAGAATAGAAAGCAGTGGGGGATTACCAAGCTGATGGTGATAACACTATCATAGGCTAAAGATGATTCTCCAGCAATCATGCCACATCCTCTGAGGTTCTCTACTCCAAGTCCATCCTCCTTCCCGATAATATCTGTTATCTTGTACCTGAGGGAGACACAGACAGCCTTTGAGTCACAAGGTCCAGTGATTTGCTGAATCAGTTTGCTACAAAGAAAATGAAAAGTGACTAAATATCATTAAGGTTCCAAGGAGAAATGTGCATAAAGCCTGGGCAGGAGCTGTGCAGGGCTCATCCTGCAGCACCATGGAACGCTCCCACGGGAGCAGCGCTGCAAGAGGAAATGCCAAGGGAGAGGAATGCCTGGGAAAAGTGTCCTGTCATTCCCACAGGACGTGAGGAGCAGGTTGATTACAGGAAAAAGGGCAAGAAAGGAAGGGAATGCAGACAAAGGGAAAAAGAGAAAGAACAAGGATTACAACGAGGCTCTTACCTTTTCTTCACTTCCTTCCTTCATGCCTCCATCCTCTGTCCAGTCCCTTCTTACCCACTGCCCTCAGACTGGCTCCCAGCTTTCCCACCAGGCCCTTGCTAAGCTGAGGACTTGAGCAGGTGCTTCAGAGCCTCCCTGAGGAGCCCTCAGCTCACAGGGACACGCTCTCGTCCCCACACCCAGCACTCGCTTCAGTTCTTCCAGAGCCTGCCAGGCTTTGGTTTAATCCTGAACACATCCTGATCGTCCCCTGCAGGACCCTCAGCCATGACTGGGGGTCAAGAAGGCACAACCCTTAACTCTCTGTTCCCTGCCCTGACCACCCAGAGCTTTGGCACCTGAATCCTAAGGAATGTCCCAGCTGAGGACAAGGACATGCCATGCATTACCCAAGGACAAACAGAAAGCTTTTCATTCTTACCTGGACTCTCCATTTTCCTCCACATGTTCACAGTGAACAGAGTTCAGGGCGCTGACTTTCTTATAGTCTTGAGGAGTCAGGTACAAATATTTGTATCCCTGCAGGGAAAAGCAGTTCATTCATCCCACTCCCACCCGTAGTCCCTTCCTGATCCCCACAAAGAAGCTTTGACAGGGGCAGAATTTAATTCCACAGAGTGGTAAGAACGTTCTCTCAACATTGGAGACGCAGCTGATGCCATTGAAAGCTGGGAATGGTGCAATATTCAGCACTAACTCCTTTTGGATGCCAATCTGCTGCCTGGGAGATCATAAAATCCTATCATGGAATGCTTTGGCTTAGAAAGGACCAGGTTGCTCCAAGCCCCACGCAGCTTAGCCTTGAACACTTCCAGTGCTCCAAATCCGATACCAAGGAGAACTTAGGAGGTGACAGTCTGACAAATGCTCGCTCTCCCCTCTGTTGGAAGAGGTGGTGTCAAAATAAGACTCTTGTGGGCTGCTGCAGTTTCCCTGCTGGTTCCCTTGCCCCCTTACCTTGTATGGGTTGTCTGGGTCTTCCCAAGCCACGTGGAACATGTGCCGGATCTCCTCGGCCAGACCTATCCTGGCCCCGCTGTTGGCAGCCACATAGATGCGGGGAATGCCCTCAGCCCGGGCCAGCTCGGACGCCCTCAGGAACAGCAGGTCCTCCTGAGGCCCAAAGGAGCCTATCCTGTAGGTGATGTCATTGCCAATGACAATGATATCCCGGCCCTCCAGGTACTCCGGTGTCTTCAGGGTCATCTTCCAGGCCACCATCCCAATCTGCAGCCCAAGAGCAGAGAACAGCAAAAAATAAACGTGTGTCTTCAAGAGGGGAATCACACAGGGCTCATTCCTCTCACTTGGAGAGATGGTCTTTCAGACTTGGCCTATTTTCCTGGGGAACTTGGATAACAGCAGCTCTGATGTGCTGCCAGTGCAGAGCACAGCTGGAAGCCCTTGATCCTTCCCACATTCCTTGGAGCACGTTCTCCACTGCTCTCATCCCACCAGGACACTCACACTGGCGTTCCCTCTCCCTGTTCAGGGATTTATCCCAGGTCCAACACGCTCTGCCAGCCTGCCTCTCACAAGGAGCAGTGTATTCCCTGTGCTCCCAGGATGTGCTGCTGCACAGGATTCCTGACCACCTGCTCAGGCTTCCCAGGTATCTCCCCACAACCTCATCACCCTCACCCCACCCTCATTTTAACCATCTTTTCATTTCATTACTATCTCCCATTTCCCCCCCGTCCTTCCTCTTATTTCTTTGTCTCCTCCCTTTTCCCTTCCCCAGTTTTACAGCAGAGTAAGCAATGCTTTTTACTGCATATTTTTCTTCTCAAAAATCACGGGATGATCTCTCCTGGCCCATCTCCTGGAGGATCAGCAGCATCCGTCCCCTGCCTGCCCCATCCCTCAGCTGGCGCGGCGGGAGCCGGCCAGCCTGGAATGCCATTAACAGATGGGAATAGCAGCGCCCCTTGAAAGCCACATGCATCACCCAGTCCCCGCTTGCCCAAGGATCATAAGCTCTGAGTACACATTCCTCAAGCCGATTGCACATCCTCTGCAATCAGGAGGGCTGAGACTCTCATTGTGGAGCCTCAGAATTCTGAACATGATGAACTAAAGCGGGAGGGGGAGAGGGGAGAAGCAGCAGATAGATCTGTGCCATTTAATCCACATCCAAATGGCACAATACACAGCCCAGATCCAATCAGCATCTGCAATAAGATATGCCATAATAGGCTCATTAAAAAAAATAAAGAGGCAGAGGAATTAATCAAAGGGTCATTGGAAGTAAAGCAGGCAGCAATCCAAAAATATTACAACCAGCTACTGGCAGATCCTTCCTCACACCTCCCCTTCCAAGAGCTGAGATTGCAAGTTAACAGAGTGTTTCAGTTCACCTTCTCCTTGGATTCCTCCACTCCTGCTCTGACACATCGAAAGGGAATAATTTGCAGATTATTTGAATATTTGCAGATTTACAGTTCCACCTCAGCATCCAACTGCAGGGCTTGGAACAGACGCTGCAGCTTCAAAGAAGGGAGCAAAAATCCCTAAAAGACAGCGGGATGTTTTGCTAAAATACCACTAAATGCTCCCAAGTGAAAGGGAAAAGTTGCAATAGAACAAGTGGATGCAGGTGTGGGTCTGGCACAGAGACCTGGGGGGACACAGACAACCAGTCCAGAGGCTGGGAGAGGAACCTGACTGATCCCAAACACAGCCAGAGGCATTCCTTGGACATTTGCTCTTGGACTCTCACAGCAGACAAAGGAAGAATTGTGATGAAAAAAAAAGGCGAAAATAAGTAAGTCTTGCCCTTCTGACCTGATTGTTGGAGGAAAAGCAATGCCAGGGGCTGGATTTTGAGCCTCTGTTCTCACTCTCAGTTGTGGCAAGTTGGTGATTAGAAACAGCAGGTTAAAAAGTCTGCAAATCCAACATTAAAGGCTCCAAGATCAGCCTCTAGGAAATCAGGGATGCAGGGATGTCCATCTGTACCCCAGCACCTACTGCAGCTCAGTTATTTACCACAATTTAAGACCTTTTTTTTTTTCCATAACTAAAATCCTCCAGTGGGCACCTCCCAGATCTTTCTGATATCACCTCAAAAAACAGCTTTAGTGACCGACAGAAACACACAGTGAAACGGGGTAACACTCTCTTTAAAGTACACCATAAACTTCTTCCAAAACAGCACAGAATTACCACTCATTGACAGGTTTTTGCTTAAGTGGTCATTTCCTTACAGCCACGCTGATCCCATCAGCCAGGACCGAGGGACCAGTGATGGACCAGTGATGGACCAGTGATGGACCAGTGAGTCCCCAGGGCTGGTCCCACAGTCCATCCCACCCACCAAGATGTAAGAGATTTCCCTCACTTTCAGCAACTTGATGATTTTTGACAGCACAGGAAACAGGCCAATTTAAGGCATTTCTTATTTAGAAAACTCAGATTGTAACAGAAGTGCTGGAATAGTTCCCTGACTCAAGATCATGTGTCCTCTACACCAATAAAGTCCCCTTTACCAGTGCTCACCAGTAGAACAGAAAACAGTCTAGCCAGGGCACAAACTCCTGAAAACAGCTTACAGCTGATAAATATGGAGCAACCCTATGCAGTCTGAGAAAAGAAAAATTCAAGTGCACCACTATTAACTTGGGCGTCTTTTGCCTCCCCAATTCATCGAGTGTTCTGTGCCATTTATCCAGTAATAAAAGCCACGGGGATCTGCACAACTAAGGATTTTTTTTTGCTATGAATTTGCTAGATTCGGTTGAAATTTATGGGCAGTGGAGGATGGCTTTCTATTCCAGAAAAAAAAAGGAATAATGAGATTTTTAAGTTAACGGCAGCATGCCAAAAACTGGAGAGTTCCCAGGTTAATTAGCCAGGCTGAGCTAATCACCTAAGAGCACTGGCAGGCAATAGTAGGTGATGGTGAGCAGCCCTGGCTTCGGAACAGGCTCTTTTGAAGAGGCAGCACAGTTTGGAAGTGCTGTTCCTGCCACAGCTCCATTCCCAGCACACCCAGGAGTGAAGAAGAGGCGGAGGAAAAAATAAAAGCAGGAACCGTCTTATTTAACTGTTTTTATGTTGGCAAAATGATTTGTGCCCCGGTATTTCCATAAGAAGTGGGACCATTATTCTCCTGTAGGAACACATTTGGTTTGAGAAGTATCAGTGGGCAGCACGTGAAAATCAAAGGGGATGAATTATTCACAAGCCCCGATCAGAAGTGATCATTATTTCTGAGGCTCCAAACTGTGATTAGGATTCAATGCTCAGCTGTCATTTGCTCCCTGAACGGCCCCAGCCCCGCAGAATTGCACGGCACACGGAGATGACACCCAAGTTTCAGATGTATAATTTTACACACACCTTCTCCCACTCCATCTTGGCCTTAATGGAACCATTAAGAGCCAGTAAAACGGGCGCGTTAACGAACGGCGCTTCCCCGGCGCTCGTAAATGCCGCTCGTTTGACACCCAGTGTCAACACTAATCATGGCCTAAAATTAACACCAAAATTGACTTCAACATTAATTGCACTATCGATGGGAACAGTAATACACACACTGATGCAGTTCCAAATTGACTGCTGGTGGCAGCCGGAGCTGTTGACAACAGGCACCGAGGGGAATGGGGAAGGAGCCGATCCCAGGCTCCCTCCGGGAAGCACAGCAGGCTCTGAGCAGAGGGGAGCCAATGCCAGTGGCAGCTGGTGCTGGGGAGAGGGAGCTTTTCAGGCTTTCTGGCAGGTTCTGTAATTCCTGAAGAAGCAGAGCCAACAGAATCACAGAATATCCTGAGCACAGAGATCATTGATCCAGCTCCCAACAATCCCTGTCCCTGAGACACCCCGGCAATCCCACCCCAACAATCAGACACCCTGTCCCTGAGAGCATTGTCCAAACATTCCTGGAGCTCTGGCAGCCTTGACCATTCCCATGGGAGCCTGTTCAGTGCCCCACCACCCTCTGGGTGGAAGAATCTTTTCCTGATACCCAACCTAAACCTTCCCCTGGCACAGCTCCAGCCATTCTCTCATGTTCTGTCACTGGGCACCAGAGACAAGAGAGGAGATCAGTGTTGGTTTATTCTACTTCAGGTGCTGAGCCTGGGGACTTGAGGCCAGGCATTGTTTTATCTATTTACATCCAAATTTGGAAAGCTGAATGTGGGTATTTACTTGGTGCAGATGTAGCAATTTTGACATTTCATCATTTGAATCTGTTGCCTGGAACCTCAGATCTAGAAGAGCGACTCTCTGCACTTACACTGTGCAATTGAATTTTTACCTGGAGCATGAACCAGCTCCCAGGAAAAGGGCAGGGTGCACATGGTTTGCCAGAAGTATTCCAGCTCCATGCCTTGACAAGGGTGGAGTGCCAAAACCCAGGATTCCTTCTTGGCTCTGGAAAACGTGTCCCTCAGCAATCCAAGCATGGTCATGGCAGCCCAGCCAAACACGCTGGCACGATCTGAGCGATGGGAGGGAACAGCTCCAGGATGAGACGTGACCAAGTGCTCAGGGAAAGGTGTCACAGAATCCCTGAGTCACTGGGGTTGGAAAAGACCTTCAAGATCATCGAGCCCAACCTGTGACCCATCACCACCTCGTTAACCAGACCAGAGTGCCACATCCAGCCCTTCCTTGGACACCTCCAGGGATGGGGATTCCAAACCTTGCTGGGCAGCCCCTTCCAATGCCTGACCACCCTTTCCATGGAGAAATTCCTCCTGAAGTTACAGATGGGTAAAGGTACATTGCAGAGAGCAACAGACAGCCTTCACCAGGAGCTTTCCTGTGGGTAAGAACATTCCTGTCCACAGTATCCACGTGACCCACATACACCTGTTCAAACATCTGTATGAAAATAGAGAATAAAACTGTGCCACCTCTTCCGTCTCTGTTCCTGGAAGGCTTGGATTTGGAGATTTTAAAACCCTCCAAGAAATCTGCAGCGCTCATTGCTGTTTTAATTCCCTGCGCCTGCCATAAAATGCAGGAACAGGGAGTGACAAAGCAGAACATGCAGCTCAACGATTAAGCTGTGCTTGTATAAAATGCATTAGCTACACCTTTCTGCCTCTGGCAATCCGGAAAGCCACCAGAGCAGCATTCCAGGAGCCCTCTGCCATCCTGAATTTCCCCTGGCCAAACCGTCCCAGCTACCCAGGAAAGGTGCTGGAGCCAAAGCTCCAGCAAACAGCTGCGATTGTGGATTATTTCTGATGCTCGTGCTACTGAGGAGGAAAAACTGTGACATCTAGTGCCAGTGGGGAAAATGACACATTTTCCAGGGGCACCGGGAGAGGGATGAAGGGGAATGTGAGGTGTTGCTGCAGGCCCTCCTTACATCACTTTCTCCTTGTCCTTGGAGATTAGTTGGGTCTTATCAGCAGCTGGTGCTTTCCTGGTGCCAGAGGATCAGGGGAAATTGTAGTCAAAATACATAAAGTGCTACAGAAAAGCATCCAAATGCCTGGCTCAGGACTGACAAGGAATATATTGAGTTCTGCAAGGGGCTGAGGGAATTACCTTTTCACACTGAGATTTCTGCTAATATGCTAATCTGGGGAACAAAGCCCTGGGCTTTGAAGGGGGTGTCACTGTGCTCCAGGTCTGGTCTCCAGCACGGTGATTGAAACAGTAGTGGATGCACTCCTGAACTGCTCTGGGCTCCCCCAATTCCTGACTCTTTCTGAGATTTTCCCATTTCAGCACAGCCCACGGCAGGGGTGGAAGAGGATGAGGTTAAGGTCCTTCCAACCTAAACTAGTCTGGGATTCTGTGGCAAAGTGGAAAAAAGAGGTGTACTCTGGATGGTGAGAGGCTGGGAAAAGGCCCCATTAGGGATGGTGCTGTGCCCCAAGGGCAGGGCAGAGCCAGCAGCACTGCCAAGCCCCTCCCGTAGCCAGAGCTGTCTAGGAATAAAGAGCAACTTGTATTTTCACAGTTCATTAATTCCTTGGCTTCTTTGTCGAAACCACAGCTAATTACTGCAGTGGGGTGGTGGGTGAGGGGAGTGGTCGTGAGCTACTCGGAGAAAAACCTTTTGGATTGGGAAAAGTCTTGAGACCTCAAGATTTTCCTGAAAATACAGATTTTTGCCCAAAATGCTGCTTGCAAACTCTGTGAGGACAGGGAGAAACCCCAGCCTGGAGCTCCTGCCCTGCCCCCGTGTCAGAGCAGGGATTGCAGTTCCGGCTGAACGCGCTGCCCACAAATCTCCTGGATTTTATGCTGGTTTCTGAATTCTTCCCATCAGCTCAAACACTCAGGGCACTCAGCTCAGCTGAATGCTGTAAGAGCAGGAGTGTCTTGAGCCCTTTTCACAAGGAGGAAATGTAACTGTCAGGAAAGCCAAGCCCTGGCTCCAAGCAGCCGATCCCCTGGTGCCGGGGATCCCACTGGACGTGTGGGAATGGCTCCGAGCCTCTGACCCAAAACAAGAACAACAGGAACCTGAATGCACCCAACAACATTTACCACAGACAGAAGTTCCCAACAGATATCTCCTCTCTTCTAAAAGACACAATGGACAATCTCTCCAACAGCTTTGAATTCAGAAAATCAGCAACTTTCGCTAGCAAGAAAGAAAAATAATAATAAAAATCTCACATTGACCTGGGAAGTTCCTATTTCACCTGTCAGTCAGCTCACTGGAACCAGCTCTGCATCTCTGGGGCACAGACTCCACTGTGGAGTTGGAGGGAACCTCAAAGCCCATCCAGTGCCACCCCTGCCATAGGAGGGACACTGTCCACCATCCCAGGTTGCTCCAAGCTCCAGTGTCCAACCTGGCCTTGGACTTTTCCAGGGGTGGAAAGTCCACAACCTCTACAACCCCTCTGGGCAAGAAGACATTTGATAGATCACATCAGATTAGATTAATTTAAATACCAACACTCCACACACCACAACAGCCATGTAATTTCTTTACAGTCTGAGTACAAAGAAGCCTACCAAGGGTTAAAAAAAAATCTCCTAATTTTTTTTGGTGGTCTTTGGGTACAGAATCTCTTATAATAAGACTATTTGTATTCATACTGGCAGAGTAAACACTACATGTTCATGCCCAGGCAGCTCTGTGCTTGTAATTTCAGCAAGAACACAGCGACGTCCCTGAGGGACTTTGCTATTTCCCCAGCCACCATCCACTCAAACGCTGAATGAGAGCAGGGAAAGAGAGAAAGATGATGGCACAAGGCTCCCCAGCAGCCTCAGCGTGCACTGGGAATGCAGGGAATAGCTCATTCCAGCTTTAATTAGACCAGTTAAAACATTCCTCCTGAAGTCCAGCAGAAGACTAGGCCGCAGTGACCCCACAGTCACCATCAGGGGCAATTTGCAAGCAACCTATTCCAAACCTTCCCCTGACAAGACCCATGCAGGAAATGGTGAGGAAAATCCCTGTTTCCTCTCATCACTACCCTGATGTTTTTGAGGAGAGCCTTTGCAAACTTTAAGTTGCATATTCAGGAAAATATGGTTCAACAACACCAAGAAAAAATAAATGATACCACCACTTAGAACTGTTCAAATTTAGATTACTGTAGAACATTCACTTACTAGTTCCCACAAAAAAAAACCTTCTAGTGGTTATCTTTATCTGCAGTCACATTCCAAAGCTGCAATATTTGCCTTCCTAATGGGAAGACACCCCAGCAAAACCCCACCATGAGAGCACAGCCTCCTGCTGCTCGAGCTCCAGGAGTGACTCCACCACTCCCAGCATCAGCTCATTGTCACTCTTGAGTAAATCCTGCTCCAGAGAGTGATGTTCCACACACCCTGATACAAACTGTGTGGGGAGGATGGAAATGGAAGCATAAAATAGTTTTTTCTGTGGTTTGGGGTTTTTTGTAGCAAATGAAAATATTTCTGTTTAGTCTTGTAAAACACATTTTGCTCAAATACAAACCCCAGTTACCTGGAAGAGCTGAATGAGCATTTTTTAATTATGAAGGAAACTCAGCATAGGCACAGGTTTGAAATTGAATCATCATTTACTATGGAAGTTAAAATACCCATTGTAGGGAAGGTATTAATTTTTAATGAAACAAAAATCTCATTTTCAAGAGTGAGATTTCATCTGTGAAAGGCTGAATGAATAGATTTTGTGCCTGGCTGGTAAATTTTCATTACAATTGTCAAACCCAGCCCAAAGCACAACGTCTTGTGGGGCATGGAGAGAGAAGCAGCATGAAAGGAAGTGGCACTTGCCTCATTTCCTCCTGGCAGCCTGTTCATGTGCACGAGCTGGCCCTGGTCATCCAGCACCAGCTCCGTGTAGGTCAGGATGTCCGAGGGCAGCGGCACCGGCGGCAGGAACGCGTGGTCATTCATGGAATTCCACAGCTTGATCAGAGACTGGGGGTGGAAAGAGAAATTCTCCTTAAGAACATCACCTGCCAGCATTTATATCCAATCCACTCCAGTGTGGTATTCCCAACAGAATTTGGGATTATTCCCAAATTATTCCTGTCCCAACAGGACACCCCAAAATATCCCTCCTGCCAGCATGACTGACAGTGTTCCTGGGATATCACCTGCTTTGGGATTTGAATCACATAACAGTTTCCCCCCAAAGTGAACTTTGAATGATGTGGTGCAGGACAGAACCCAGCACATCAGAAACACCATCTAGGAAAGGCAGATGATGAGGGGGGAAAACAAAGAAACAGCAACAAGTAAGGGAAGGTGGTTTATGGTTCAGCTTCTACTGTTTGACTCATTAACAGAACTCCAGCAGCAGTTTATCCTAATTTCATTCAAAGCAGACCTCAATCCATAGCTGATAATCCCTGGGGACTGCTGGAGTTGCTCCAGGCCCCTGGCTCCTCTGACAATCAGGATGGCAAAGAGAAGGGCAACAAGAAGAGCCCAAAGAACACTCACCTGCCGGAACATCTCAGGAATGTCATAGACATAGGATGTCCCTAAAGTCTGCGCCTGGAACCTCTTGGACTGCAGCAGGTCTTTGGTCACATAGGGGGTGTTGATCAGCATCCCGTGGAGTGGTCCCTGCTTATCTCCATATGCCTGGAACATGATCTGCAGGACAGACAGAGTCCTGGTTAATCCACAGGCTCTGCACACTGCGCTGATCCAGCTCTTACCACAAGTCCCCAGGCTACTCCAGCCCGACTGTCCATGCTCCCTGCCAGGCTGCTGATGCTGGCACAGCCCCGTGCTCCATCACACACTGCTGCCCCTGGAGACACCTCAATGCTGGCACAGCCCCATGCTGCTCCATCACACACTGCTGCCCTTTGGAGACACCTCGGTGCTGGCACAGCCCCGTGCTCCATCACACACTGCTGCTCCTGGAGACACCTCGATGCTGGCACAGCCCCGTGCTCCATCACACACTGCTGCTCCTGGAGACACCTCGATGCTGGCACAGCCCCGTGCTCCATCACACACTGCTGCTCCTGGAGAC